>NC_059159.1:96466928-97067935 GCF_019923935.1 Bubalus bubalis
TCCCTGTCCATCACCAACTCCCAGAGTTCACTGAGACTCACGTCCATCGAGTCAGTGATGCCATCCAGCCATCTCATCCTCTGTCATCCCCTTCTCCTCCTGCCCCCAATCCCTCCTAGCATCATAGTCTTTTCCAATGAGTCAACTCTTCACATGAGGTGGCCAAAGTACTGGAGTTTCAGCTTCAACATCATTCCCTCCAAAGAAATCCCAGGGCTGATCTCCTTCAGAATGGACTGGTTGGATCTCCTTGCAGTCCAAGGGACTCTTAAGAGTCTTCTCCAACACTACAGTTCAAAAGCATCAATTCTTCGGTGCTCAGCCTTCTTCACAGTCCAACTCTCACATCCATACATGACCACAGGAAAAACCATAGCCTTGACTAGACGAACCTTTGTTGGCAAAGTAATGTCTTTACTTTTGAATATGCTATCTAGGTTGGTCATAACTTTCCTTCCAAGGAGTAAGCATCTTTTAATTTCATGGCTGCAGTCACCATGGGTAGTGATTTTGGAGCCCACAAAAATAAAGTCTGACACTGTTTCCACTGTTTCCCCATGTATTTCCCATGAAGTGATGGGACCAGATGCCATGATCTTTGTTTTCTGAATGTTGAGCTTTAAGCCAACTTTTTCACTCTCCTCTTTCACTTTCATCAAGAGGCTTTTGAGTTCCTCTTCACTTTCTGCCATAAGGGTGGTGTCATCTGCATATCTGAGGTTATTGATATTTCTCCCGGAAATCTTGATTCCAGCTTGTGTTTCTTCCAGTCCAGCATTTCTCATGATGTACTCTGCATATAAGTTAAATAAATAGGGTGGCAATATACAGCCTTGATGAACTCCTTTTCCTCTTTGGAACCAGTCTGTTGTTCCATGTCCAGTTCTAACTGTTGCTTCCTGACCTGCATACAAATTTCTCAAGAGGCAGATCAGGTGGTCTGGTATTCCCATCTCTTGTGCTTAGTCATGTCCAAGTCTTGGAGACCCCATGGACTGTAGCCTGCCAGGCTCCTTTGTCCATGGGATTTCCCAGGCAAGAATACTGGACTGGGTTGCCATTTCCCACTCTAGGGGAATCTCCCTGGCCCAGGGATCAGACCCACGTCTCTTGCATGTCCTGTATTGACAGGCAGATTCTTTATCACTAACACCTAGGAAACCCTGCTAAAACCATGGTCTTTGTATTCTGACCCCCAACCTTGATCTTCCCTATTCTGACCTCAAGCCCTACATTCTCAATGAATTTCTGCTCATGGTTTGACCTGACAGTGGGAAAGAAAAACAATTAGGTCCCAGGATGACAACCTCCTTTCAAAAGGAGGTTGGGAGGACCATCCTGGCATCCAATGACAACAGAAGGCATCAGAAAGAAAGGGGCACTGACTTGAAGGGGTGTGGAGAGTCAACAAGAAAGTGGCAGGGGGACTTCCCTGGTGGTCTAGTGGCTAAGACTCCAAACTCCCTATGTAGGGGCCTGAGTTCCATCTCTGGTCAGGGAACTAGATTCCACTTGCTGAAACTAAAAAAGATTCCACATACCGCATCTAGAGATCCTGCATGCTGTAATGAAGACCCAGTGCAGTCAAACAAATAAATAAAATAAATATTTAAATAAATAAATAATAATTTGTTCTTTAGAAGACAGAAAAACGGAGGAGGGGAGGGCAAAGGGACATTTGGAGAAAAGAGAACAGTAGTAAGTTAGTAGAAAGCTAGTAGATTTAAATCCAACCATAACAATAACCACATTAGATTTAAATGCTAAATACTCCAATAGACATTGTCACATTGGAAAAAATATGTAGCTGATTATGTATTAAATATGACATGCCTAATTAAATTTAAAGGTATAAAGTAAAAAGTTGGAAAATATATATTATTTTCCAAGCTAAAAAAAAAAGGGGGAAAAAAAGGGAAAAAAAGCTAAAAAAAAAAGGGAAAATTGAAGTAGTTATAGTAATATCATATGAACTAGATTTGAGAGCAAAAGATTCTAATATGGATAAGACCATCATAACTTCATCAAAAAGACATGGACCTTAAAGATTTATGAATCCAATAACAGAGATTAAAAATACAGCAAGCAAAAATTGATAGAACAGCAAAAAGAAGTAGACAAATTCACCATTATGATTGGAGACTTCAACACAGTCCTTTTGATAACTGAGACAAAACAATGACACAAAATTGGTGAGACTATAGAAGACTTGAACAGTCTATCAACAAATTTGATCTAATTGATATACAACAATGCAGAATGCATGTTATTTATAAGGTCACAAAGAACTTTCATCCAAATACACCATGTTCTGAGAAAGCTACTCCCCATACATTTAAAAGTACTCAAGCCATATCAAGTATGTTCTCTGATTGCAATAGAATTTAATTCAAAATTAATAACAGAAGATGTTTCGAAATATGAAAATGAAATGAGATATTTCAAAGCAAACCAAAGCCAAATAAGTAAGAAAGCTAACAAAAAAAATTTTTAATAGAATGAATACACAACATATCAAAATTAATGAGAGGCAGCTAAAATAGGGCTTTGAGGGAAATTTATAGCATTAAATGCCTATAAAGGTCTCAAACTAATGACCTAATCTTATGTTTAGCAGAGCAAGCAACAACAATAACAAAAACAGGAATCAAGCCCAATTTTAGAGGAAAGAAAATTTTCCTAGGAGAAAGGAAATAGTAACGATAAAATCACAAGTAATGATATACAAAACAAAAACAATTTGAAAACCAAATCAGTGAAATAAAAACAAGTTATTTGTGGAGATCAGCAAATTTAACTCACTTCTAGCTAAAGTGATAAGACAAAAACAAACAAACAAACAAAAAATATCATTATTAAGAGAGTGAATATCCCTTAAAATCAGATAAAATATAAGAAAGGAATTTGAATAACTTTTTGGTAGTTTAGAACTATATCCATTATTCCTCATTAATTCTCTTTTTAAAAGTTGAGTCTTATTGCCCTGTCCTTCAGTTGTAAGCAGGATTTTATAATTTGTTTCTAACGAATAGCATAAGTGAGAATTATGCTGTGCAAATGTGGAGGCTGGGTCATTAAAGGCACTGTGACTTCTTCCCCTCTCACTCTCTCTTAAATTCCTTGCTCTGGGAGAAATTTTCATGTTGTGCAAAAGCTTAAGTACTTAAGCAGCTTATGGAGAGGCCATGTGGTAAAGAACTAAGACCATTTGCCAAGAGTCATCAAGGAACTGAGGTCTTCTTCCAACAGACATGTGAATGATTCATCTTGAAACTGGATACTCGGAGTCATCAAGCCTTCAGCTGACTGCAGCCAAATAAGAGATCTTGAGCCTGAAATATCCAGATAAGCTGCTTCTGAATTCCTGAACCAGAGGAACTAGATATAATAAATGTTTGCTGTTTTAAATATTGAGGTAATTACTTACACAGCAATAGATAAGTGAAAAAAAAACTCTATGCTAATTAATTTGAAACTTAGATTAAATTTTAAACTTTCATGGAAGATGAAAAATACTGACACTCAATGAGAAATAAACAACCTGAATAACTTTAAATCTACTAAAGGAATTGAATTTATAGTTTAAAACTCCCCAAAACAAAATGTCAAGCACAGATGTCTTCACTGATGGCTTCTATCAAACATAAAGGAAACAACAACAACAACAAAAACAGCAATTCTAGAAGAGAAACACATTCCTGCTTTTTCAGTGAAGTTATCATTACCCTTATACCAAAACCAGAGGAAGACTTTGAAAGAGAAAAATATCTGTTTATCTTTCTATATCTGATGCAATTTTAGTACGTTAAATCCAACAATGTATATAAAGGATAGCAGTGTATAGCAATGTGGGTTTATTGTGGGAATGCAAGATTACTTCCATATTTGAAAATCAATCAGATTAATGTATCATATCAACAGAATAAAGATGAAAAACTATATAAGCATTCCAACAGATGCAGAAAAAATATTCGAAATTCAATATCCATTAACGATAGAAAATCTCAGTCACCAAGAAATAGAAAATAACTTTGCCAAGTGTGTGTAAGGGCATCTACCATATACCTACAGCTAACATAAAGTTGAAAGATTCAATGTTTTCTTTCTATCATCAAGAAAATGGCAAGATGTTCAGTCTCACTGCTGCTCTTCACCATTCTCTTATAACTGATCTGAAGCAATATAACAAGTAGAAGAAAGCAATGATATACAGATGGAGAAGGAAGAACTAAAACTGTCTCTCTCTGCATCAACATGATTATAGAATAATTCAAAGAATCTATAGAAAGTATGATAAGTAATAAGTGATTTTAGCAGGATTAGAGAATACAAACAACGTAAAAGAAATATATGTTTATATAATAGCAATAAACAATTTAAAATTGTTTTTTAAACTAACATTTATATAATAGCAAAAATATAAGACACAAAATATGTACAAGGTCTGTAGGCTCAAAACTATAAAACTCTGATAAAATCAAATATGACCAAAATAAATGCAGAGATATAATATTTTGTAGGTTGGACAACTCACCCTTTATTGTCAAGACATACCATCTTATCAAAGTGACGGATTCAACAAAATTCCATTCAAGACCTAGCAGGATTTTTTTTTAGAAGTCAAATTAATATGAAAATATATATGTAGGGATAAAGAACTAGAAGCCAAAATGAATCCTTAAACAGAAGAATAAAGTTGGACAACTCTCTCTCACAACTTTATTTCAAAGCTTATTATAAAGTTATAGCCACCAAGAGAGTGTAGTATTGGTAAAAGGTAGAAAATGGATAAATGCAACAAAATAGAGTTTAGAAATGGACCACTTATACACGGTCAGTTGATTTTCACAGATGTGCAAAGACAATTGAAAAGAAAAGGATTTTTTTTTTTAAACAAGTGGTGGTGGTACAATTGGGTACACATATACAAAAAAAAAAAAAAAACAAAACAAAAAACAAAAAGAACCTTAATCCAGTTCCTGAACTTACATCATATGCAGAAAATAACTCAAAATGTATTATATAGACATATAAGACATAGATGCAAAACATGTCTATAAGAAAACATAGGTGAAAATTTTGTGATATTGAAAAAAAAATACAGTTTCCTGCATATAACACTAAATATACATTCCAAAATTAAAAGAAAAAGTCCATAAATTGTACTTCCTCAAGATTAGGAACTTATGTTTGAAAGACACTGTTCCACTAAAACACAAACAGTGATTGAAAATTAAAGTCACAGACTAGGGGAAAATATTTGCAAATCACCTAACAAAGAACTTAATGTATCTTGGATGTATAAAGGACTCTAAAACTCAACAAGTACATAACAATTATTTCCTTTCATCTAACTTCTGATCATATTTTCATTACTTTTCTGCCATCACTCATAGCTTCTTGAGGTCCTTTAGACCTTTTTCTGAGAATCTCCTTAAGGCATTTTCAGTTTCCACTCTTTTTCCAGTTTCAACACCAGTGTCACAGTCTTAAGTGTTGTCATGTCAACTCCCTACTTCTAGGTACACACATTTATATAGTTTGTCAAACAAGAGATGGCAAGAGTGAATGTCGACATTCTAGGAATCAGCGAACTGAAATGGACTGGAATGGGTGAATTTAACTCAGGTGACAATTATATCTACTACGGCAGGCAGGAATCCCTCAGAAGAAATGGAGTGGCCATCATGGTCAACAAAAGAGTCCGAAATGCAGTACTTGGATGCAATCTCAAAAATGACAGAATGATCTCTGTTTGTTTCCAAGGCAAACCATTCAATACCACAGTAATCCAAGTCCATGCCCCAACCAGTAATGCTGAAGAAGCTGAAGTTGAACGGTTCTATGAAGACCTACAAGACCTTTTAGAACTAACACCCAAAAAGAATGTCCTTTTCATTATAGGGGACTGGAATGCAAAAGTAGGAAGTCAAGAGACACCTGGAGTAACAGGCAAATTTGGCCTTGGAATATGGAATGAAGCAGGGCAAAGACTAATAGAGTTTTGCCAAGAAAATGCACTAGTCATAACAAACACCCTCTTCCAACAACACAAGAGAAGACTCTATACATGGACATCACCTGATGGTCAACACCGAAATCAGATTGATTATATTCTTTGCAGCCAAAGATGGAGAAGCTCTATACAGTCAGCAAAAACAAGACCAGGAGCTGACTGTGGCTCAGACCATGAACTCCTTATTGCCAAATTCAGACTTAAATTGAAGAAAGTAGGGAAAACCACTAGACCATTCAGGTATGACCTAAATCAAATCCCTTATGATTATACAGTGGAAGTGAGAAATAGATTTAAGGGACTAGATCTGATAGACAGAGTGCCTGATGAACTATGGAATGAGGTTCATGACATTGTACAGGAGACAGGGATCAAGACCATCGCCATGGAAAAGAAATGCAGAAAACCAAAATGGCTGTCTGGGGAGGCCTTACACATAGCTGTGAAAAGAAGAGAAGCGAAAAGCAAAGGAAAAAAGGAATGATATAAACATCTGAATGCAGAGTTCCAAAGAATAGCAAGAAGAGATAAGAAAGCCTTCTTCAGCGATCAATGCAAAGAAATAGAGGAAAACAACAGAATGGGAAAGACAAGAGATCTCTTCAAGAAAAGTAGAGATACCAAGGGAACATTTCATGCAAAGATGGGCTCGATTAAGGACAGAAATGGTATGGACCTAACATAAGCAGAAGATATTAAGAAGAGATGGCAAGAACACACAGAAGAACTGTACCAAAAAGATCTTCACGACCCAGATAATCACTATGGTGTGATCACTGACCTAAAGCCAGATATCCTGGAATGTGAAGTTAAGTGGGCCTTAGAAAGCATCACTATGAACAAAGCTAGTGGAGGTGATGGAATTCCAGTTGAGCTATTTCAAATCCTGAAAGATGATGCTGTGAAAGTGCTGCACCCAATATGCCAGCAAATTTGGAAAACTCAGCAGTGGCCACAGGACTGGAAAAGGTCAGTTTTCATTCCAATCCCAAAGAAAGGCAATGCCAAAGAATGCTCAAACTACCGCACAATTGGACTCATCTCACGTGCTAGTAAAGTAATGCTCAAAATTCTCCAAGCCAGGCTTCAGCAATACATGAACCGTGAACTTCCTGATGTTCAAGCTGGTTTTAGAAAAGGCAGAGGAACCAGAGATCAAATTGCCAACATCTGATGGATCATGGAAAAAGCAAGAGAGTTCCAGAAAAACATGTATTTCTGCTTTATTGACTATGCCAAAGCCTTTGACTGTGTGGATCACAAAACTGTTGAAAATTCTTCAAGAGGTGGGAGTACCAGACCACCTGATCTGCCTCTTGAGAAATTTGTATGCAGGTCAGGAAGGAACAGTTAGAACTGGACATGGAACAACAGACTGGTTCCAAATAGGAAAAGGATTTCATCAAGGCTGTATATTGTCACCCTGTTTATTTAACTTTTATGCAGAGTACATCATGAGAAACACTGGACTGGAAGAAACACAAGCTGGAATCAAGATTGCCGGGAGAAATATCAATAACCTCAGATATGCAGATGACACCACTCTTATGGCAGAAAGTGAAGAGGAACTAAAAAGCCTCTTGATGAAAGTGAAAGTGGAGAGTGAAAAGGTTGGCTTAAAGCTCAACATTCAGAAAACGAAGATCATGGCATCTGGTCCCATCACTTCATGGGAAATAGATGGGGAAACAGTGGAAACAGTGTCAGACTTTATTTTTCTGGGCTCGAAAATCACTACCCATGGTGACTGCAGCAATGAAATTAAAAGATGCTTACTCCTTGGAAGGAAAGTTATGACCAACCTAGATAGCATATTCAAAAGCAGAGACATTACTTTGCCAACAAAGGTTCGTCTAGTCAAGGCTATGGTTTTCCCTGTGGTCATGTATGGATGTGAGAGTTGGACTGTGAAGAAGGCTGAGCACTGAAGAATTGATGCTTTTGAACTGTGGTGTTGGAGAAGACTCTTGAGAGTCCCTTGGACTGCAAGGAGATCCAACCAGTCCATTCTGAAGGAGATCAGCCCTGGGATTTCTTTGGAAGGGATGATGCTAAAGCTGAAACTCCAGTACTTTGGCCACCTCATGTGAAGAGTTGAGTCATTCTTCACCTCATGTGAAGAATTGAGTCACTCTGATGCTGGGAGGGATTCGGGGCAAGAGGAGAAGGGGATGACAGAGGATGAGATGGCTGGATGGCATCACTGACTGTATGGACTTGAGTCTGAGAGAGCTCCGGGAGTTGGTGATGGACAGGGAGGCCTGACTGCTGCAATTCATGGGGTCACAAAGAGTTGGACATGACTGAGTGTCTGATCTGATCTGATCTGATTGTTGCATAAAAATCCAACCCAAAACTTAGTGACTTAAAACAACAGAAATCATGCTTCACTTAAATTACTAACAAATTGGTACTGCTAACAATGAAAGCTGGACTGTGGACCTGTGGTTCTAATTCTTCATGTGGACCTCTATACCTGCTGCTTGGGTTTCCTCACACCATGCAGACTCTTACTAAAAATGACCATTTCAGAAGAATAAGGAGGAATTGCATAACATTTTGATCATCTCATCTCCAAAATCACATTGTATCCTTTCACCTTAAGCTCTTGGTGGAAGCAAATGTCAAAGAAAGCCTATATTGAAAGGTATGAGACATAGCTTTCTTTTGATGGAGAGGTGACATGTTACTAGGAGAGCATTTGGAAGAAAGAATATTTTTGTAACTGTTGATATTCTGAAAAATACAGTCTGCCTCAGTGTACCCCATATTAGCTGTGACATCTACGTTAATTAAAAAGCATTCTGAGTCCTAGTTTCTCATCATTAAATATGAGTGATAATTATTTTATATTTCTGCAAGGTTTTTGGAGATAATATTTAAGGCATATAACTCAATGTCTAACACATGCTGAACATTCAGTACTTGGTAGCTGCCAACGTTATCCACCTTTGATATTATTACCATTGCACATGCTGCTTTTCAGTTTTCCTCACTAGTTGTCCTTCCTATGCTAAGATTTTCTGAGATGTTCCATTGTACTTTTAAAATTTTAAATCTCTAATTGGGTACCCTCATCCACTTGTGTCCATTCTGTTATCACTTAACTGCAGATGACTTCCAAATACATATTTTATGTTCAGTTCCTTCTTTTATATTTCAAAACCATGCATTTACCTGCATTCTCAGGCTTTACATTTGCATTTCCCCAAATAATTTTCAAGTTTAACATAGTTTAAAAATGAACTCAAAATTGCTTCTTGCTTCTACACACCCTTGTAGGTCTGGTTTTGCTTTCTTAGTTAAAGGCACCAGTACCCGCCATAAAGTTGCCTTAGCAGAAATTTATTATTCAAATTAATAACATTATCTCAATTACTTCCTTTATTTTGTCACTAAGACCAATCAACTTTCCCTTCTAATAAATATTCTATTGATCTCCTGCTATTTCCACTTCCTCTCCTTTTCTTCTAACACTCATTTTATTTGCTTAGAACAGAGTAATAGATACTTAACTGGTCTCTGTCTCCAGTTGAGCTCTGTTCCAGTCTTCCTAGATATACTAATTTGGGGGATAAAATTTGCAACCCCAAAATGTCTCTTTGGCATGAGAACTAATTTAGGCTGGTTATCTTTAAGAAACAGACAGTTCAGGGTGTCTTTTTTTTTAACCTCCACTTTAGCTGTGTGAAGAATTTAGAAACAAGACCTGCTCCTGAAATACAGGTATTAAACCAGAGGTACCTGAAAAGAATGTGGGTTTAGGTGTGGTGGGGGAAACTTGCAGGGCCTAGAGATAAGTGTTTACTCTGTGTTGCACTGTTAGACGTAAAGCCAAATTACCAAATATTACCAGATTGCCAAATATTTGCTTTTCCATCTCCATGTGAATTGCTTTGAGGTTCCAAACCACTACCCCCAACATCCTCTTGTCTTTAACTGAAGATGATATTTAAGGTGATTATTTCAACCATTTTGGTGAGTTTTCCTGGGTCTCCCCCATGTTTGCATGTTATTAAATTTGTGTTTGATTATTTTTCTTATTAATCTATCTCATGTTAATTTAAGCATATAGGAAAATTTCTACCTTCCTGACACCATTCAAGGGATGTGTTCTAACACAAACCTAATTACAATAAACAGTTATTTTAAAAAGGCTTCCAGTGCTTCCCACAGATTTCAGAACTGCTAGTTTGGGCTTCCCTCCTGGTTCAGTTGGTAAAGAATCCTCCTGCAGTGCAGGAGACATAAGAGACCTGAGTTCGATCTTTGGGTCAGGAAGATCCCCTGGAAAGGAAATGGCAATCCACTCCAGTATGGAAAATGCCATGGACAGAGGAGCATGACAGGCAACAGTCCGTGGGATTGCAAGAGTCAGACGTGACTGGGAGACTAAACCACTACCACAGTTTAGCTTTATACTCCCATCTCACATGCTTTGTCTCATGCCTTACCCCTCAGCATTTGATCCAGCCATAAACAAAAACTTACAGATTCTTTATTTGCAAGATACCATTTAACAACAGAATGACTCTTAGCATAATGTGGTATACACTCTTTCTGCAAACTCAACACCCAATATGTGCCCAAACAACTCCAATTTATCTTTAAAGACTGAAATTTTATTTACTCAGAGGAATATCTCTTGACCCTAAACTTTTATCCCCAAAGGAAGGAAGGAAGGAAGTGAAGTCGCTCAGTCATGTCCAACTCTTTGCAACCCTACAAACTGTAGCCTACCAGGCTTCTCCATCCCTGGGATTTTCCAGGCAAGAATACTGGAGTGGGTTGCCATTTCCAAGGTTCCTAATACAAGTGCTTCCACCCCATAATCTAATTATCTTCCACATATAAATCTGCCATTACCTGAATTATAATAAATTCATAACATTTATTTTTTGACTCCAGATACTAGATGTTCAGTTGTTGTGGATTCAAACTATGTTCAAGAAGTTCTTAGAATCTTAATGTCAAGGATGACTCCAGCATTTCAAAATTACCTAATAAATATTTATGTAATTAAAATAATAATCAAATTGTTAAACAAAACTTTAAAAGTTAAACATTAATATGGCATGTGTGGTATCACCTTTCCCCCTTTTTTCCAGTTGAAATGACTATACACACACAAGTTAAACCCAATAATTTACAGAAAATAAAACAAATAAGTGGTATGAAAATGTAACAACACATTTTATTGATTGTGCACTTTTCGAAGTTTGTATCGAGAGATAGCTAAGCTACATCTTCAAAGCTTTGTCAAGGACTGAGAAAGATCATTCATCCCAATGTTTGCCAATGTCTTATATTTTCCCTAGTTCCTTGATCTTGCCTTTTAAAAATTAGATTTCCTGTTAAAATTATATATATTTAAACAAAAACTCAAAAAGCTCCAGTTCATTAATTCTCCTAGGTTTGACACCTCCTTGGAGATTTAAAAACACTCTAATGGAAAGATAGTCATGACTAAAAGTAGTATACTGTAAGTTTGAATGAGAAATAAAAAATTTTGTTTCACACCAGTGGAAAGAAGCCCTTTAGGCAAGATGGCTCTTGCCTAAGAGTGTGAGAAGTGGATAGAAGAGATGACAGTATAACCTTTAGTTTCTAAAACATGATTTTTGCTACAACTATTGAGGCTGTTAATAGCTATAGTTTTTGGATACGAACATATTCACGGGAACTGACAGTCCTTAATCCTAAAGCAAGGAGGCATCAATACACAAAGACAAAATGACCTAGCTATGACAGAGTGTGGCATTCACACATCTTATACTCTTCCTTTTGAAATTCACAATAGTATGAACATCCTTGTTGTCCAAATAGTTTGCCCCAGTTAAATCTATGAGTAATGTCAAACTCCTGGATATCTCATTATTGCCTTGGAACACTTAGAGTTGTAAGTTTCAATACAGAGAAGTCATAGTATTTTAGTTTTCACATCTATTGACAACATGCTATTCTGTATTTATTTTTCTTTGGTTAATTTTAAAAGAAATTATGTTTCACTATGTTTTATTACTACTGGAAAGCAAGTTCAAGGAAAAGGTTTATAGGCTACTAACATAATGGAAGGCAATTTTATGGAGCAGACACTAGGGCAAAGGGGATTGAAACAGGGAAGAAGAAATGTCAAATCAAGGACCAGGTATTGGTATCAATTCATTTGTGACTGGTTGTTCAGTCTTGCATGATCATCGTCTAAAAGGCCACAGACATGACTTTCCCTTTAGACAGATATTAAAATTTGGAGAAGGACATATTCAGAGTTGAGCACAGTAGTCATGACTGGATGTAGGAAGTGAAAGAGGTCCCCAAGACAGGAGACACATGATGCTGAGATAATTTAATGTGGTACTTAAGAGATATCTGATGTAAAGTATCTCAGTTTTATCCAATTCTTTTTTCTGGAACGGCTTTGCTATAGTCAGTATTCGACTCCTTCTTTCTAATTACTGCTTTCATGTTCATTACCACTTACATACTCTATGACTGCAAAATTATAAAATGTAACATAGCTTATGTGATTACTGTAGCCCTCTCTATGGATGATGTAGTGTGTCCCCTGACAAATTAGAAGATTACTTCTATTTTTAGGAATAGCTGAAGTTGATTAGAACTTCTGTACCACGGCTCAGTCCCTTCTTTCAAGGATTGGCTTTTCTTGTTTATAAAACTTTGAAAGAAGTAAGGATATTGCCTATTTTTTCCTTTGTTTCTCATTTCATCAATTAAAGATGAGTGAACACCACGGAGGGGTGGCCTGTTATTTTAGATTTCAGGATGTCTTGAGTTTTTAAAAGTTGTCCAATCTACTGGGTGGAAAAAATACTCATTCATCCTTAATATAAAAAAGAGGAACTGCTGCTGCTGCTGCTAAGTCACTTTAGTCATGTCCAACTCTGTGCGACCCCATAGACAGCAGCCCACCAGGCTCCCCTGTCCCTGGGATTCTCCAGGCAAGAACACTGGAGTGGTTGCCATTTCCTTCTCCAATGCATGAAAGTGAAAAGTGAAAGTGAAGTCGCTCAGTCGTGTCCGACCCTCAGTGACCCCATAGACTGCAGCCTTCCAGGCTCCTCCGTCCATGGGATTTTCTAGGCAAGAGTACTGGAGTGGGGTGCTATTGCCTTCTCCGAAAAAAAGAGGAACAGGGTAGCATTATTTCAGCCTTGAGAGGATTACATGAAAGCCTAAATGTTGCCGGTTAATAGGAAAGAAGACACTTAGCTGGACTTGTGGCTATTCTTTCAAGACTTGAGATTAAGTGGACATGGCACAGGATTTGACCTATTTATCATGTGCTCAGTACAAACGAAAAAGTAGGAAGTCATTAAAAGTAATTTAAAAAATGTGCAATATATGAGAAAGATAGATATTGGGCTCCTGGAGTCTTGCCTCTGGAAATAATATTTTGGGGCATAATATTTTTTGGAAAATACTGTCTCTATTTTATCTTTTCTGGTGGTATATCCTCTACCTTCACATGTTAACTTCTCTCTAGCAATCTCTGTCATAGTCTACAAATTATTTCGTCAGTCTTTCTCTTGAGCTCAGCTGAATTTTAAGATCAATGAACTTGCTTGCCAATTTGACAGGGCTATCAGTTGTTCTAACAATTAATTAAGCCTTATAAATTATTTTAACCCACAACTAGCAGTCTCTACACTGCTTAATTGCCACTCAATCACACAGTTAAATTTGCCTGAAATTAACACTGTATTCCACAAGGGAGACAGTTTCAACCAATCAGTCCAGTTGCTAATTTTTCAAAAATTTCCTTAGGCATAGCTTTGAAAAACATATTAAAGCTTCAACATAAGAATCTTACTTTTCTGAAAATATTAGAAAATATTTTTTTCCTCCTTCAAAGCCTAATTTGAAAGTGTTTGTGCAGAAGCATTTTTATATCTTTGTAATAAGTAGCACTGATTTAGAGGAAATAAACCAACTGGAGAACAGGATACAGAAGGAAAGGGTAAAAAAGACAAACATATGCAAACATACATATCCACGTTTTCCCTTATCTGATTCACTGACTTTGTCTTGTGAAATGATAGCCAAGAAAGAGAAAGTGGTAATGTGAACAACTTCGCAGCTGATCTTCACACTTAAATATCATTCACCATGACAAGCCAACTTGGAAACTAACTATCTATCCACCTGCAAAAAATATGTTTAGAGCTGCTCAGTGCTAGCTAGCATTCTTCACTAGGATGGCTCTAGCAGACACATCGCTTTTGTGATTGCATGGCAAAATAGCAGTATTAGAGTGTTTTTTTTTTTTAATCACTATTTCTGCCTGGATTTTTAGTCCAAACTGCATAACACATGCAATATATGAACTTCTTTTGAGATACCTATTTAAAGATGGCATGTTTCTTTTTCTAAGCACATAAATGTACATGTTAATCAGTTTCCAGCAGCAGAGCTTCCTCCTCATTCTTTGCTCACTGAAAGAAGGATTGTCATGAGAGAGAGAGGAATTATGTTACAGAGAAAAATCATCTTCCTTATAAAATTGGAAACTAACTTACTAGAGGCTAAGAACTAATGAAGGGAATCTACTAGTAAAGTGACTAATAGATTTCTGTCACTACACTAGCTGCTTTATATACATATTTTCTAACCTTCACAACTTCAGGGTATAGCCAATATATATATATATATATTTTTACTGAGAAAGCTGAGGCTCAGAAAAGTTATGCAATTTAACACACTTCTACAATTGTTAAGTGAGGTAATCTCTTCACCATCTTTGCCCCTTCTAAATCATTCTAATCAGGTCATGTGATCATATCATATCTCTACCTAAAATCTTTCTATTTTTACCTATTGCTAAATCATAACATCTGAAGCAAGGTTCATTTTTTTTTTTTTTTTACCCATTTCCCAGTGTCATCCATCAACTTTGTGCACTCTGCCCTGTGTTGCATCAGTAGTTAATTATCTGTGGGTCCCAGAGGGTGGGGAGGGGGGGAACTCCAATTCCTGTTTACTCCTAGCTTTGGCACATCTTCATGCCTTTCTTGAGAGATAGAGCTTACCTCCCTTCCAACCCAACAGACTTGTATTGCTCACAATTCCTTATATCCTTCAGAATTCAAACCAGGCTTTATTTCCACTGGGAGCCTTTCTAGGACTTGACCTTGGTCAGATTCCTCCTGATTGTTTCCTTAGCCCTTTGTGCTTGTATCTTACCTTGTGGTTCTCTATTGATGTCTGCCATACAGACATCATTTCTTTTTCACAAGAAAACTGTGTTTTAGCTCTAAAACACACATTACTTGATACTTCATAGACACTGTCTAAAATTTGATAAAACAAATGAATTGGATCAATGAAATGGGGGTCAGGGAGAGAAAAGTAGATGGAGAAACAAGAGAAGAATGATGTGTATTTAACCAAATGTATCTTGATAAGTTAGTTCACAATGACATAAACAAAATATCTTAGTAAATCCTCTTTTATGATATGGAATTTATTGCTTAAAGTCAATTAAAAGATCAACCATATTCCAATGAATTTTTTTTAATGAAGAGAGCTCTCTTTTATGTTTTTGTTTTTAATTACCTCCTTTATCTTAGAAGAAACATTTTTTTTTAACCTGTGGATTACTGGACTTTGTGTTTGCCCAATGCATTTGAAAATTGCAGCAGAAAATATTCACCCTTGAATATTTTCTTTATTCGGAGAAGGCAATGGCATCCCACTCCAGTACTCTTGCCTGGAAAATCCCATGGGCAGAGGAGCCTGGTGGGCTGCAGTCCATGGGGTCGCTAAGAGTCGGACACGACTGAGTGAATTCACTTTCACTTTCATGCATTGGAGAAGGAAATAGCAACCCACTCCGGTGTTCTTGGCTGGAGAATCCCATGGACAGGGGAGCCTGGTGGGCTGCCGTCTATGGGGTCGCACAGAGTCGAACACGCCTGAAGTGACTTAGCAGTAGCAGTTAGCTGATTTAGAAGTATATAAGGAATAATAATGGTTTCTGTGTGTACTCCTCGCCCCTAGAAAATTAGTTCAACTGACATTTCATTCTTGATTCCCCTTGTGAGAATTATGAAAAAAAGAACTTTTTCAACTGTATCTTCTTGCATTGGCATTAAAAATGAAGTTTTTCATCTAAAATCCAATTGTTGTTTTCAAAATTTCTCATTATAATGTACTTAAAATATATTTATACTTATGCAAGCCAATAATGACATCATGTTACAGGGTTGTTGTGATTGCTGGGATTCATTCATGTGAAGGTTGATAAGCTTATAAGAAACTAAAGAACCCTGAAAAAGAGAAATATTTTTTGATGAGAATAAACCATAGTTAGTGTTTCTGAGGGAAAACTAATTTTATATTCTCAAATTGTATTCCACCTAACCACTTAGAACATCAGTTCTTAGGCAAAAGGATTGATTGCATTCTTGAGCCTGATTGAAAAACCATTTCCACTATTCTCTCTGTGGATCCTGGAGAACTCAGTCTTAAAGGAAAATTTGACCCATATAATTTATTATTTTTATCATTAATATTTTGGCTCACTTTTAATGCCATTTCTGCTCTAAGTATTCAGAAAACGAAGATTATGGCATATGGTCCCATCACTTCATGGGAAATAGATGGGGAAACAGTGTCAGACTTTATTTTTTGGGGCTCCAAAATCACTGCAGATGGTGTTTGCAGCCATGACATTAAAAGGCACTTACTCCTTGGAAGGAAAGTTATGACCAACCCAGATAGCATATTGAAAAGCAGGGACATTACTTTGCCAACAAAGGTCTGTCTAGTCAAGGCTATGGTTCTTCCAGTGGTCATGTATGGATGTGAGAGTTGGACTATAAAGAAAGCTGAGCACTGAAGAATTGATGCTTTTGAACTGTGGTGTTGGAAAAGACTCTTGAGAGTCCCTTGGACTGCAAGGAGATCCAACCAGTCCATTCTGAAGATCAGCTCTAGGATTTCTTTGGAAGGAATGATGCGAAAGCTGAAACTCCAATACTTCGGCCATCTCATGTGAAGAGCTGACTCATTCGAAAAGACTCTGATGCTGGGAGGGATTCGGGGAAGGAGAAAAAGGGGACGACAGAGGATGAGATGGCTGGATGGCATCACTGACTCGATGGATGTGAGTTTGAGTGAACTCCGGGAATTGGTGATGGACAGGGAGGCCTGGTGTGCTGCGATTCATGGGGTTGCAGAGTCGGACACGACTGAGCGACTGAACTGAACTGAACTGCTCTAAGTAAAACAGAATATATCTAGAGCAGTAATCCATCAAAATATGGATATAGGGAGAAAATACATCTTTTAAAACTCCATTAAAAAATAGTATTTTAGTTATGTTTAATATCTTTTCATGTGCCTCTTGATCATCTGTGGGTGTTCTTTGGAGAAATTTCTACTTGAATCTTCTATCCATTTCCTGGTTCAGCTGTTTGGTTTTTGGCATTGAAGTAGGGGAGCTGTTTGTATATTCTGAGGATTAATCCCTTGTCAATTTCTTCCTTTGCAGTTTTCTCCCACTCTGTGATGGTCTTTTCATTTTGTTTATGGGAAACAGTGGAAACAGTGGCTGACTTTATTTTTCTGGGCTCCAAAATCACTGCAGATGGTGATTGCAGCCATGAAATTAAAAGACGCTTACTCCTTAGAAGGAAAATTATGACCAACCTAGACAGCATATTATAAAGCAGAGACATTACTTTGCCAACAAAGGTCCATCTAGTCAAGGTTATGGTTGTTCCAGTGGTCATGTATGGATGTGAGAGTTGGACTATAAAGAAAGCTGAGCACTGAAGAATTGATGCTTTTGAACTGTGGTGTTGAAGAAGAGCCTTGAGAGTCTCTTGGACTGCAAGGAGATCCAACCAGTCCATCCTAAAGATCAATCCTGGGTGTTCATTTGAAGGACTGATGTTGAAGCTGAAACTCCAATACTTTGGCCACCTGATATGAAGAGCTGACTCATTTGAAAAGACCCTGATGCTGGGAAAGATTGAGGGCAGGAGGAGAAGGGGATGACAGAAGATGAGATGGTTGGATGGCCTCGTCGACTCAATGGACATGGGTTTGTATGGACTCTGGGAGTTGGTGATGGACAGGGTGGCCTGGCGTGCTGTGGTTCATGGGGTCGCAAAGAGTTGGACACAACTGAGCAACTGAACTGAACTGAACTTGCTGTTCAAAAGCTTTTAAGTTTAGTTATGTCCCATTTGTTTATTTTTGTTTTTATCTTCATTACTCAGGGAAGCAGATCATAAAAGGTTTTCCTGCAATTTATGTCAGAGAGTGGTCTGCCTGTGTTTCCTCCAAAAGTTTTATAGTAGCTGGTCTTACATTTAGGTTTTAATCCATTTTGTGTTTATTTTTGTGTATGATGTTAGGGAATGTTCTAATTTCATTCTTTTACATGTAGCTGTCCAGTTTTCCCAGCACCACTTATAAAAGAAACTTTCTTTTCCCCATTGTATATTCTTGCCTCCTTTGTCATAATTTGGTGACCATAGGTGTGTATGAGTTTACCTCTGGACTTATTATTAGAGAAATGCAAATCTAAACGGCAATGAGGTATCCCCCTTGCTTCTCAGAATGGCCATCATCCCCACCCAAAAAAAAAATCTATGAACAATAAGTGCTGGAGAGGGTACAGAGAAAAGGGAACCATCCTATACTATTGATGGGAATGCAAATTGATGCAACCATTATGGAGAATAGTATGGAGGTTCCTTAAAAAAAACCTTAAAATAGAGCTATTATAGGATCCAGGAATCCCACTTCTGGGCATATACCCAGAGAAAACCATAATTCAAAAAGATACATGCACCTCAGTGTTGACTGCAGCACTGTTTACAATAGCAAGGGCATAGATGAAGCCTAAATGTCCATCAACAGAGGAATAAATAAAGAAGATGTGGTGCATACGTACAATGGAATATCACTCAGCTATAAAAAAGAAGAAAATAATTCCATTTGCATCAAAAAGAATAGACTTAGAGACTGTCTTACTGAATGAAGCAAATCAGACAGAGAACAGCAGATGTCATATATAACTTATATGCAAAATCTAACAAAATCTAACAAAAAAAAGAGAAATTATACAAATGAACTTATTTACAAAACAGAAAGACAGTCACAGATGTAAAACAAACTTATGGTTACCAGTGAGAAAAGGTGAGAGGAATAAATCAGGAAATTGGGATTGACATATAAACAGGACTATATATAAAATAGATAACTAATAAGGACCTGCTGTGTAGTACAGGGAACTCAACTCAGCATATTATAATGACCTATATGGGAAAAGAATCTGATAAAGAGTAGGTATATGTGCACAACAGATTCACTTTGCTGTGCATCATAAATTAACATAACATTAAAAACCAACTGCACCCCAAATTTGTTTAAAAAACAATATTTTAATAAATGTTATTTTAAAAAGCTTGGATTTCATTTATTTAATAGCAAAGTTGACATTTAGCCCCCAATATTAAAATAAGATACATTAAGTATACTTAAAATATTTTTATATAATATTATTATTAAGACCAATATTAAGTGGTCTTAATGTTTATTGTGGTGCTGATTTTTTTTTTTTTAAGAAACAGAATATCAGAAGTCATATTATAAATACAATAAGGATTGGAAGAGTTTTGAGATGCATTCCCTGACACTCACTATCTCGCTCTGTCTCCCTCCTCTTGTCACTGTCACACACACACACTCAGACACACACGCATACATATTTCTCATTAGGCAGAACTATTTATTATTCATCCAACATTTAGCAGTATAATGTAGGTTGTATTTAAAGGTATGCCCTTTCTTCTCTGTTCTACAACCTCTTTTTGGAAACCTATTCCAGTGTTTAACAGCCATTGCCCTTCAGGGAAATCTTCCTTATGGTTAACGTAAATCACTCATGCTGTAATCTAGAGCCATTTACAGTTTCGTCCTCAGTGCTCCTCAGAAGGAGAACTGATGAGAAGATGATCACTAAATTATCCCTCATGCACCTTCTGTTGCTTGTTTCCCTTTGTTTATGACTTACTAGCATGAAGTTCTCACCATCTGAACTCAGTTCAGTTCAGTTCAGTCGCTCAGTCATGTCGGACTCTTTGCGACCCCATGGACTGCAGCACACCAGGCTTCCCTGTCCATAACCAACCCCTGGAGCCTACACAGACTCATGTCCATCGAGTCAGTGATGCCATCCAACCATCTCATCCTCTGTCGTCCCCTTCTCCTCCTGTTCCTCCTGCTCTGAACTCAGGCATTTACTAAAAGAAGTTAGAAATTAAAAAGGAAATAATAATAAAACCTGAGATCCTAGATAGGGGGTTAGAATAAAAGAGGTATAATTTTATAAAATAAAATTATAAATAAAAGAGGCATTATCATTCAGAAGCTAAAAATAAAAACTCAGTCTCTATGGGTTTGTAATGCTTTTTCTTTATTTTGGAAACCACTTGTACCAAAATTACACTTTTTGCATTCATTATAGAAACCTCACATTGTTCAGCATGTTTCTTATTCCTATGGATTCTGCTTTTTTTTTTAATGATGTGCCTCTTTTAATGAGCATAACATTAGTTTACACCCAACATTTTAATCTGTTATATTAATTTACCAAAAATAAATAATGTTTTTATCATACACATGGGTAGGTGATATACTGGATGTTGCTTAATGAAAGTGATTAGATAGATTATGTATAAATTACTTTCTCTACGTATCAGTCAACAGGACTTTTTTAAGCTATTTTCTTTTTATAGATTATCTTTTAAGGATTCAGTTTGCCAGGATAAGTAGGTTTTATTTATTATGCAAACTCGCTGGGAAGTACTATGCTTATGAAAATAAATTCATTTTCAAAACTTTAGGGCTCAGAGTAATATAATTTAATAACACATTCTCATTAAATAAAAAGCATGAAAAGAAATCTAGTGCTATGTCTATCTTCTGACTCTGTCCCTACAACTAAAAATATACAATAAGCCCCCTACATAGGAACCTTTCAAAGATGTGAATGTGCCTTCACATGTCCAATCACATAAGTTAGTTCACATGTCTGATGTACCTTGTTCCATGCATGCATCCTCTACAAGTAGCTGTGTTTTTATGTACTTTACTGCACAGCACTGTATGGAGTACAGAAATACGGTATCTTTATTTCAAGCCCAGGATGTCAGGAAGCAAGTGTAAAAGCAGCGGTGATGTAGACTTGTACTGCTAGGAAGAGATTCAGGATGAGGAAATGGCAGGGAGATTTTCTTTATTTGAGGAGGCACTATTAGTTTTTGACCCACAGGACCTGAATGTAGAATGGTACACGAAGGTTGCAGCAGCTATTCAGAATACAATCCAAAGTCATCTATGACATGAAAAAAAAAAAAAAAAGATAGACTCCCCAGATATTACTGGATCGTTTTTTCAGGAGGGTAGATATAATTGAATTCAACAAGGAACCAGAACCTGTGCCATCAACGTTGGGCATGAGTGAAATTGAAGCTTACCTTCCATGTCCATGGGCTTCCCTTGTGGCTCAGCTGATAAAGAATCCACCTGCAATGAGGGAGACCTGGGTTCTATCCCTGGGTTGGGAAGCGCCCATGGAGAAGAGAAAAGGCTACCCACTGCAGTATTCTGGCCTAGAGAATTGCATGGACTGTATAGTCCATGGGATTGCAAATAGTTGAATTTGACAGAGCGAATTTCACTTCACTTCACTTCCATTTCCATTCTTCAGTTCTAGCATCTCCCATCTCCTCTCCCTCCTCTAACTCTTCTTGCCATTTCACTCAATGGCAACCAATTTATACCAGTTGTTATATTGTACTATTATAATTTTCAAGGTACTGTACTATACGATTAAAAATGTTTTCTTTTTTGTGTTTGTTTTTAAAGTATTATTTGTGTATAAAGTATTATAAACCTATTATAGTACAGTACTATATAGCCAGTTGTGTTGGCTAGTTGGGTACCAAGGTTAATATCATCAGACTTATGAATGTGCTCTAGGAACAGAACTTGTTTGCATATAGGGGACTTACTGTAAAAGCAAAAACTGCATCCATGCCACAGTTTGAGTTCCACTGAGAAGCAGACTCTGAGGCAAATTTCAGTATTCAAGATGTTCACTACAGAGAGGTGGCCCTTTGAATCACCACCATGGAAAAGAAAAGAAGGAAATGGGACCAGACCAACCTCCTCAGCCTGCCCCATGGGAAACTTTAAGCTAACATAGCTGTCAGAGACCTTCTGTGCTGGACTGATTGGGATTTTATACTTTCTGTTGATCAGTCATCTAACATAGGCTGTCCTTGGAAGAGCATGACTTGATGTATGGTGAATTTCTATTACTGAAGCAATTTCTGGAGGAGATGACAGCTGAAAGTGCCCCTTAACAGCTCTCCTAGAAGCTAGGGTGTCAAGTCCTCCCTTGAAGGAGAAACCAAGTAGTGCATATCCAAATACCTAAGATCTAACCTGCATCTCTTATGTCTCCTGTATTAGCAGGCATATTCCTTATCACTGTGCCATCTGGGAAACCCATATCCAAATACACCCCCATTTATATATATATGCACCAAATAGTGTTCTGAATTCTTTACATATATTAACTCATACAAAACCATAATCATATGAGAAAATCACTATCAGGATACTCCTTTAGATTATACAGAAAGTGGGGATCATGGAATTTAAGTTACTTGCCCAAGATCACAGAGTGGTAAATCTTGAGTATTCAAGCAGTCTGACTCTAGAATCTACCACTTAACATTATGTTATACTACCTCTTGGTATCACTATCTCAGAGGTTGCCAAGGTCCTCCTTGTTCCCAAAATTCAAGTTTCCAAGTTTTTCATTTACTCTTTATTTATTTACCTTTATGAATTGACTGACATGCTCTAATTTGTTTTACTCTTACAACTTTTTACTAGTTTAATTCACATGTCCTTATGCTGATTTTCACACCTGCTTTCCTGAGACTTTGCTAATGACTCCTCTTCATCTCTGTATTCCTTGTAGTGTTTATTTCTCAGTTTACTTCTCTTCTCACACTGCATGTTTTACTTCAAGTGTACTTCAAGCATATTTCATCCATACCACTATAAATTCTTATTATATTATAAAATACTCAAGTATCAGATTATTTAGGAATAAATATGGTGGTAGAAAAGATGATAGAGTTGGAATTGTTCCCTGAAAGGGCTGATGAAAAAGAAAAATGCAAGCAGCAGTTTCAAACACTGGAAAGGGTTGGGAGTTAATATCCAAAGAGCACCTGTTGCAAGGAATGAGGATAAAATATGATCTAGGAATTATGGAAACAATAGTGTGGTAGGATACTGACAGAGTAAATCCTTCACCATAAAATCACCTAATTGAGGTATCATTCTAGCTGTTAGGAGTCAGAAAAGAGAAACAGAATTCAAACATAAGAAAGGGATTAATAGGAACTGTTTGAGTTGCAAGATAAAAAAAATAAGATTAGAATAACTTTCCACAATTTAGTATTGGCTGTTCTTCCGATGTGAACAATACTGGAGTTCATTTATATTTGAAATAAGGGTTGGGATATTCCTTGAAAATTTTAAATTCTATACTGTTGATTTGTGAAAGGAAAATGACTATATTCTTATACTTCATTAGTGATATTTTAATATATCCAGCATTCTATGTAAAGATATGTTAAAACACATGCATGTAATCCTCTAACCAGTGGTTTTAGAAATTAAAAGTTCACATGCTGTGAAAATTTAAATTTTCCTGATAGTAAAAAAAAATCATGAACGTTTATAATTCATTCTTTGAATACTATAGATATGCTTGTATACGTAAACATTATATGTATTTCTAATTTAAAGTGTACTTAACTATATCAGTTAAACATACTCTAAATTAATTCTGCTTTAAGCTTTATAGTGCTTTGTTTATTACATCATCCATACACTTATGGAAAGAACTTTTAGTGTGTACATTAGTTTTTCATTATCTATTATAGGTAGACAAATTTGTTTTTCTGAAATTTGGATGATCCTCTTAAATCAGCAAATTCAGAGTGACAAATTAAGATTGTTGAAATATTAATGTGAACAAACATTCTGATATTATATAAAACATTTGGTAATATATTCCTTCTCCTTCTCTGACACTGTATCTCTGACAAATATGCTCATTAAAATTGGGAATCATGTTTAGAAAATATCACTAAGACATAGAAAAAATAACTCTGTATGATAGCGGAAATTCTGAAATACCAGTTATGCTGTCTGAAGCAAAGTGCCTAAACCTGAGCTACCCATGCCACCAAGGAAATATAATGGTCTCATTCCTTAAAAAATCATGAACTTGTTCATGCAGTGAGGGCATGATGAATGGAGAAGGGATGTTTTGGCAAGTATGGAAGGGGAATGCATTCTGGGCAGCAAAGAGCAGATGTCCACTGTGGTGAATTTGTATGTATTAGGCATATGACTTAGAACTATGTGGCATTACATAATAATAAAATAATGATCCAATACTATTGTTAATGCTGTTACACAGGAAAATAACATTACATTTTGTACTTACGAAAGTTTGCTTCATTGTTATCTCAGTAAACAAGCCATGTATTCATTTCTTCAGTCTATAACCTGTCAGGAAAAACGCTGACAAAAAAGTACTACTTTTAGGCTAAAAGATGATTTAACTCTTGAATCTATGCCAGGTATCCCTGAATCACCTGGAAAACTCACAGGTGTTTCAAAGGAGAGAAGCATTTCTCAGCCCATGATTTATCCCTGTTTCTCTCATTACTTTAGGATTCTATGGTAGAATTGCCTGTGTTGTCAAAATTTCAATTCTGTAGATGTGGTGAGTTGTCAGTTTTAATGTGGAAATATATTGTTATAGCTATTCATTGCTATCATATATATAGTCTGAAACAAGTTAATATATTCAATCTTACATTTATTTTTATTTTTTAGCGAATACTTATTTACCATCCCTGTTTTCTAAGCAACTTTCATAATACAAAGATGAATGAGACAAAGCAAATGGCGTGGATAGAAATATGAGTTTTAGATAGCAGGCAGGGTGTCTGAGAAACTGTGTCAGATGTGCTGAGAGTAAGAGGAGATGGTACTGGATCCAAATTTTGAAGAATCTCTCGTGTCATGCTAAGAAGTTTAGAACATACCTGTTAAAGTGAAGGTTTAATGGAGACTTTTAAGTTGTGAAGTAACATGACCAAATCTATATTTAGATACTTCCATAGGAAATAATTAGAGAGAGGAAGCTGGAAAAAAGAATTGAAAACTCATTATATGCCCGTTATATTTCCTAACATATACAAAAGCAGCTAGGCTTGAGAAAGGATTGTACACATTGAAATATCAAATAGGCATTACTGAAAAGAAGAAAAATTGTGGAGAAAGCAGTGGGAGATTTTACTAGAAAAGTCAACAGGGACCAGGTCAGAAAATCTTGCTGTCCTACTGAGGTATTTTATTTTTGTTTTGTCATCAGACTCATCATCTTTTCTTTTTTTAATTATAAAAGCCTTTATCAAATATATATAATTTAATAATGTTTTGTATTATAAATATATAGTACATAAAATATATACATGCATATATAAAAATTACCAATCTGCTTCCTTGGGTTGAAAATAACTAGATGTTAATAGCTAAGAGTTAATCCTTTTAAATAAATATTCTAAAGTGAAATGACTGTAGTGGTGGGTAGATTATACAGAGATAACAAAGTGAATTGGGCAGTCTTAGGAGATGTCAAAATCCATAGGTAAACAGCTATATGAGATATATATATATATATAGATAGATAGATAGATATAGATTCTATATCTATATAGAATATAGATTCTGGATAGGATTCTATCAAGTGATTGGATCTAAATAACTTTTATGTCTTCTTCTAAACACACAGTCTTATGTTATATCATGCTATGAATTATTGTCATCACTGCCATATTGATTTGACAATATCTGAAACAAACTTTCTGAGTCAGAAAGCCCTGAAATTGAATTGAGGAATACTATTGTGGGTTAGAGGGAAAAGGAAGAGGATATAATATAGAAATAAAGATAATTTACTTGAGAAGTATAATATGAATTGGTCTTGACTAATTAATAAGAGGAGTCAAGAAACTGCCAGAAGCCATGTTCCTTTACAAACAGAAGGTGAATGTCATCTTCAAAAGCAAGCGCAAATGGGAAATAAAACACAGAAAAACTTACCTAAATCACATCTAGGATATATGCTCATAGAGCTAGTCTTTACAGTCTGTTTTCTTAACCATTTAGTTATTTGTCCTTGAGGAAAGGTTACATTGGCTTTTCTTTAGAAAACTTAGTTGAAATAAAAGTTCTTGCTAGAGTTAAATCCCAAAAGAAACTTTTCACCTGCCATCACTTTTACGATCTTATATAAGCACTTTAGTTCTCCATGTTCCTTACAACAGTTTTGTGGTGAATGACAAACTCATTTCCACATGGCTATTTCTTAAAATAGCCTTTAGCTAAAGCGGAGAACGTAACATTAGAAAGCACCTCAGAGAAGGTGATACTGTGTGGAACTAACCACTTCGTTCTAAGTACACAATATTCTGCTAGTCTACTTCTACCTAAAGGGAAGAACTTGAGTTGAATTGCTGAAGTCTTTTTGAATATCTTCTTTAAAGATCACAGTCTCAGATACACTTTAGTATATAACAGGACAGTTCATTCAAGATTATATTGTGAGTTTTCCAAGTGTTGTATTCTGTGTTGTTGAATGAAGACTTATTCATACTTTTTATAAAACAGAAATTGGAAATGAGGCCAAAGTTCCACTATATGATGCACTTTTTTGATAAATATATTTACCTTTTCCTGACAGAAATGAACAAGAGGTTACTTTCATGAAGTCATTTTGTATATAACATAAATGGGAATAATCTGTTCACTTTAGAAAGAGTAAAGTGATAGTTTTAAAGAAAGATTATAATGAATGTATCTTGCCAGACATTTTAATCTGTCATGATTATGTTTAACTCATTTCTCCTAGAGACAGTTGCCAATAGTTACCCATCTTAACCTAGACTGATTTAATCTAGTTGCACTCACCCTTACTTTTACATCTGTAGTCTTCTAAAATGGTTTATGCTCTTGCTGGCTCCGGCTCCCTTGTTTCCCGATAGCTCACCTGCTCTTTGCCATGCTAAGATATGGGAATCAAACCATTCACTTAATTATACTACTTTATCTATCTCAAAGTGAGTTTAGGTCTGGAAAGGTGTTGACTTCTGGTAGGGCCTGATTGCAACTGGAAATAATATTGAAAGTAAGATTATAACATCCATTTACCGTCTAGTTTTAATCATCCTAGTGTCTGTATATCCACTCGACATCAAATGAAGTTTAATAAATATTCATTAAAAAACACTGGGCTTCCCTGGTAGCTCAGATGGTAAAGAATCTGCTTGTAACATAGGAGACGAGGGTTTGATCACTGGGTTGGGAAAATCCCCTGGAGAAGGGAACGGCAACCCACTCTAGCATTCTTGCCTGAAGAATTCCATGAACAGAGGAGACTGGTGGGCTACAGTACATGAGGTCACAGAGTTGTACAGGACTGAGCATTACAACCTTAGCTTTCTAGGGCTTAAAACAATAACCAAAAAAAGTAAATAAAATACAAAATTTATTTGTGTATCACTGAGGGCACATTTGTCAGTGAATAAATATAAAGTCTCCCTATTTCCTGTGCCTTCCTTGGTTTCTTTGGGTAGTTGCCTATTTTTCTCTCTTACCTGACTCTTTTCTGCCAATCTTAGCTTTTAAAGACAGATCTGAAAATTTCCAAAATAAAAAACAAAAGCAATACTGAGAAATTTATTTTTTATCCAAAGCATTTTAAAGGAAAATGCATTTGTTGTTTGGTAAAACTATTGTAATGAGAAATTGACCTAAATAAGTTGTTCTGTTTTGGTGGTGGTTTATTTCTTTACTCTCCCATTACAGTGTAATCAAAGTAAGTTAAAAGTAGTTGTTTTTATTTATTTTAATTTTTTACTAGAACTTGAGAAATTATAACAATAACCTTATACTATGACCATCTCCAGCTGACACCTTTTATGAGCTCGCCATGCATTCTCTGCATTCTCATTGTATAGGGAGGGATTTTCTGAATAAAGAACTTATTCTACCCCACAATTATCTTCTTCAGTTTATCACAGAGAGATTGCTTTTATTCAGTAGGTAATATTTGAATGAGGCTAGTCTTTGCTCCCCCCTTTTTTTTTCCATTGAGCTCTCTCCATGATGATTGCAGTATGTGAGCTAGTTCTGTTTTTCTATCAACCTTTTATTATTTAGTGCCTGTGAAAACAATTCCCACTCTACAAACACTCAGGGTCTGAGGTCTGATATGTTTTAGACTAAAGTATTTCTAAATATCAGGCAACAAGGCATATGGGGCATAGAGTTATCAAGTACTGCTGTCGTCTGCCTAGCCCACAGTGTAAGGAAGAAACTAACATTTACAGGAATGGGCATGAGAATAGCTCCTCAATAACTGTTTCTAAAATGTATTAAATTTCTATTGTTCCTCTCTAGATTTTCCTTCTCATTCTAAATATACAGTTTGGTAACATGGGCCACATGGGAATTGTTCTGAATATAAGATTGTATTGAGTAGTATTGGTGTACTGAGCTAGAAACAAAATTATTCCCTTTCATACTTCTTGACCTTTGCAGTTGCAAGGTACTTTTAGTTATGATGTCACACTTGATTCTGTAACAACTCAACTTAGAAAGTGCTTTAAACAACACATGTTCGATTCTTGGGCATATCATAGGTAGAGGTAAGGGTGAGGTAGGGGCAGAAGGGATTAGGATAAAGTTGGAAGTATAAGAAATACAGGGTCTTTTATGAAGATATTTTCATTAAGATTCTTTAGTGCTTCTATCCAGAGAAGGCAATGGCACCCCACTCCAGTACTCTTGCCTGGAAAATCCCATGGACGGAGGAGCCTGGAAGGCTGCAGTCCATGGGGTCGCTGAGGGTCGGACACGACTGAGTGACTTCACTTTCTTTTTTCACTTTCATGCATTGGAGAAGGAAATGGCAACCCACTCCAGTGTTCTTGCCTGGAGAATCCCAGGGACGGGGAAGCCTGGTGGGCTGCTGTCTATGGGGTCGCACAGAGTCTGACACGACTGAAGCGACTTAGCAGCAGCAGCAGCTGCAGTGCTTCTATCATAGATATTTGTGCTTAGTGCTCAGTCGCTCTGTCATGTCAGACTTTTTGCAACCCCATGAATTGTAGCCCACCAGGCTCCTTTGTCCAGACAAGAATACTGGAGTGGGTTGCCATTTCCTTCTCCAATAGATATCTGAATGAGGTCTACATCAATAACCCAAAATATTGTTCAGTCACTAAGTCATGTCCAAATCTGTGAACCCAAGGACTGCAGCATACCAGGCTTCCCTGTCCTTCACTGTCTCCCAGAGTTTGCTCAAATGTCTATTGAGTCAGTGATGCCATCCAACCATTTCATCCTCTGTCTCACTCTTCTCCTGTCCTCAGTTTTTCCCAGCATCAGTGTCTTTTCCAGTGAATCAGCTCTTCTCATCAGGTAGCCAAAATATTGGAGCTTCAAATTCAGCCTCATTCCTTCCAATGAATATTCAAGGTTCATTTCCTTTAGAATTGACTGGTTTGATCACCTTGTCATCCAAGGGACTCTCAAGAGTCTGCTCCTGCACCACAGTTTGAAAGCATCAGTTCTTCAGAGCTCAGACTTCTTTATGGTCCAATTCTCACATCTGTACATGACTACTGGGAAAACCACAGCTTTGACTGTATGGACTTCTGTCAGCAAAATGATGTCTCTGCTTTTTAATACATAGATTTGTCATAACTTTTCTTCCAAGGAACAAGCATCTTTTAATTTTGTGGAGGCAGTCACTGTCCACAGTGGTTCTGGAGCCCAAGAAAATAGAATCTACCATTGTTTCCACTTTTTCCCCATCTATCCGTCATGAAGTGATGTGACTGGATGTCATGATCTTCGTTTTTTGAATGTTGAGTTTTAAGCCCGCTTTATCACTGTCCTCTTTCACCCTAATCAAGAGGCTCTTTACTTCCTCTTTGCTTTCTGCCATTAGAGTTGTATCAGCTGTGTATCTGAGGTTGTTGATATTTCTCCCCACCATCTTGAGTCCAGCTTGTGGTTCATCCATCTCAGCATTTTGCATGAGGTACTCTGCATATAACCCACAGTAGTAGATCTCAAAATGAGCTCCCTATATCAGTCTCACTTTACAGGATGGGATTTATTGGAAATGCAAATCTCTATGCTCCATCCAATTGCATGGAACTGGAAAGCCTGAGGCTGTGTAGTAATCTGTATTTTAAGAAGCTCTGCAGGAGACTGACACATGCTGCAGTTTGAGAACCACCTCTACAGACCTGGTTCTCAAAATTTTGTGGGGATCAGAACACCTGTTTTAGTTCCTGGGCTTCTTTCAAGCCCACCAGATTAGCACCTCATAAAAAGGGAAAGATCTTTCCAAATGATATATTGAAATTTCTGCCAGTGAATCTAATCCCTGTTAAAGTTTGAGAACACTAATATGGAACAACTAATATGGTCAAATTTCTAAAGTTTGTTTGTTGTGAACTACAATTTTTACATTTTATGGCCTCTGGCCTCTTTAGTCTTGTATCCTGATATTTCTGCCTCCCTTCCCCTCATCCCCACATTTTAAACTCCAGTTACAACACACTTAACTCCACAACGTCCCCTAGTATCCATGCAATCTGAAGTCACTATAACACTAAACAACTGGTCCCCTGCCAATCATTATTCATCTGTCCCATCCTAGATGTGGCAATATCCCAAAAAGATTTAAAATATAATCCTGTCACATGTCCTCTCATTGCACTTACCATTTGTTATATCTTTTATCTCATTGTCTTAGGCTGGATTGTTAAGTGTCTTTCTCTTCAATTAGCCTGGGTACCCTAAAAACATGGACTTTTTAGCTTACTATTACCCATATAAATTCAAGACTCCCTGAATAAGATGATAAATGAAAATTGTAATAGCTGATATGCATATATGATCCAGGATAATCTTTTATCTAAGTGCATCATACAAGGTATTGAAGAGGAAATGTTAAAATTTTACATAACCTCCTGCTTTTTCTGCCTCTGTAACTCAACTTGCTCCTTGCAAAGTCTGGATCACATAGGTCACGTAGTCTCAGAAAGTGGGGACTTACGATACTAGGAATTGGAGCTTATCATGCTCACCCTTGTCCTGTTCTTTGCAGTTTGCCCAGCCCCTGAAAACATGCTTAGTCATGCCTGTCCATGTAAAGATCAGGCTTCCCCTTCCCCATCTTGACTGCTGTTCCTGTCTGCGCAAAACTCCTTAGTTTAAAACAATCTATTAACAGCTAGTGTTGCCCATTATAGTCTGTCTATAAAAACTCTGTAACCCCTTTGTCTGGGGCTCAGAGCTTGGAGTGTTAACTCCTCTGGGCCTACCGGCATAATAAACCTGATTTCTGCAACTCTCCAAGTGTGGTGCTTGGTTTCTGTTACTGGTTTCTGCAAAATTTCCTCTTTGAATATATGTTTACAGTAATTTTATGGCATAGATACTGTAATGATCCATGTTTAATAGATGAAGATATGGAGTTTAAGAAAGCCAAGATTCAAACCCAGGCAGTCTGGGTCCAGAGTCCAAGCTCTTTACCATTACTACAATTCAGTTCAGTTCAGTCACTCAGTCGTGTTTGACTCCTTGCGACCCCATGAACTGCAGCATTTCAGGCCTCCTTGTCCATCACCAACTCCTGGAGTCCACCCAAGCCCATATCCATTGAGTCAGTGATGCCATCCAACCATCTCATCCTCTGTCGTCCCCTTCTCCTCCTGCCCTCAATCTTTCCCAGCATCAGGGTCTTTTCAAATGAGTCAGCTCTCTGCATCAGGTGGCCAAAGTATTGGAGTTTTAGCTTCAACATCAGTCCTTCCAATGAACACCCAGGACTGATCTCCTTTAGGATGGACTTGTTGGATCTCCTTGCAGTCCAAGGGACTCTCAAGAGTCTTCTCCAGCACCACAGTTCAAAAGCATCAATTCTTCGGTGCTCAGGTTTCTTTATAGCCCAACTCTCACATCCATACATGACCACTGGAAAAACCATAGTTTTGACTAGACAGACCTTCGTTGACAAAGTAATGTCTCTGCTTTTTAATATGCTGTCTAGGTTGATCATAACTTTCCTTCCAAGGAGTAATGCCTAAAATACACAGGTTTTACCTCCCCTCTCTGAGTGTTCCCAGGAGGTCCTAAGGTGTATCTCAGAGTCTACCCATTTTCTTTCTCTCCGGCCTCATAGTTTTTGTTTGTAGGAGGTAATACACCATTGCAAAGGCAGCTTTGTCCGCTGTGAGTTCTCCCTCCCCTACCATGTTGCCGAGTTCCACAAGTGCTGCTGTTCCTTATTCTCCCCATGGTTTTGAGAGTTTTGTTTTATCCAGAGCCTCAAATATCTTTCAGGAAAATAATTAATACAGCTCCTATGGATGAACTCTTTCTGTAAAAGGTATCAAAATCAATCTGTCATGCTGAGCATGGCACAAATTCTACACTGTGTTCTCCATTAAAAAAATTGTGATAAAAAACATGCAGCATTAAATTTATCTTCTTAACCATTTTAAGTGTACAGCTCAGAAATATTAAGTATATTTACATTGTTGTGCAACAGATCTCCAGGGTTTTTGATCTTGCAAAACTGAAACTGTTTTGAATAAACATTGGATAAAATGTTTTATATCCATTAAACAATAATTGGCCCTCCCCACCAGTCCTTGGCAACCACTTCTCTAATTTGTTTCTATGACTTTGACTATTTAGATACTTTGTGAGTGAGATCATACAGCATTTGTCATTTGTCCTTGAGTTTCAGGGATGTTGTAGCATTGGATATTTTTTCTTCTTTTTAACGGCTGCTTAATACTTTATTGTATATGTATACCACATTTGATTTTTCGATTTATCTGTTGATGGACATTTGGGTTCCTTCTCTATTGTTTTTAACAAGTTACACAAAACTTTCCCTACTTCTTCAAGCAAATCTGTGTTCAATCAGAAAATCTGTGCTACAAACTCCCTTGTTAAATGAAACAGCCATATTCCTGATTTCTTTATTTCACATGAGTTTACTTGCTTCCTTCATCTGCTCTCTTGCCTAGAGTTTGGCATACAGTAGTCACCAAATAACTGCTTTTTTCTTTTTTTTAAGTCAGTGTTCAAGATCACATAGTTAAAAAATAGTTCCTAACAAAAGGTGTTCTAACATCTACTTCAGGATTCTTTTTTTTTTTTAACTATGCCATTTAATTTTAAGCTTCTGCTGGCAAGGAATATCTTCTTCTTATATTAAATCAGTTATATATGCTCTTTTTTGGGAAAAATAAATTTCCAAATATTAGCTTCAGAAATATTAAGTTTTGGCCTGAGATAATATTGCTATCTGATATATTTTTTTTTTCTCTCTCAAATCTATCCTTCACATTGCAGCCATTGTTACATTTAAATTTCTAATATGACTATGTGTCTCTTCTACTCAAAAGTATTTGATACCTCTCTGTCCAAAATCTGAACCCTACATGTGTGCACAAACACTTGAGGTCTGGCCTTCCTTTAACTACTGACAATCCATGTCTCAAGCTTTGCTGTATTATTATACACTGAACTTTATAGGGGGTGGGTACCCTCACACTGAACATGCTCTTTCATGCTCTTGATCTCTTGCTTTGTCTTGGCTCCTCATAAAATTCCTTCTCTCACTCGTATTCTTACCTAAATTCCACTCAGTCTTCACAGATGCAAACCTCCCTTGCCAGCAGCAGCAACCCTGTGTTCCCTTGTTTGAAAAACATAATCACTGAAGTATGAGTTAATTGCATTTAGGTGAATACTGACTCTCCCTACGACCCACATTTACCACCTTTCGTTGTTCCTAGATCCATTAACTAGGCTTAAATACCAACAGGCAACAGGAGAGCAAATACTCACCACAGTGGGATGAGTACACACTACAGTATGAACTGGCATGAAGTACTATACTCAACAAAAGATGTCCAATTTTTTATAATTATTATTTATTTAATTTCTGTAGAAACCTGAAGACTATGTTAAGAATGGATTGGAAAGCTGTTTTACCAGGGAAAATGGAAAATCCTGGTGGTTTGAGTTAAATTACTGATATGGAGGAATGGCCCAGAGATTCTGAATTTAGTACTTATGAAGCAGCTAAACTGGAAGTGTCTCTATTGCTCTGTTGTGTGACTGAAAACCATGCCCAATGGTGGTCTGCATTAAAAGAAGTTGGAATGCTAGAAGTTTCTTTGTATACTTCAAAGTAAAATGGCTCAAAATTTAAAAAAAAAAAAGATTTTTTTTTATGGCAACCTTACCCCCACACATACACAAAGTTCTGTGGATTGGCTTCCTTTTTAGGACTCTAGCACCAAGGTCATTGCCCTAACATTAAAATTAAATTTTTCTCTTTTTATTTCCCATTGGATTATAAACTTGTCACAAGACTATAGTTATTCAGCTAATTTATTTCAAATGCCTACTAACTCAAATTACTTTTTTAATCATAGTGAAGAATACCAGCTTTCTTTCTTTTTGTTGTGAGCCATATTATTTGATATTTTATTAAATATATATATTTGAAGACCAACAAGTAGTATCATATCATAGATTTTCTTAACTACATTAATGATATAAGTTAGCTATTATCTTCCAAGTTACTTTTATCATTCATTTTTAATTTTTAAATTTATATATTCTGTTTTATTACTTTTAATTTTTCTGTATTTTACATTATACAAATTTGCTTCATTTACATTTTCCCATTAAATTGTTTTAGGGTTTTCCTATAATCAAAATTTTGTTTCATTTTATCTTGTTTTCTGGTATATGTGAACAAAATCTTCTTTCTGGTTTCTCTCTTCCACCTACAATCATAATTAGAAATTTTAGTATATATAATATGTTGATTTTATTAATCTCCATCAAGATTATGAGTTTTTTACCAAAACAAAAGTAGTATAACATTTTTTTTGTTTCCTTTTAATAATTTTTGTTAACATTTAACAACTGGTAACTAAAGTAATTGAATGTGTTTTCCTGTGCTGCTGTCCATGTTTCTTCTTTTTTGATGAGCCTTCATATATGTTGTCATTTCTATTACCTTTCCCTGACAAATTATAGATGTTATATATTCTGTATGCTAATGTTATATAAATTTTCTGTGTTGCAAATATTTTCTAATCTCACTTCAGTTCTTAACATAATATATGATATCTTGTGTCCTGTAAAATGTTAATTTCATTTAATCAAATGTATCACAATGTTCTTTGTTTTCTCAAAGGTCAAAACAGCTACCTCCTACATTATTGTTTCCTTTAATTTCTACCTTTTAGCTATTTAGAAGTTATACTTCAGTAAAGTCTGAAGTAGAGATCTAATGACAATTTTAATAAGAAAAATCAGTTATCTCAACACCATTGCTTAGCTAGTTCATCATTATCCATTGATTGATAGTGTTCTTATAAAAATGTCTTGTACAGGCTTTGTTGTATTTCTGGGCTTTTAACTCTGATCAATATATTTATTGTCTGTAGGTCAAACCACACTATACTTTTACACTTCATTTTGATACTTTTATGTTTAATCTCGTTATGTCTTACTATTCTTTTGTCTTCCCTTAACTTTTATTAGGTTTTAAATTTCCATATGAATTTTATCATATGTGGTTAGTTCTGCAAAGCTCATTTTGTGATCTTGATTGTAATTGCCTTGAATTTATAGAATGGGGGAAAATTAACATCTTTATGAAATAGTGTCTTCTCTTTCATGAGTATGCTATAATATTCCATTTATTTGGGTCTTTTTTTTTAAGTTACTATAATGTTTTGTAATATTTTTATAAAGATCCTCTTCTTATTTGTCAGAATTCACTCCACATGTTTTTATGTTATCATAAATGTACATTTTGGTTTTTTATAATCATTTTTCTAGTCATTCACTTAATATATAAACTGTTTAAATTTTTATATGCTGACAACAGTCCTGATGAACTGTCTCCAAGCAACTATATTGTTTGAAAATAAGAGTAACTGCATATATTTCTATAAATTATTTGCCTACTCCTATTTTTGATTAATGTAGTAGATAGAACTTCTACTAAAATATTAAATAAAAAATAGCTATAATAATTACCTTTAGTGGAAATAATTCTAAAATCATAATATAGACCATGTTTTCTGTGGGCTTTTGGCATCTATCTTTAGAGGATTAAATAAGTTATTTTGTATTTTTAATTTGCTAAGCTTTCTAAAACTTGTGAATAAGTACTGCATTTTATTGGATGATTTTTCTACATTTAATAAAATAATGATATGAACTTTTCCCTGATTTTTTTAATACGTAGAAATATATTCATAGTTTTTTTTTGAATTTTGAAACTTTTCTGCAGTTGTAATAATGTGTACTTGACTATTGGGTAGTACCATTTTTAATACATGAACAAATGTAACTTGGGATCTTTTCTTTAGAATTTTTTTATCTGTGATGGCAAGCAGAATGAGCATAAGATGTTTTTAATTTATGTTTTAATTGAAGAATAATTGCTTTACAAAATTTTGTTGTTTTCTGTCAAACCTCAACATGAATCAGCCATAGGTAGATATGTATATCCCCTCCCTTTTGAACCTCCCTCCCATCTCCCTCCCAGTTCTACCCTTCTAGATAGATACAGAGACCCTGTTTGAGTTTCCTGAGCCATAGAGCAAATTCCTGTTGGCTGTCTATTTTACATACGGTAATGTTAAGTTTTCATTTTACTCTTTCCATATTTCTCATCCTCTCCTCCCCTCTCCCCATGTCCATAATTTTATTTTCTATGTCTATTTCTCCATTGCTACCCTGTAGATAAATTCTTCAGTATTATTTTTCTAGATTCTGTATATATGTGTTACAATATGGTATTTATCTTTCCCTTTCTGACTTACTTCACTCTGTATAATAGGCTCTAGGTTCATCTACCTCATTAGAACTGACTCAAATGCATTTCTTTTTATGGCTGAGTAACTGTGGTGTTGGAGAAGACTTTTGAGAGTTCCTTGGACCGCGAGGAGATCCAAACAGTCCATCCTAAAGATCAGTCCTGAGTGTTCATTGGAAGGACTGATGTTGAAGCTGAGGTTCCAATACTTTGGCCACTTGATGCGAAGAGCTGACTCTTTGGAAAAGACCCTGATGCTGAGAAAGATTGAAGGTGGGAGGAGAAGGGGACAACAGAGGATGAGATGGTTGGATGGCATCAGCGACTCAATGGACATGAGTTTGGGTAAATTCTGGGAGTTGGTGATGGACAGGGAGGCTTGACGTACTGCAGTCCATGGGGTCACAAAGAGTCAGACACAATTGAGCGACTGAACTGAACTGAACTGAACTGAATATTCCATTGTGTATAGGTACCACAACTTCTTTATCCATTCATCTGTCAATGGACATATAGATTGCATCCATGTTATATCTATTGTAAATAGTGCTGCAATAAATAATGGGATGCATGTATATTTTTCAATTTTGGTTTCTTCAGGGTATATTCCTAGGAGTGGGATTGCTGGGTCATATGGTGGTTTATTCCTACTTCTTTAAGGAATCTCCATACTGTCTTCCATATTGGCTGTATCAATTTATATTCCCACCAACAGTGCAAGAATGTTCCCTTTTCTTCACACCCTCTCTAGCATTTATTCTTTGTAGACATTTTGATGATGGTCATTCTGACTGGTGTGAGGTGATATCGCATTGTAGTTTTGATTTACATTTCTCTAATAATGAGCAATGTTGACCATCTTTTCATGTGTTTGTTAACCATCTATATGTCTTTTTTGGAGAAATGTCTGTTTAGGTCTTTTTCCCACTTTTTGATTGGGTTGTTTGTTTTTCTGACATTGAACTGAATGAGCTGCTTATATCTTTTGGAAACCAATACTTTGTCAGTTGTTTCATTTGCTATTCTTTTCTCCCATTCTGAGAGTTGTCTTTTCACCTTGCTTATAGTTTCCTTTTCTGTGCAAAAGCTTTTTAGCTTAACCAGGTCCCACTTGTTTACTTTTCTTTTATTTCCATTACTCTAGGAGGTGGGTCATAGAGGATCTTGCTTTGATTTATGGCATTCAGTGTTCTGCCTATGTTTTCCTCTTAGAGTTTTATAGTTTCTGGTCTTAAGTTTAGGTCTTTAATCCATTTTGAATTTATCTTTGTGTATGGTGTTAGGAAGTATTCTAATTTCATTATTTTATATGTAGCTGTCCAGTTTTCCAAGAACCATTTATTGAAGAGTCTTTCTTTGCCCCATTGTATATTTTTGCCTCCTTTGTCAAAAATAAGGTAACCATAGTTGCTTGGAGAAGGCAATGGCAGCATACTCCAGAATTCTTGCCTAGAAAATCCCGTGAACGGAGGAGCCTGGTAGGCTGTGGTCCATGGGGACGCTCCTAGTCAGACAGGAATGAGCGACTTCACTTTCACTTTTCACTTTCATGCATTGGAGAAGGAAATGTCAACCCACTCCAGTGTTCTTGCCTGGAGAATCCCAGGGACGGGGAAGCCTGGTGGGCTGCTGTCTATGGAGTCACACAGAGTCAGAAATGATTAAAGTGACTTAGCACCGCAGAATAGGTGCATGGGTTTATTTCTGGGCTTTCTATCTTGTTCCATTGGTCTATATATTTCTGTTTTTGTGCCAGTACCATACTGTCTTGATGACTGTAGCTTTGTAGTATAATCTGAAATCAGGAAGGTTGATTCCTCCAGCTTCATTCTTCTTTCTCAAGAATGTTTTGGCTATTCTGTTTTTTTTTTTTTTTCTTTTTTCTTTTTTTTTTTTCCATATGAATTGTGAAATTTTTTATTCTAGTTCTCTGAAAAATGCCTTTGGTAATTTAATAGGGACCACATCAAATCTGTAGATTACATTTGGTAGCATTACCATTTTCACAATATTGATTCTTCCTACCCAGGAACATGGATTATCTCTCCATCTGTTTATGTATCTTTGATTTCTTTCATCAGTGTCTTATAATTTTCTGTGTACAGTTCTTTTATCTCCTTGGGTAAGTTTACTCTACAGATTTTATTATTTTTTTGCAATGGTGAATGGGATTGATTCCTTAATTTCTCTTTCTGATTTTTCATTGTTTAGTTCAGTTCAGTTCAGTCACTCAGTCGTGTCCAACTCTGCAACCCCATGAATTGCAGCATGCCAGGCCTCCCTGTCCATCACCAACTCCCGGAGTTCACTCAGACTCACGTCCATCAAGTCAGTGATGCCATCCAGACATCTCATCCTCTGTCGTCCCCCTCTCCTCTTGCCCCCAATCCCTCCCAGCATCAGAGTCTTTTCCAATGAGTCAACTCTTCGCATGAGGTAGCCAAAGTACTGGAGTTTCAGCTTTAGCATCATTCCTTCCAAAGAAATCCCAGGGCTGATCTCCTTCAGAATGGACTGGTTGGATCTCCTTGCAGTCCAAGGGACTTTTAAGAGTCTTCTCCAACACCACAGCTCAAAAGCATCAATTCTTCGGCACTCAGCCTTCTTCACAGTCCAACTCTCACATCCATACATGACCACAGGAAAAGCCATAGCCTTGACTAGACGGACTTTTGTTGGCCAAGTAATGTCTCTGCCTTTGAATATGCTATCTAGATTGGACATAACTTTCCTTCCAAGGAGTAAGTGTCTTTTAATTTCATGGCTGCAGTCACCATGGGTAGTGATTTTGGAGCCCAAAAAATAAAGTCTGACACTGTTTCCACTGTTTCCCCATCTATTTCCCATGAAGTGATGGAACTGGATGCCATGATCTTCGTTTTCTGAATGTTGAGCTTTAAGCCAACTTTTTCACTCTCCTTTTTCACTATCATCAAGAGGCTTTTTAGTTCCTCTTCCCTTTCTGTCATAAGGGTGGTGTCATCTGCATATCTGAGGTTATTGATATTTCTCCCAGCAATCTTGATTCCAGCTTGTGTTTCTTCCCATCCAGTGTTTCTCATGATGTACTCTGCAGATAAGTTCAATAAGCAGGGTGACAATATACAGTCTTGATGTACTCCTTTTCCTATTTGGAACCAGTCTGTTGTTCCATGTCCACTTCTAACTGTTGCTTCCTGACCTGCATACAGATTTCTCAAGAGGCAGGTCAGGCGGTCTGGTATTCCCATCTCTTTCAGAATTTTCCACAGTTTATTGTGATCCACACAGTCAAAGGCTTTGGCATAGTCAATAAAGCAGAATTAGATGTTTTTCTGGAACTCTCTTGCTTTTTCCATGATCCGGCAGATGTTGGCAATTTGATCTCTGGTTTCTCTTCCTTTTCTAAAGCCAGCTTGAACATCAGGAAGTTCACGGTTCACGTTTCTCTTCAGACCGTATAAATCTTTTCATTGTTAGGATATAGAAATGCAAGTGATTTCTGTGTATTGATTTTTCTAAATTCACTGATTAGTTCTAGCAATTTTCTGATACTATATTTAGGAATTTCTATGTACAGTAATATGTAGGAATTTCTTTATACAATATCATGTCATCTGGAAACATTGAGAGTTTTACTTCCTTTTTTCTGATCTGGATTCCATTTATTTCTTTTTCTTTTCTGATTGCTATACCTAGGACTTCCAGAATTGTGTTGAATAATAATGGTGAAAGTGGAACCCTTGTCTTGTTCTTGATCTTAGGGGGAATGCTTTCAGTTTTTCAACATTGAGAATAAAATCTGCTGTAGGCTTATCATATATGGCTTTTACTATGTTGAGGTAGGTTCCTTCTATGCCCATCTTTTGAAGACTTTTAATCATAAAGGGGCTAAATTTTGTCAAAGGCTTTTTCTGCATCTATTGAGATTATCATAGGGTTTTCATCTTTCAATTAGTTAATATGGTGTATCACATTGATAGATTTGCATATATTGAAGAATCCTTTTATCCCTCGATTAAACCCAACTTGATCATGGTGTATGAGCTTTTTGATAAGTTGCTGAATTCAGTTTGTTAAAATTTTGTTGAGGATTTTTGCATCTATTTTCATCGGTGCTATTGGCCTGTAATTTTCTTCTTTTGTGCTGTCTTTGTCTGACTTTGGTATCAGGGTGATGGTGGCCTTGTAGAATGAGTTTGGAAGTATTCCTTCCCCTGCACTTTTTTGAAAGAGTTTTAGAAGGATAGGCATTAGATCTTCTCTAAATGTTTGATAGAATTCTATTATGAAGCCATCTGGTCTGGACTTTTGTTTTTTGGGAGATTTTGATGTCCCAAAATTGATCACAGGTTCAATTTCAGTGCTTGTAATTGGGTTGCTCATAATTTCTATTTCTTCCTTGTTCAGTCTTGGAAGATTGAACTTTTCTGAAAATCTGTCCATTTCTTCCAGGTTATCCAGGATTTGGAATAGCTCAACTGGAATTCCATCACCTCCACTAGCTTTGTTCATGTTCATTTCTAGTGATGCTTTCTAAGGCCCACTTGACTTCACATTCCAGGATGTCTGGCTCTAGGTCAGTGATCACACCATCATGATTATCTGGGTCATGAAGATCTTTTTGGTACAGTTCTTCTGTGTGTTCTTGCCATCTCTTCTTAATATCTTCTGCTTCTGTTAGGTCCATACCATTTCTGTCCTTTATCGAGCCCATCTTTGCATGAAATGTTCCTTTGGTATCTCTACTTTTCTTGAAGAGATCTCTAGTCTTTCCCATTCTGTTGTTTTCCTCTATTTCTTTGCATTGATCGCTGAAGAAGGCTTTCTTATCTCTTCTTGCTATTCTGTGGAACTCTGCATTCAGATGTTTATATCTTTCCTTTTCTCCTTTGCTTTTCACTTCTCTTCTTTTCACTTCTCTTCTTTTCACAGCTATTTGTAAGGACTCCCCAGACAGCCATTTTGCTTTTTTGCATTTCTTTTCCATAGGGATGGTCTTGATCCCTGTCTCCTGTACAGTGTCACGAACCTCATTCCATAGTTCATCAGGCACTCTATCTATCAGATCTAGGCCCTTAAATCTATTTCTCACTTCCACTGTATAATCATAAGGGATTTGATTTAGGTCATACCTGAATGGTCTAGTGGTTTTCCCTACTTTCTTCAATTTAAGTCTGAATTTGGCAATAAGGAGTTCATGGTCTGAGCCACAGTCAGCTCCTGGTCTTGTTTTTGCTGACTGTATAGAACTTCTCCATCTTTGTCTGCAAAGAATATAATCAATCTGATTTCGGTGTTGACCATCAGGTGATGTCCATGTATAGAGTCTTCTCTTGTGTTGTTGGAAGAGGGTGTTTGTTATGACTAGTGCATTTTCTTGGCAAAACTCTATTAGTCTTTGCCCTGCTTCATTCCATATTCCAAGGCCAAATTTGCCTGTTACTCCAGGTGTTTCTTGACTTCCTACTTTTGCATTCCAGTCCCCTATGGAACGTCCTGAAGATATCAATGAAATCCATCTCATCTCATGTGTCATTTAAGACTTGTGTTTCCTTATTAATTTTCTGTTTTGATGGTCTGTCCATTGGTGTGAGTGGGGTGTTAAAGTCTCCTGCAATTATTGTGCTACTGTCAGTTTCTCCTTTTATGTCCGTTAGTGTTTGTCTTATGTATTGAGGTGCTCAATATTGGGTACATAGATATTTACAATTGTTATGCCTTCCTCTTGGATTGATCCCTTGATCATTATGTAGTGTCCTTCTTTATCTCTTATAATATTCTTTATCTTAAGGTCTGTTTTGTCTGATATGAGGATTGCTACTCTAGCTTTCTTTTGCTTCCCATTTGCATGGTATATATTTTTCCATCCTCTCACTTTCAGTCTATATATGTCTTTAGATCTGAAGTGGGTTTCTTGTAGATAGCATATATATTGGTCTTGTTTATGTATCCATTCACTGAGTCTGTGTCTTTTGGTTTGAGCATTTAATCCATTTACATTGGAAGAAATTATTGATATATATGTTCCTATTGCCATTTTCTTAATTGTTTGGGGTTGATTTTGTAGATCTCTTTCTTATTTTGAATTTCTTGACCATATAAGCTCCTTTAACATTTGTTGTAAAGCTGGTTTGGTGGTACTGGATTCTCTTAACTTTTACTTGTCTGAAAAGCTTTTTATTTCTCCATCAATTTTTGAATGAAATCCTTGCAAGACACGGTAATCTTGATTGTAGATTTTCCCCTTTCAGTACTTTAAATATATCCTACCATTCCCTTCTGGCCTGCAGAGTTTCTGCTAAAAGATCACCCGTTAAGCATACGGGGTTTCCCTTGTATGTTACTTGTTGTTTCTCCCTCGCTGCTTTTAATATTCTTTCTTTGTGTTTAGTCTTTGTTAGTTTGGTTAGTGTTTGTCTTGGCATGTTTCTCCTTGGGTTTATCCTGTATGGGACTCTTTGTGACTCTTGGACTTGATCGACTATTTCCTTTTCCATGTTGGGGAAATTTTCAACTATAGTCCCTTCAAAAAATTTTTCCTACCCTTTCTTTTTCTCTTCCTCTTCTGGGACCCCTATAATTGGAATGTCGGTACATTTGGTACTGTCCTAGAGTTCTCTGAGATAATCCTCAGTTCTTCTCCTTCTTTTTACTTTATTCTGCTCTTCAGAAGTTATTCCCACCATTTTATCTTCCAGCTCACTGATTTGTTCTTCTGTTTCAAATATTCTGCTATTGATTCATTCTAGAGTATTTTTAATTTCAGTACTTGTGTTATTTGTCTCTGTATGCTTATTATTTAATTCTTCTGTTTCTAGTAATTGATTCTTGCATTTTTCTTCATTTTGTTTTCAAGGTTTTTAATCATCTTTACTATCATTATTCTGAATTCTTTTTAAGGTTGTTTGCTTATTTCCTCTTCATTTATTTGGACTTCTGTGTTTCTAGTTTGTTCCTTCATTTGTGTAGTTTTTAATCTTCCCTTTCACTTTTTTTTTTTTTTCAACTTATTTTGTCTGAGGCCTCCCTTTCCCAGGCTTCAAGGTTGAATTCTTTCTTCTTTTTGGTTTCTTCCCTCTTAAGGTTGGTCCAGTGGTTTGTGTAAGCTTGTATAGGGTGTGGTGAGTTTTTGTTTGTTTATTGGTTTGTTTGTTTTTCCTCTGACTGGCAAGGCTGAGTGAGGTAATAATCATGTCTGCTGGTGATTGGGTTTGTATTTTGTTTTGTTTGTTGTTTAGATGATGTGTCCTGCACAGGGTGATACTGGTGGTTGGGTGATGCAGGGTCTTGTATTCAAGTGGTTTCTTTGGTGTGAATTCTCACTCTTTGATACTGTGTAGGGTTAGTTCTCTGGTAGTCTAGGGTCTTGGAGTCAGTGTTCCCACTACAAAGGCTCAGGGTTTGATCTCTGGTCAGGAACGAAGATTCCACAAGTGGTTTGTTATGGCATTAAGTGAAATTAAAACAAGTATCCAAAAATGAGATCAGGCAAATAGTAATTAAAATAATGGAATATACACATATACATATACACCCACAAGCAAAATCAAGCAGTCCAACAAAAATAAAGTACAGGAGATTCACCTGGCAAACAAAGAAAATAAAAAATTATATCTACCATTTAAGAGCAAAACTAAAGCACAAACTAAAAAACAAAACTAAAGCAAGGTACCAAGTTGGGAATAATGCAATGAAAACAAAACTAACAAATATGTTGAGAAGAAAGGAAAGGAAGGAAGAATAGATATGCAAAGTTAAATAGAGGTAAATAAAGAAGATTTATATGCATTAACGATTAACTGCGAGAGAAAAGATTAGTAGGAAAAGCAAACAAAGGAATAAATGTAGAAAATAATAATAGGCTCAAAAAATTAAAATTAGAAAAAGAGTAAAGGGGAAAAAAGGAAGAAGAAAGAAAAAAAAAAAAAAAAAAAAAAGGAAAACTCCACAGCACTGCAAAAGCCCAACTTGGAGGCAGAGGTTTATAACAATAAAAAATGTGACTGAGGGAAAAAAAGCTCAAAAGATTAATTAGATTTCATACTGCGAATAAAATAGACAAGTACAACAAAGGGGTGGAAGAAAAGAAAGAACTTTTTAAAAAAAATCCAAAAGAATCTACAGAACAAATCAAAACATAAGAATAATAAATGTTTTTCTTGAATCACTGCTGTCAGAGTCCTTTCCCTCGCTGGGAGTCACAGTCCACCTCACCTCCCTAGGATGCTTTCCAACTTGGTGGTCTCTGGACCTGTTGTGGGGGCAGCACACACTCTAATCTGGTCCTACTCTTGTGTGTTCTTGCCTCCAGTTTCTACAGCTACCAGAACTAGTGCTTTTTTTTTTTTTTTTGTGGGAGCTCTCAATGCCCTTTTATATATTCCATAGACACAGAGTCTGCCTAATTCATTACGTGGATTTAATCTGCAGCTTGTATAACTGGTAGGGTTTGGGGTCTTCTTCCTTAGTCACACTACCCCTGGGTTTCAACTGTGGTTTTATTTCCACCTGTGCATGTAGGTTGTCCACTAGGGTTTGCTCCTGGGGCTGCCCTGGAGGACTTGGGTCTGCCCCAGTGAAGGCCAGGTGTGGGGGTGGTTCAGCCACTTGGGTTTCAGGGGTTCTGGCAGCACCAGGTACTCAGAGGAGACAGATAGGGCAGCAGGAAATATAGTGCTCTAGAAGGGTATGGAAACCAATATTGACCAATACCCTCCATTATTCTTGCCTGGAGAACCCCCTGACAGAGAAGCCTGGCAGGCCACAGTCCACAGGGTCCCAAAGAGTTGGACATGACCGAAGCGACCCTGTGTGCATAGACCCAAGACTCTTTTGCCTGTGGCAGCTCTGCTCCAGTGAGTGTTGAGTGTGAAGGTGGTGCAACTGCTTGGGTTGCAGGGACCCTGGAAGCTCCAAGTGTACAGAGACACGGCCTGCCTCTGCCACAGGTGTTATGGCCCTAACAGAGTCTTTTTTTGAGCCTCTTGTAGCTGACAATCAGAAGGCCTCTTTGGCCAGTTTTTCTCCATAGCTCTGCCCATTCAGGCAATTAGAGGACTCACTTGTCTGGGGTCCTTCTCTGTTGTTTAGCATGTCAGGCATGTAGAGGGGGCCCCCTGGCTGGAGTCCTACTCTGTTGTTCAGCAAATCAGTCACTTAAAGGAGCACCCTGGGTGTGGTCCTACTCTGTAGTTCAGTGCACCAGGCATTTGATGGACCAGCCTCTATATTGTTCAGCTGCCAATGCTGGCATGTGGGGAGAGGCTATGGTGATGGCTTCAGCCCTACGTGTGACTCGGCAGTATCACCTTGTTTCCATGGCTGCCTGGCTTTCCTCAACAGGCATTTTCCACTACAAACTCCTCCCTTACATCTCCTCAATCCGTCTCTCTGCAGTCAGCATCAGCCCTCGCCCTGAGATTGTTCCACAATCCCTAAACTCTAGCTCCCAGCTGTTGCCCCTCTAGGGGACCTGTGTCCCTGTCCGGGGTATGCATGGCTTCAGGAAGAACTGTCTGATTTTCATTTCATTTAGTCTGCCACAGATCAGATGTTTCACTCTCAGCCTTAAATGTTTCTCCTCTGACTCAGACAATTGCCCCGAAGTGGGGACTGGACCCCTGCTTCAGTTCCCCCACCTGTCGAGGACAGGTCCAGTCCTACTAACACTCCTGTTTTTCCCCCTAGTTCCTTCATCCTACCAAGTTTTCCGTGGTTCTACATATTCTTTTCCACTGGTCAGGTACTCCTGTCAGCTCTCAGCTGGTGTTCTGCATGCACTTCTGTGTCTGAAATTTTATTCCTGATGTATCCGTGGAGAGAGATACACTCCACGTCCACCCACTCCTCCTCCATCTTGTTCTCCTCTTGAGCGTATGATTTTTATTTTTGTTCTTTCCCAATGTTTTTAAGGTTTTACTAGCTTTATAAATTTGTTAGCCCTGTTCTTTTTCATTACTCTAAATACTTTGTGTAAAATGATGACTGTACACTGAAAATTTAGAAATCTTTGCATTTAATGCAGCTTGGCTCTTGTAGCAGATACCTGTGATGCTGTAAACAATATTCCCTCATCTCATTTGAGCTGCAGCTGAGTTTGAAGATTTTCTAGATCATTTTGTTGCTCCCTGTCTTCAAAACCATAGAAGTCAGACAAGAATTGTGGGTAAGTGATTCTCAAATAAATGGAAGGGGGTTGAGAGATAATCATGTATGGATGTGAGGGTTGAACTGTGAAGAAGGCTGAGTGCCGAAGAATTGATGCTTTTGAACTGTGGTGTTGGAGAAGACTCTTGAGAGTCCCTTGGACTGCAAGGAGATCCAACCAGTCCATTGTGAAGATGAGCCCTGGGATTTCTTTGGAAGGAATGATGCTAAAGCTGAAACTCCAGTACTTTGGCCACCTCATGCAAAGAGTTGACTCATTGGAAAAGCCTCTGATGCTGGGAGGGATTGGGGGCAGGAGGAGAAGGGGACGACAGAGGATGAGATGGCTGGATGGCATCACTGACTAGATGGACGTGAATCTGAGTGAACTCCGGGAGTTGGTGATGGATAGGGAGGCCTGGCGTACTGTGATTCATGAGGTCGCAAAGAGTCGGACACGACTGAGCGACTGATCTGATCTGAGAGATAAAACTTAAGCCTTCTTATGCATAGGAATTGACCAGAAGTATATTCTACAGAGTGATTTAGAATATACTACAGGGAGTGGCTCAGGTGGTAGAGAATCCACCTGCAATGTTGGTCACCTGGGTTCAATCCCTGGGTTGGAAAGTTCCCTAGAGCAGGGAAAGGCTACCCATTCCAGTATTCTGGCCTGGAGAATTCCATGGACTCTATAGTCCATAGCGTTGCAAAGAGTCAGACACAACTGAATGATTTTCACTCTGTCACAGAGGGAGTTAATTCCAGTTACACATAATACTAATGAGTTTAGTTAGACATTTTTAGTTTCTTTACCCTACTTTTCTCTCTCACTCTGCTTATCTTCCTCACTTTTGTTTTAAGTAATCTCTTTCCATGTAAACTACCACATCTAAATCTTTTTTTCTAAGGCTTTGCTTTTAGGTGCTGCCAGTGAGTAAATGTGATTGTGGAAGAATTGGAAGGCAACCCTCAAGTTCAAATTTAGATCTAGATCACTCCCTGATTAGATGGCCGCAAGGACCCCATTACTGGTATAAGTGGGTACTATTAACTTCAGGCATACTGTCAAATAAAAATTATTAATCTCTCCATATTATGAATTAGAAGATATGGAAGAAGAGGTAACACTCATTTGGGTACAAGTTCTCTAGCATTTGGAGGTAATGGGAAATGGTAATTATAGAAATTGTTCATTGTTTGGATTTGTTAAATCTATAAAAGCCTTTTAAAAATATCTGTAAAAGCCTTTAAAAAAGACTGACAGTTACAGGTTAGCCAGTTGTCTATTATGTGTGTGCTGTGTAGGGCTCCAGTACCATATTTAAAAAGACCTTTATCTTTTGCAGTTGCAGTGATGACTGTTCTGATAATCAAGCCAAGGATTTAATTTAAAAGGTGGCAAAATTGCTAAGGAGACAGAATACACAACCTTGATAGGACTCTTTTAAATATCATGTCTTTATAGGGAAAGATGAAAACCCTGAGGACAGGAACAATGACTTTTGGGTGCATACACTTGAGAGTAGATTCCACCAACAGGATAAGCCAGCAAAGATAACTTTCTCATTCTTCTTCTCTGCCTAGAGACTATGCAAAGAACTCTCATACCATTATTTCTATAGAAGATGGTATTTTTCTCCAAAATATTCCTTCCTGATTTCTTTCAAGAGCCATAGACAATAACTAATGTTAGATCTCTGCATAGGCTGAATGGAATATATATAAAAGACTATATTAATATATGGCAACTGATTAGTAAGTAATGGCAGAAAGAGTGGAACATAGATAGACTTGAATTTTGAGGGCATTTTGAAATGGAAGATGTGAGTAAAATATTGTTAAGTAGTTAAAATAGGAAAAATGAGTTCAGAATGGCAGTGGCTAAAAGACAAGGAAGCAGTAGAACAAAGGAAGGTCCAAGGACCAGAGCAAGGACTTCAGGCAGAACAAACAACACTCCTGGCTAGTCCAATTTACATAGGGCAGGCTCAGGGAGAGGAGAAAAAACATATTAAAAGAGGAGCCAAAATTGGGCTGGAAGCCTCTCTTCTCTTGACGTCTTTTGAGTCTGCATGCCCTAATGCCTCAAGGATGTGTTTTCCTTTACTTTCTAAATAAAGCTGAGCTATAACACGGAGCTGTAACACTGGTCCATCTGAGGACTGTAACACCGGTCCACCCGAGGGCTGTAATACTGGTCCGTCGCTTCAAATTTTTGTTGCGATGAGACAGAACTGAGGAAATGACACACTTCCCCGACATGTATGGTGCCATTTCTTGAATTTAACATAACTCAAACAACCTCGGTCCAGGCCTTGCAAGGAGGAGGCCAATCACAGCGGGAGCCCAACTCCGTGAAAGCTCCGGCAGTGAAAGATGAATGCAAAGAAAACCCAGTGCAGGGGAAGTGACAAGAAGCCCAGCATGCTGAAAACTGAGACAGCAGAAAAACAAACTCAGCAGAAAGCTCACGAGGCTCAGTCTCAGATTCCAGAAGACTTTCAGTTAGGGTAGGATGTCCTCGGTCCTATGGCTGGAAGAACATATGCCTAAAAAAATCTTAATTCCTTTCCAATTTCTCATTTCTTGTTTCCTCAAACCCCCGCAAACAGGCGAACGGTAGTGGGTGCAATTGAAGGACTCTGAACAGGATACTCCTCAGTGTGTCCTGAAGGCTCCACTATCCTGTGTGCTCTTGTAGCTGTTACCCAAGCCGGTGGGGGTTCTTCTGTCCTTAATCTTCTTTGTGCCAAGGATCAGACTAATGAAAACTGTGAGCACAGGTCAAGTATTTAGCAGATTTTCAGGCAGGTTATGAAACGGATTCCTTGGCACATTTTTCCACTGCTTTCTCCTCCTGTCCTTCAGCTCCTCTCTCCCGGGACTTGAGTCTGGCCAAAACCCATGGTGCCTGGCTTCAGGACCTAATGAAGCTCAGGCTCTTGATGTCTCATTGCAAAATTTCAGTTAGAGATACAGTGATAGATAAGAGACGGATTTGTTCTGATCCACAGAGAAGCACCCTCCACAGGGTGTGGGCCATTGCAGGGCAAGTACTTGACCATGGAATTTGGTGTGGCTAGTTTTTGCAAGCTGGATGAATTCATATGCTAATGAGGGGGAAGATCATCCCAACCATTGGGGAACAACCCACTCCTCCATCTTTGGTGCCTTGGAACTATCCTGCCACCTCAGGCTGTGTCATTTAGCTTACAGATTGGGGATCAAGGTTTAGTTGAATTTGACTTGTCATCTTGGACCCATTTGATTTTAATCAGTTTATGTTATACCCTTGGTCTATGTCATTCTTTCAAAAGTTGTGCCCTGCCCCCTTTCCTTCTGTTTCATGCTCTTTTCCTGAGCTGCATCTGGACCCACAATGTTGCCTCTACAGTCTTCTGGAGAGACAACCAGAAAATAGTTGGCCCATAGGAGAGAAATACTGTATAATATCCAATCACTCTAGACATTCAAGCCTTCATCTTCCATGTTTCCTACAACTTGTGCAACAACAGTATCTCTCAGTGAATCCTCTAGGGTGGGTGACAGGCACACAATGCCTGATAGAAGTCTATCTGTTAGCATCCCTTCAAAGGCAACTGGGCTTCCAGGGATAATGTTTGGCACTTTGGGAGTTAGCCCTGTGGGCCATTTAGGCCCAAACCCATATTACCCTTCTCCTAAAGTTAAAAGGTGGACTTCCCTGGTGGCTCAGATGGTAAAGCATCTGCCTACAATGCAGGAGACCCGGGCTCAATCCTTGGGTTGGGAAGATCCCCTGGAGAAGGAAATGGCAATCCACTCCAGTATTCTTGCCTGGAAAATCCCATGGATGGAAGAGCCTGGTAGGCTACAGTCCATGGGGTCACAAAGAGTCGGACATGACTGAGCGACTTTCTTTCTTTCTTTAAAGTTAAAAACATACTCCCAGATCAAATCTCCAGTCCACTTTTATGGAACATCTGGTCTGTTGCTTCTTATCAATTTGTTCTTAAGCCAATTACTACCTCCTACAACCAGGACCCTGACCCCTTGTAGGCAACATTGCTCCACCCTGCTTATTATTAAATACTTTAATGCCCCAAACAAGGCCAGACAACCCACTCGTTTGTCATTACTTCTGTTATTACCTACAGTGGTTCTATGACAATGAAATGTTTAAGATTGCATTCCCCCTAACCTGCTCTTATGGAGGACTAGGGGAGGAAATCACTGACTTGCATTCCCTTAGAGAAGTAAAAAGATAAGGCTTAAGGCTGCTTCACCAGGTTCCCAGTCTTAGGGTACAGGCTTGGATTGCTTTACATCATGATATCTATTCCCATCTTCAGTGAACAAACTGGCAATGAGTGAAGATTAAAACCCCTTAATCCAATCCAAATAGGGGACTGGAAAGCAAAAGTAGGAAGTCAATAAATGCCTGGAGTAACAGCAAATTTGTTCTTGGAGTACAGAATGAAGCAGGGCAAAGGCTAATAAAGTTTTGCCAAGAGAATGCACTGGTCATAGCAAACACCATCTTCCACCAACACAAGAGAAGACACTACACATGGACATCACCAGATGGTTACCAAAATCAGATTGATTATATTCTTTGCAGCCAAAAATGGAGAAGCTCTATATAGTCAGCAAAAACAAGACCAGGAGCTGACTGTGGCTCAGATCATCAACTCCTTATTGCCAAATTTAGACTTAAATAAGGAAAGTTGGGAAAACAACTAGACCAATCAGGCATGACCTAAATCAAATCCCTTATGATTAAACAGTGGAAGTGAGAAATAGATTTAAGGGACTAGATCTCATGGACAGAGTGCCTGATGAACTATGGTCGGAGGTTCATGACAATGTACCGGAGACAGGGATGAAGACCATCCCCAAGAAAAAGAAATGCAAAAAGGCAAAATGGCTGCCTGAGGAGGCCTTACAAATAGCTGTGAAAAGAAGAGAAATGAAAAGCAAAGGAGAAAAGGAAAGATATAAGCATCTGAATGTAGAGTTCCAAAGAATAGCAAGGAGAGATAAGAAAGCCTTCCTCAGTGATCAATGCAAGGAATAGAGAAAAACAATAGAACAGGAAAGACTAGCAATCTCTTCAAGAAAATGTGAGATACCAAGGGAGCATTTCATGCAAAGAAGAGCTCAATAAAGGACACAAATGGTATGGACCTAACAGAAGCAGAAGGTATTAAGAAGAAGAGGCAAAAATACACAGAAGAACTATACAAAAAAGATCTTCAGAACCCAGATAATCACGATGGTATGATCACTCACCTAAAGCCAGACATCCTGGAATGTGAAGTCAAGTGGGCCTTAGGTAGTATGACTATGAACAAAGCTGGTGGAGGTGATGGAATTCCAGTTGAGCTATTTCAAATCCTAAAAGATTATGCTGTGAAAGTGCTGCACTCTGTCAGCAAATTTGGATAACTCAGCAGTGGCTACAGGACTGAAAAAGGTTAGTTTTCATTCCAATCCCAAAGAAAGGCAATGTCAAAGAATGCTCAAACAACCTCACAATTACACTCATCTCACATGCTATTAAATCAATGTTCAAAATTCTCCAAGCCAGGCTTCAGCAATACATGAACCGTGAACTTCCAGATGTTCAAGCTGGTTTTAGAAAAGGCAGACTAACCAGAGTTCAAATTGCCAACGTTCACTGGATCATCAAAAAGCAAGAGAGTTTCAGAAAAACATCTATTTCTGCTTTATTGACGTTTCCAAAGCCTTTGACTGTGTGGATCACAATAAACTGTGGAAAATTCTGAAAGAGATGGGCATACCAGACCACCTGACCTGCTTCTTGAGAAACCTATATGCAGGTCAGAAAGTAACAGTTAGAACTGGACATGGAACAACAGACTGGTTCCAAATAGGAAAAGGAGTATGTCAAGGGTGTATATCGTCACCCTGCTTATTTAACTTATATGCAGAGTACATCATGAGAAACGCTGGGCTGGAAGAGGCACAAGCTGGAATCAAGATTGCCAGGAGAAATATCAATAACCTCAGATATGCAGATGACACCACCCTTATGGCAGAAAGTGAAGAAGAACTAAAGAGCCTCTTGATGAAAGTGAAAGAGGAGAGTGAAAAAGTTGGCTTAAAGCTCAACATTCAGAAAACGAAGATCATGGCATCCAGTCCCATCACTTCATGGGAAGTAGATGGGGAAACAGTGGAAACAGTGTTAGATTTTAATTTCTTGGGGCTCCAAAATCACTGCCGATGGTCATTGCAGCCATGAAATTAGAAAACACTTACTCTTTGGAAGGAAGATTATGACCAACCTAGACAGCATATTAAAAAGCAAGGACATTACTATGTCAACAAAGATCTATCTAGTCAAGGATATGTATAGATGTGAGACTTGGACTATAAGGAAAGCTGAACACCGAAGAGTTGATGCTTTTGAACTGTGGGGTTGGAGAAGACTCTTGAGAGTCCCTTGGACTGCAAGGAGATCCAACCAGTCCATCCTAAAGGAGATCAGTCCTGGGAGTTCATTGGAAGGACTGATGTTGAAGCTGAAACTCCAATATTTTGGCCTCCTGATGCAAAGAGCTGACTCACTGGAAAAGACCCTGATGCTGGGAAAGATTGAAGGCATGAGGAGAAGGGAACAACAGAGGATGAGATGGTTAGATGGTATCACCAAGTCAATGGACATGAGTTTGGGTAAACTCCGGGAATTGGTAATGGACAGGGGGGCCTGGCGTGCTGCGGTTCATGGGGCCACAAAGAGTCGGACACAACTGAGTGACTGAACTGAATTGAACTAATCTTACCCAGCAATGGTCATGCTGGTGACCATGGGAACACCCAACTCTAATCCGGGGTTCCTACGAGGTCCATCTGCCTCGACCTGCCTAGGGATCTAGTCCTCGAAAGCTTGTCACGCCACAACCTGCTCGGGGATCTGCCAGTCCAGGGGTCTCAGGAAGTTGAAATTCCTTGACCTGTCCAGAGATCCAATTGTCAGGAGGCCGACATGCCTCGATGTGCCCAGGGATTCAATCTGCAAAAGGTTGTCACTCCTCAGCTTGCCTGGGAATTTGCACCCTGACGTGGAAGTGCCTGGCTTTCAGGTTACAACTGTACTGTGTAGGATAAGCTTCAAAAGGACTCACCCCTAAGGAAGTCCTCTCATGGAAATTGAAGGAAGCCTATTAGTTTTTTTTTTTTTTCTTTTCCTCCCTTTCATTGCTGTTTTTCAGATGGGAAATAACCAATCCACTTCCCAGCAGATTCTTTTGAGATGCATCCTTGATAACTGGAAGCTGTTTGATCCTCTAACTCTAAGAAGTTGCTTTAATTATTTTGTGCCACTGCATGGCCATGGTGTCCTCTGGGGGACAAGGAACACTGGCCTGAGGATGGGAGTTTAAATTACAATACCATCCTACAGCTAGAATTATTCTGCAAAAGACAAGGTAAATGGACAGAGATCACCTGTGTCCAAATTTTCTTCTGACTAAGAGAAATGAAGCAACTCTGTCTTAAGTATGGGATTGTTGTATGCCCTGAATGTAAGCCTAGGAGGCAAAAGGTGTTAAGCACAGACAACCAAGAGAAGGAGCCGCCCATGAAGGCTCACCTCTGACAGCTCTCGAGTTGCCTGGTGCTCCTTCCTTGTATCCAAATGTGTCCCCATATCCGGGAGCACCCCCTCCACAAAAGCCACCTTGAGTATGTCCCTTAGTCGAAACTGGAAGAGAATTCAGACCAACCCAGGTCCATAAGCCCTCTCCCTCTTAGAACTAAGACAGATCAACAAGTTCTGGGAAGCTATACAGATGACCCAGGCAAGTATATAGATACATTCCAACACATTACCTTGGCCCTTGACTTGACATGGAAGGACATCATGGTCATATTTAGCCATACTTAATCTGATCCTGAGCATACTAGGATCTTAAAGGAAGCCCGAAGGTATGCGACAGGGCTTCACATGTCAAGCGATAAATACCCAGTAAGGGAAACTGCAGTCCCCTCCTCGGATCCTATTTGGAATTATAATAACCTTGAGAATATCTGGGAAAGGGATCATTTTCTTATCTGTTTGAAGGCAGGACTGAAAGCAGCCCAGCAAAAAGTAATTAGCTATGCCCAGGTCTCAGCAATAACTGAAGAACCCAATGAGACCCTCATTGCCTTTCTGGAAAGACTAAAAGAGGCCCTCCAAAAGTTTACTGATCTGTACTTAGATTCTTACAAGGGACAGGTGATTTTAAAGGACACATTCCTCTCCCAACGTGCATCAGACATCAGGATACAGTTACAATAGCTACAGCAGCAGAACCCTGCTGCCTCTTTAGATGAGATGGTCCAGACAGCCACCAATACCTTTTATAATAAAGAACAGGAGAGGGAGGCCAAGGCCCAGGAAAGGGAGAAAGGGATAGAGAAGAGGCATGCCCAGATGCTGGCTGCCCTCCAGGGAAGCCCTATGGCAAACCCCGTGTCCTTCAAGGACAAGGCAGGATGCAAATGCATAATCTATAAACAGGTGGGGCATTGGGCCAAAGAGTGTCCAAACCTTGACAAGTCTCCTAAAATGGCTTGCTACAAATGCCATCAATTGGGACATTGGGTGGCACTCTGCCCTCGGGACCCAAGAGCCTAAAGGTCAAGTGCCAAGCCTTCCCTCTTTATGGTTCAACAGGACTGAAGCGGCCTGCTTCAGCCAGCCTGCCTGTCACAGATAACCATCACGGGGCTGGAGCACAGGGTGCAAGTAGATGTGGCAGGAAGGTCCGAGAATTTTCTGTCTGACACAAGGACTGCTTACTCTGTCCTGACCTCCTACTCTGGAGCCTTTGCCTCTGAAAACTGTACCATTTTGTGTGCTACAGGAAAAACAGTTACTAAAAGATTCACCAGAACACTTCTTTGTTGCTGGGATGGATATATGTTTTCCCACCAATTTCTGGTGGTTCCTGAGTGTCCTCCTCCCTTATTGGGAAGAGACATTTCCCTGCCTTTGAAATATTGCAGTCCTGATAGAAGATGCTTTAAAACTCTCTTTTGGGGGCAAACTAACTATTTTTACCAGTCACCAAGTTAAACAACTCCTAAATGGGAGAGGCCATTTATGGATGTCTGATCAAAGAATCCTCAGACATCATGTAGTTCTGATAGAAAATCCAGGCCTCACTATATTCCCTTGTTAGTTTCTTAACCCAGCCACCCTCCTGCCTACCCTTGAGGGCTCTCTCTCCTTTCACTCTTGTCTAGAAACCTTGGACTACTGGACAAAGCCCCTAGAGGGATTGGCAGAAGATCCTCTGACCAATCCTGAGGAAATCTGGTACACTGATGGAGATTGCTTTGTCTTGGATGGAAAAAGAAGAGCCGGATATGCAGTAGTCTCCAATTTTGAGACCATAGAGGCTAAACCTTTGCCAGATACTTCAGCCCAATTAGCTGAGCTCGTAGCCCTGACTTGAGCTTTAGAGCTAGGAAAAGGGAAAAGAGTAGCCATTTACACTGACTCTAAGTATGCCATTCTGGTGCTACATGTACATGCTGCTATTTGGAAAGAAAGAGGCCACTTGACCCCTGAGAGTCCCCAATCAAATATGGTGATCAAATTCTTAGGCTCTTGGAGGCAGTCCATCTGCCTGCTGAAGTTTCAGTCTCCCACTGTAAAGGACACCAAAAAGGGAGCATGGAAGTGGCACGAGGGAACTAAGCGGCCGATCAGGCAGCTAAGACAGCAGCATTGCAGAACAATGACCTAATAGGAGTTGTCACCTTAGTTCCACAGACTAATTTGCCAGAAACTCCTTCATATATTGAAGTTAAGACTCTTAAAATTAAGAGTGAGGGCTCTCAAGAAGATCATATGGGGTGATTCCAAAAGGAGGGACTCCTTTTTCTTCCTGGAAACCTCCAATGGAAGTTGGTTAACTCCTTACATGCCACAACTCATTTAGGGGAAAAGGCCTCCAAAGATTACTAGAAAGGTCCTTCAGAGGATCAGGCTACCAAACAACTATAAGGCAAGTGGTCTCCTCTTGTCCCACTTGCCAATTAAACAGCCCCCAAGGAGCTCGAAGACCCCAACTGGCCCAGCCTGTCCAACAACGTGGGACCTACCCAGGAGAGGACTGGCAGATGGACTTCACCCAGATGCCAGTTTCTCAAGGGTATAAATACCTATTAGTCATGACAGATACACTCATGGGATGGATTGAAGGCTCTCCCACTCAGGCTGAGAAGGCTGAGGAGATGGTAAGAAAACTGCTCCATGAAATTATTCTGAGATTTGGTATGCCCAAGTCATTACAAAGTGACAATGGGACATCATTTACTTCTAAGGTCTCTAAAGCATTGGGCATTATGCATCATCTCCATTGTGCCTGGAGGCCTCAGTCTTCAGGAAAAGTAGAAAGAGCCAACCAATTCTTAAAATCAGCAATAAAAAGATAACCCAGGAGGCCTCCCTGGGAAGAAAGGAGGCTTTACCAGTAGCTCTCCTCCGCAACCTTATTGCCCCTAAGGAACAGGTTGGTCTTAGTCCTTATGAGATGCTATATGGGAGACCTTTTGTTTATGTCAATGACTTTTTCCTAGATACAGAGGCCCAGGCCCTCTGGTCTTATACCATGGCCACTGGGCAATTCCAACAAGGTATACTCTTGTGGGGTGCCAACCAGGACCCAGAAACTTTTAAAGAGTTACCACTACATGCTCCAGGGACTCAAGTCATAATGAAAGTCTGGAAAAAATGGGTCCCCAAATGCTCAACTGTAGCCCACATGGAAGGGCCCCTAGCCTGTAATACTTCCTACCCCCACAGCAGTCAAGGTACCAGGACATGACTCCTGAATTCACTACTCACAAATCAAGCCATGGAAGAAAACAGAAGAGGACACTCAATACACCTGTGAGCCCCTGGGAGATTTCAGATACCTCTTCAGAACTACAAATGAGTGCCATTCTAATGAACACCCCCATAATTAAGTTTCTGGGGATAAGATTTCTCAGGACAGCTCTAACGAGCCAACACAGCTTGGCAGGGGTTATACTCCACAACAGGACATATGTGTTCTGATCCCTGAACAAGGAGGGACTTGAGCCATCTTGAAAGAGACTTGTCATTTCTGCGTAAATACCTCCAGCTAAGTTTAAAAAAAAAAAAAAAGTCTCAGAGTCCTCAAGAAAAACATTCAGACCCTATAGGATCTCAAAGAATGAGCTCGGGAGTTCTCAGGGTGGCTACAAACTTTATTTGGGGGATTCTCCTGGCGATGGGAAATTTGGAGTTGACTAATGCCCCTACAAAAAAGATCTTCATGACCAAGATAATCACCATGGTGTGACCACTCACCTAGAGCCGGACATCCTGGAATGTGAAGTCAAGTGGGCCTTAGAAAGCATCACTATGAACAAAGTTAACGGAAGTGATAGAATTCCAGTTGAGCTATTTCAAATCCTGAAAGATGATGCTGTGTAAGTGCTGCACTCAAAATGCCAGCAAATTTGGAAAACTCAGCAGTGGCCACAGGACTGGAAAAGGTCAGTTTTCATTCCAATCCCAAAGAAAGGCAATGCCAAAGAATGCTCAAACTACTGCACAATTACACTCATCTCACACACTAGTAAAGTAATGCTCAAAATTCTCCAAGCCAGGCTTCAGCAGTATGTGAACCGTGAACTTCCAGATGCTCTAGTTGGTTTTAGAAAAGGCAGAGGAACCAGAGATCAAATTTCCAACATCCACTGGATCATGAAAAAAGCAAGAGAGTTCCAGAAAAACATCTATTTCTGCTTTATTGACTATGCCAAAGCCTTTGACTGTGTGGATCACAATAAACTGGAAAATTCTGAAAGCGATGGGAATACCAGACCACCTGACCTGCCTCTTGAGAAACCTATATGCAGATAAGGAAACAACAGCTAGAACTGGACATGGAACAACAGACTGGTTCCAAATAGGAAAAGGAGTATGTCAAGGCTATATATTGTCACCCTGCTTATTTAACTTATATGCAGAGTACATCATGAGAAAGGCTGGGCTGGAAGAAGCATAAGCTGGAATCAAGATTGCCAGGAGAAATATCAATAACCTCAGATATGCAGATGGCACCACCCTTATGACAGAAAGTGAAGAGGAACTAAAAAGCCTCTTCATGAAAGTGAAAGAAGAGAGTGAAAAAGTTTCCTTAAAGCTCAACATTCAGAAAACTAAGATCATAGGATCTGGTCCCATCACTTCAAGGGAAATAGATGGGGAAAAAGTGAAAACAGTGTCAGGCTTTATTTTTGGGGGCTCCAAAATCACTGCAAATGGTGATTGCAGCCATGAAATTAAAAGACACTTACTCCTTGGAAGGAAAGTTATGACCAACCTAGATAGCATATTCAAAAGCAGAGACATTACTTTGCCAACAAAGGTGCGTCTAGTCAAGGTTATGGTTTTTCCTGTGGTCATGTATGGATGTGAAAGTTGGACTGTGAAGAAAGCTAAGTGCTGAAGAATTGATGCTTTTGAACTGTGGTGTTGGAGAAGACTCTTGAGAGTCCCTTGGACTGCAAGGAGATCCAACCAGTACGTTCTGAAGGAGGTCAGTCCTGGGTGTTCTTTGGAAGGAATGATGCTAAAGCTGAAACTCCAGTATTTTGGCCACCTCATCAAAGAGTTGACTCATTGGAAAAGACCCTGATGCTTGGAGGGATTGGGGACAGGAGGAAAAGGGGATAACAGAGGATGAGATAGCTGGATGGCATCACCGACTGGACAGACATGAGTTTGGGTAAACTCCGGGAGTTGGTGATGGACAGAGAGTCCTGATGTGTTAAAATTCATGGGGTCGCAAAGAATCGGACATGACTGAGCAACTGAACTGTATGCCCCTACTAGTCCTTGTTATCACCATATTGATGCTGCTTATGATTGCTCCATGTATTATCAATTGTCTAACCCATTTTGTCTCTGCCCAGGTCAACAAGCTACAACATGCAGTGCCAGTTCAAAAAGGATATTTAAAACTACAGTTGACCACAGAAAATAAGGGTGTCACCCTTAGATGGACACCGATATAAGGATATAAGAATATAAGGATATAAGGACTCTGAGGTGTGAGATTAACAAGAAGTGGAGGCCCAATATCCCTTGTTATCCCAGTTCAGCAGGAAGTAGCCAGAAAGACCTCTATGCCCCTATTTCCAAAGAATTGCGCCTCCCATCTCTTGAGGGAGGGATGTTAGGTAGTTAGAATAGGAAAAAGGAGTCCCAGAATGGCAGTGGCTAAAAGACGAGGAAGAGAAAAGCCCATAAATGTAGAACAAAGGAAGGTCCAAGGACCAGAGTGAACACCTCGGGTAGAACAAACAGCACTCCTGGCTAGCCCTATTTACATAAGGCAGGCCCGGGGAAGAGAAAAGAGCAGGTAAAAAGAGGAGCCAAAATTGGGCCAGGGGCCTCTCTTCTCTTTGCATCTTTTGGGTTGGCGTGCCCTCATGCCTTGAGGATGTATTTTATTTATTTTCTAGATAAAACTGAGCTGTAACACTGGTCCATCTGAGGGCTGTAACACTGGTCCATCACTTCAAATTTTTGTTGCAATGAGACAGAACAGAGGAAACTACACACTCCCCCAACAATATGACCCTGGGTAATGAAGAGTTTAACAGATGACAAATCTCATGTTGTGCCTTACAATTTAATAGCCTGAAAAATCTGGAGCCAATTCTAAAACTCTCTCAGAATGGCTGTCTACAATTTGGACTTGGTGCTATCCTGGTTAATGTGTTCATTTCTGCTTGCAGAGTATTGAAGAATGGGTGAGAGGTACAGAAAGGTAAACATGTCTGTTATGTGTGATTTTTTTAGTAGACATTGAGTGCATAAGAAGCACACTGAGCAAATGTGAGAATAGGAGTGGATGAGCCTTGAGGAAAGCAGGAAGGATGTAGCATTATAAAGATTCTGTCTTTTGTGTTAATTTAAATGGACCAACATTAGAGGATTTTGAGTGAAGAATACTATGACCTCATCTACATTTCTTTAAAACTTGATTGTTTGGATTGTTTTGTAAAGAATAAAATATTTATGTTAAACATGAAAACAAGGAGATTACTTAGGTTGATATTTAAATACTCTATGTGACAAATTTGTTAAAGTTCATCAAAAGTAAACAAATTTAATGCTTTGCACAAAGAAGTATTTTATAATTATTTGCTGTTGTGTTTTACATCTAACATAGTGATTGTATAAATATTTCTTAGCGGCTATTAAATATAAATTCACCACCTTCACATATTAATTTATAAAATCCCCAGGCTTTATGTAGTTAGCAAACTGATGGGGGGGGGGGGGGAGGGGAGAATAACTGAAAGCAGTCCAGTAGTGTTCATAACATATACAATAGTGTTCATGACACATTCAAGAGAATAAATTTTGCAATTTAGAAATGATTGACTCTACTAACAGGAAGGTTATTTACATTTTAGGGTAAATATATTATCCATTATTGGTTTTCAGATTTGTAAGCCAATCATCAGCTATATTTCAAAGTATGCTCTAATAAAGAGGTAATGACAAAACATTCCAAAGCAAGAACAAAATACAAAATTTTATATGATATATATTTTTCTTTAAATATTTCCAGTAAAAAATACCTATCATGGAGGAAATTAGCCAGTCTAAAATACAACATACAGATATTAAATAATCATGCTTTCCACCACAGATAATATATCTCAGTATGTCTTGCCAGCACTTAATCATTTTTATGGAATTACAATTTGGTTTTCACTAACTGTGATTTACTTAGTGTGGGCTGATTTATGCCATTGAGAATTTGTTTAGTTAATGGAACATTTTAATTTATGACAGAAGGCAGCATAAAATTGCTTTGCATATTTGGATTGCATTACTATTGACTGCCAGTCAAAATTTGAAATGAAACAAAAAATGACAGATAAAAGCATTTTTAGATCAGCTATACCTATCACTGGTAGAGTATAGATTTGAAACAAAATAACATGAGAAACTAGTAGCTTTTTCACTTGCTTCTCCAAACTCTTGACTAGATTTTTCAGTTCTCACTGACATATGGTACTGTCTGTGAAGTCTTTTCAGTGAAGCCTCACAGGGAAAGAGTGAGATGTTTCATAATGTAGTGTCAGCAGTATGGTCTTGGCACCCAGCACTGGGTCTCCTTTCATCTGGCCCAGATGGTATGGATCCCTGACTCTTGAAATGTCTGCCTGAAATAAGAAAAGTATTGAAAGCAAACTGGCTGATGGTCTATACTGATGAATTCAGAATAGCACGTATGGGTCAAAGGAACCAGAAACAAGTAAAGCTTAGCTTTCTCCATTAGAAAAGATTTATTGAACCTTTGCCATTAAGTCATATCAATTTGTATTTAATGGTTGACTTCTAAATATCCATTTCTATATAACAATTGATCATCCATTCTTCAAGTGTTTCTTTCAGGCTGTGAGACTTTTCTTGAAAGAACGTATTAGGAGTAATCTTTCAAAGAATCAGAGACTTTTAGGGCTAAGTTTACATGTTCCTGGAAGTGTTTGGGCTGCATACTTGGTGCCTTATTCACTTACCAGAAGAGTCTGTTCATGGAATGTGTTGGTGGCCTTTGTGGATTCAGTTAACTGGGCTCTCTTGTCTTCTGGTCTCCTGATGAGTTAGACATATGAAGATCACCAGCAGAAGGCTGAAGTTGGGAGGCTGAGGGTATCAGAGAATAGTCAAGGTATTTATTTCCCCAGCTTTCTCTCTATCAGGCTACAGGAGGTTGCAGTGGTTATGCTCTCCATTGTTGTTCAGTTGTCATTCGGTTGCTACATCATGTCTGGCTCTTTGTGACTCCATGGACTGCAGCATGCCAGGCTTTCCTGTCCTTCACTCTCTCCCAGAGTTTCTTCAACTCATGTCCATTCAGTCAGTGATGCCATTCAACCAGCTCATCCTATGTCTCCCCCGTTTCCTCCTGCCTTCCATCTTTCCCAACATCAGGGTCTTTTCCAATGAGTTGGCTCTTCACATCAGGTGGCCATAGTAGGGGAGCTTCAGCTTCAGCATCAATCCTTCCAATGAATATTCAGGGTTGATTTCCTTTAGGACTGACTGGTTTGATCTCCTTGCTGTCCAAGGGACTCTCAAGAGTCTTCTCCAACACCACAATTTAAAACCATGCTTTCCATATCAGGCCTTATTTCCTGTTGTGTGACCTTCCCCCACAGAGGGAGGGATAGAGATCCCTGAGTTCTGGCAACCCATCATTCCCCTTTCTCCTTCAACTTCAGGTTGGTTATGGCTCACCATTGTTCTTAGCCTCAAGATGCTCTACCATCTCTTATTAGCTTTTCTTTGATTTAACCATGCTTTTGCAAAGAGTTTATTCATAAAAGTGTTGGCAGTATCCCTATTTGAGTGTGCCATTCTGTTTTCTTGCCATATCCTGATGATATCTTAGAGGCTTGAATCCCCATTATAGCTTTATAACTTATCTTCTAAATGATCGTCTTGACCTCATGTTTGAATGAATATAGTAATATGGAGCCTGCTCTCTCTTTAATCAACCTCTAGCTGAATGTAATCTCTTATTTATGGCAAAACAGCAGTAACTGTGCAACTGTAGAGAAAATGTTTTAATGTTTTTGCATAATTAGAAATTTCTGAACATGGAAAACTGGAACCTGCAGTAAAGGAAAATATTTGGAGGCTAAAAGGTTAATATTATAGATAGAGGCCTCTAGAGAGACAGATTTATCACTGTCTGGAGCCATAGGTATACATTTCAAAACATAATAAAGCCAGAAATGATTCATTTATGTTCAAAAGATTTGCAAGCTAGGAACTGACTTCTCTTCAGAGAGAATATATGAGGGAGATAAGGTTTCCCTTCCATTCACAGGATGGGATAAAGCAGATCACCAGTAGTTTTTTATCTAAATTCCAGATTCATAATTTTAAAATATACTCCTTTATACTTATGCCCAGCCATCTGGCTCTCATTCTGTTACCCAAAAGAAGTGAATGGAGTATAGGGAACCAATAAATTCACTGTTATTAGTAATAATAATGTTTCTTTACATCTAGAAATCTGTTTGCTTTCTGGAAAAAAATAAGTAAATATAGATATTAAAAATTTGAATCAGTTTCTTTTCCATCTTTGGATTGAGTATATAAACATGCAAAAGGGATTACCTTTTCAGAAGACAGCAGTTTTGGGTTCTGATCTTGATGTCCTAAATATTTTGCCTAGTCTTCAAATATCATGGACTAAAATCCCATCAACCTGTTGGTTGTTCTTTTAAAGAAACTCCTCTATATTCACTTGTTAATTAAATTCTTTTTTAATTTTATTTTATTTTTAAACTTTACATAATTGTATTAGTTTTGCCAAATATCAAAATGAATCCGCCACAGGTATACATGTGTTCCCCATCCTGAACCCTCCTCCCTCCTCCCTCCCCATTCCATCCCTCTGGGTCGTCCCAGTGCACCAGCCCCAAGCATCCAGTATCGTGCATCGAACCTGGACTGGCAACTCGTTTCATACATGATATTTTACATGTTTCAATGCCACTCTCCCAAATCTTCCCACCCTCTCCCCCTCTCACAGAGTCCATAAGACTGTTCTATACATCAGTGTCTCTTTTGCTGTCTCGTACACAGGGTTATTGTTACCATCTTTCTAAATTCCATATATATGCGTTAGTATACTGTATTGGTGTTTTTCTTTCTGGCTTACTTCACTCTGTATAATAGGCTCCAGTTTCATCCACCTCATTAGAACTGATTCAAATGTATTCTTTTTAATGGCTGAATAATACTCCATTGTGTATATGTACCACTGCTTTCTTATCCATTCATCTGCTGATGGGCATCTAGGTTGCTTCCATGTCCTGGCTATTATAAACAGTGCTGCGATGAACATTGGGGTACACGTGTCTCTTTCCCATCTGGTTTCCTCAGTGTGTATGCCCAGCAGTGGGATTGCTGGATCATAAGGCAGTTCCATTTCCAGTTTTTTAAGGAATCTCCACAATGTTCTCCATAGTGGCTGTACTAGTTTGCATTCCCACCAACAGTGCAAGAGGGTTCCCTTTTCTCCACACCCTCTCCAGCATTTATTGCTTGTAGACTTTTGGATCGCAGCCATTCTGACTGGTGTGAAATGGTACCTCATAGTGGTTTTGATTTGCATTTCTCTGATAATGAGTGATGTTGAGCATCTTTTCATGTGTTTGTTAGCCATCTGTATGTCTTCTTTGGAGAAATGTCTATTTAGTTCTTTGGCCCATTTTTTGATTGGGTCATTTATTTTTCTGGAGTTGAGCTGTAGGAGTTGCTTGTATATTCTCGAGATTAGTTGTTTGTCAGTTGCTTCATTTGCTATTATCTTCTCCCATTCTGAAGGCTGTCTTTTCACCTTGCTAATATAGTACACCTTACCAATGGAAACTATATTGTTTTTATTCTTCTACTTACTTACAGGAATTAGTTTGGGGGGAAAAAAAGTAGGAAATATCAAGGCCACAAGGACAATTATAATGTTTCTATAATGTATCATCATCAGGAAGAATCGATTCTAATCATTTTCAGTCTTTAGGCAACTAGCTCAAGATTCATATTTCAAAAAAAATAAAAAAAGTTTGGCCTTTATTGGATTATGTAGGCATCCTGAGTGGAGAGAAGGTGATTCATTTTGATTGACATCCCATCCAAGTTATTTTCAAAAGAAAGAGGATTCTATAAAAGAGAATAAGAATATTATTACTAGAAAACAGGGATATATGTATACTAAGCAGTCAAAAATAAATATTAATAAAGGATTTTGTAAAGAAAGTAAGGAATGTAGGAAAGGGTGAGAAAGGTAATTTTGGAAATAGGTAAAGCTTCCAGTTTCTGGTAAAGAAGAAAATAAGGAGAAATATGTGATGGAAAATTTAAAATTGGGAGGGATTGTTGGTGATTTTTATTTAGTTTAGTTTTTGTTTGTTTGCTGTTTTGTTTTGTATATTTTTGCTTGCAGCAGACCAAATTGAATGTTATATTAAGGGAGCTGGAAAATCCAGTCAAGAGACCATTCCCAGGGAAAATACAGTTTTAATAAAGGTGGCAAAATAAGGTGTTTTCAGACCAAAAAAAAAACAGAACACAGCAACAAAAACTGAGAACATTTGTTTTCAGCATAGCTTTACTAAAAGAAATACTAAACAGAGAGAAAAAAACTATCAGCAGGAAACTCACATTCAGGAAGGATTGAAGAATTATACAAAGAGGAAATACACGGACAAATTTAAATAAGAAATGAAAATACACAACTATAAGAGTAATATGCTGTGCAAATTAAAATATAAGTAAAAGTATAGATTTGGAAACAATAATGCAAAGATCAATTATGTTCAGTGCAGTCATTCACTTGTTTGACTCTTTGCAACCCCATGAACTGCAGCACGCCAGGCTTCCCTGTCCACCACCAACTCCCAGAGCTTACTCAAACTCATGTCCATTGAGTCAGTGATGCCATCCAACCATCTCATCCTCTGCCATCCCCTTCTCTCCCGCCTTCAATCTTTCCCAGCATCAAGGTCGTTTTCAATGAGTCAGTTCTTCACATCAGGCGGCCAAAGTATTGGAGTCTCAGCTTCAGCATCAGTTCTTCCAATGGATATTCAGGACTGATTTCCTTTAGGATGGACTGGTTGAATCTTCCTGCAGTCCAAGGTACTCTCAAGAGTCTTCTCCAACACCACAGTTCAAAAGCATCAATTCTTCGGCAATCAGCTTTCTTTATAGTCCAATTCTCACATCTATACATGACTACTGGAAAAACCAAAGCTTTGACTAGACAGACCTTTGTTGGCAAAGTAATATCTCTGCTTTTTTTTTTAATTTTATTTTATTTTTAAACTTTATATAATTGTATTAGTTTTGCCAAATATACTGTCTAGGTTGGTCATAACTTCTCTTCCAAGGAACAAACATCTTTTAATTTCATGGCTGCAGTCACCATCTGCAGTGATTTTGGAGCCCCAAGAAAATAAAGTCTGTCACTGTTTCCATTTTCTCCCCATCTATTTGCCATGAAGTGATGGGACTGGATGTCGTGATCTTAGTTTTCTGAATATTGGGTTTTAAGTCAACATTTTCAGTCACCTCTTTCACTTTCATCAAGAGATTTTTAGTTCCTCTTTGCTTTCTGCCATAAGGGTGGAGTCATCTGCATATCTGAGGTTATTGATATTTCTCCCGGCAATCTTGATTCCAGCTTGTGTTTCTTCCAGTCCAGTGTTTCTCATGATGTACTCTGCATATAAGTTAAATAAGCAGGGTGACAATATACAGCCTTGACATACTCCTTTCCCGATTTGGAACCAGTCTGTTGTTCGATGTCTAGTTCTAACCGTTTTTTCTTGACTTGCATACAGATTTCTCAGGAGGCAGATCAGGTGGCCTGGTATTCACATCTCTTTCAGAATTTTCCACAGTTTATTGTGACCCACAGTCAAAGGCTTTGGTGTACTCAAGCAGAAGTTGATGTTTTTCTGGAACTCTCTTGCTTTTTCGATGATCCAACAGATGTTGGCAATTTGATCTCTGGTTCCTCTGCCTTTTCTAAATCCAGCTTGAACACCTGGAAGTTCACGGTTCAAGTACTGTTGAAGCCTGGTTTGGAGAATTTTGAGCATTACTTTGCTAGTGTGTGAGATGAGTGCAGTTGCAATCTTGGTTTGAGCATTCTTTGGCATTGTCTTTCTTTGGGACTGAAATGAAAATAGACATTTTTCTAGTCCTGTGGCCACTGCTGAGTTTTCCAAATTTGCTGGCATATCGAGTACAGCACTTTCACAGCATCATCTTTTAGGATTTGAAATAGCTCAACTGGAATTCCATCATGTCCACTAGCTTTATTCATAGTGATGCTTCCTAAGACCCACTTGACTTCACATTCTAGCTGTCTGGCTCTAGGTGAGTGATCACGCCATTGTGACTATCTGGGTCGTGAAGATCTTTTTTGTATAGTTTTTCTATGTATTCCCTCCACCTCCTCTTAACATTTTCTGCTCTGTTAGGTCCATACCATTTCTGTCCTTTATTGTGCCCATCTTTGCATGAAATGTTCACTTGGTATCTCTAATTTTCTTGAAGAGATCAGTAGTCTTTCTCATTCTATTGTTTCCCTCTATTTCTTTGCATTGATACCTGAGGAAGGCCTTCTTATCTCTCCTTGCTATTCTTTGGAACTCTCCATTCAAATGGGTATATCTTTCCTTTTCTCCTTTACCTTATGCTTCTCTTCTTTTCACAGCTATTTGTAAGGCCTCCTCAGATCACCATTTCACCTTTTGCATTTCTTTTTCTTGGGGATGGTTTTTATCACTGCCTCCTGTACAATGTCAGGAACTTCTGTCCATAGTTCATCAGGCACTCTGTCTATCAGATCTAATACCTTAAATCTTTTATCTAATCCCTTGAATCTATTTAATCTAATCCCTTGAATTTACCAACAAAACAAGCATTAGTTGAAGTTATGCTGTATTAAAATTGACTTCAAGGAAAGTATTATTAATGGAGACTAAAGGAAATATTTTGAAATGGTAAGAAGATCATTCTACTAGAAAAAGTTATGCATTTCTAAATCTAGCTCAATCAAATGCTATAGCTTCAAAATATATCAAGCAAAAATGCATATAAGTAGCGGAAGACAGCATGAATCCAATAAAACATGTACATTACCATATGTAAAATTGTATAGCCAGTGGAAATTTACTGTATGATGCAACGAGCTCAAATCCAAAATCTGAGAACTGTATTTAAATATTGCTTCAAGTGCAAATAAGCAGAAAATAATGAGATTACAGAAGTTGTTTTAAAAAAGCAATTAGATAATTAACTAACTTTACTTAGTTATTTTAAAGAGTATTTTACCCCAACATAACAGAATACATATTCTTTGAAATTTACATGAGATATTTACCAAAACAGCCAGTAAGATGAATAATAATGAAAGCCTAATAAATATAAAATGATTCAGAATATTTTTAATAATCATTAGATATAAAGAACAATAACAAGAAACAAAATCATATCAAACTATTTGGGAATTAAGCAGTACAGCTTAAAATAGGCCATTTTTCAAGGAAGAAATCAGAAAGGAAATAAGTATTTTGCATTGGATTACTGTAATGGAACATGTCAAGACCCATAGAATACATTTAAAGCAGTGCTAAGAGGAAAAGTTAATAGTTTTAAATACACTTATTAGAAACAAAACTTCTTAATAAATGAATTTAAAATGGTGACTCAAACCTAATAAATAGAAGAAGGAAATAAGAGCAGAAATCAAAAACATGGAAGACAAAAGGTAACAAAAGAACAATTCCAATATTTTTTCCTTAAAACAATTGACAAAATTATAGTATGACCAGTCAAGAACAAATAAAGAAAGCACAAATTATAAACAAGAAAGAAAATGGTAGTATCACTATACTGCAGACATTAAAAATTCAAAAGAAATAAATGATGAATAACTTCCCTCCATTAAAGCTGATGATTTAGAAAAGGACAAATATTTTGAGAAACATAACCTATTAAAACTAAAAAAAAAAAAAAAAAAACAACAACAAAGAATAGAAACTCTAAATAGTTATATTTATTAAATTAATTGAATCCATGTGAAAACCTTCCTGGAAAGAAAATTCTAGTGTCAGCTAACTATATTACTGACTTGTCCCCCAAATTTAAAAAAGATTTGAATCCTAGAATCTTATGTAAACTTTCCTCACTAAGGAAAGTTTCTCAACAAGGAAAAATAGAAATGCTTGGTGATTCATTTTATGAGGTTAATATACTTGGCGTACAAAAACCTGACAAAGGACAGTACAAAAAGAAAAGAAAATATACAGATGATTTCCAAAGATGGCTCTAAGTATCTAACAAAATAGTGATGTCTTCCCAGAAATATTGAAAAACAAAAGATAACATACAAAACCAAGGGGAATTTGGTTCAGGATTGGTTGAGCATTTAGTAAAATTCTTTTTTTTTTTTTTTTTTTTTTTCAAATTTCACATTTTATTATTTGGTTCCAGTCACTTGACCAGTCAGAATGGCTGCAATCCAAAAGTCTACAAGTAATAAATGCTGGAGAGGGTGTGGAGAAAAGGGAACCCTCTTACACTGTTGGTGGGAATGCAAACTAGTACAGCCACTATGGAGAACAGTGTGGAGATTCCTTAAAAAACTGGAAATAGACATGCCTTATGATCCAGCAATCCCACTGCTGGGCATACACACTGAGAAAACCAGAAGGGAAAGAGACACGAGTACCCCAATGTTCATTGCAGCACTGTTTATAATAGCCAGGACATGGAAGCAACCTAGATGTCCATCAGCAGATGAATGGATAAGAAAGCTGTGGTACATATACACAATGGAGTATTATTCAGCCATTAAAAAGAATACATTTGAATCAGTTCTAATGAGGTGGATGAAACTGGAGCCTATTATACAGAGTGAAGTAAGCCAGAAAGAAAAACACCAATACAGTATACTAACGCATATATATGGAATTTAGAAAGATGGTAACAATAACCCTGTGTACGAGACAGCAAAAGAGACACTGATGTATAGAACAGTCTTATGGACTCTGTGGGAGAGGGAGAGGGTGGGAAGATTTGGGAGAATGGCATTGAAACATGTAAAATATCATGTATGAAATGAGTTGCCGCCAGGTTCGATGCAGTAAAATTCTTTTAAAAAATATGGATTGGTGCATGGAGAGATGGATAATTATGTGATGGCACAATTGTAGAAAAATCTTAACAATCACAAGATGTGGTTGCTGTTAATATATGTGTTCCCTGTAAAATTATCTCACCTTATCTGTATGTTTGGGTTTTTATGAAACTATTTGGAAAATATAGAATTTTAAACATCAACCACTGAAATGCATTACTATATATAGAGAAAGGAAAGAGAAAGATCATTTATATGATAATTTCAATAGATTCAGAAAAATTATTTGACAAAACTGAACATTCAGTAATGGTTGAAAATTCTCATAAAAGTAAAAATAAAAGGCAATATCTTTAAGAAGATCTACCAAAAAAAGAAAAAGAACTATATCAAGCAACCCTATATATGGGTTGAAAGAGTCCCCTCTGAGGTTGAAGACATAACAGTGATAAAAGGAAATAAATTGATATGTAATATAACTACCTCTATTCCACATTGAACCAAGGTCTTGGCAGTGCCATAAAGAAATAAAAGGAATAATAATTTAAAATGAAAAAATAAAAGTGTCACTTTTCACAGATAATGTGACGGTGATATAGGAAACCCAAGGGAACTTACAAGTTATTAGAATTATTAATAATATTACTAAGGTAACAGAATACACTTGTATTTCCAATAAACAATAGAAAAAATCTGGTGTATTTTTATTTCTGTAACATCAAAAACTTTAGTCACTCATTCCAGTGCGACTCTTTCTAACCACATGAACTGTAGCCTACAAGGCTCCTCTATCCATGGGATTCTCCAGGCAAGAAAACTGGAGTGGGTATCCATTCCCTACTCCAAGAGATGGTCCCGATCCAGGGGTCAAACCCAGGTATCCTGCATTGCAAGCAGATTCTTTACTGTGTAAGCTTCCCTAGTGGCTCAGACGGTAGCCAGGTTCACACACTGTCTCAGGAAGATCCCCTGGAGAAAGGAATGGCTACCCACGCCAGTATTCATGCCTGGAGAATCCCCACAGACAGAGGAGACTGGTGGACTACAGTCCATGGGGTCACAGAGTCAGACACAACTGAGTGACTAAGCACAGCACACAACACACAACATTACAAACTTTAAGTTAAATGAAAATGTGTCAGATCTCTGCAGTGTATAGCACTAAATAATATTGATAAATATTGAAGAGTGTTCGTGGGTTTGGAATAGTTAGTATTATGAAAATGTCAATTCTCCCCAGTTGATCTACAGATTCAATTAAACCCCAATCTGAATCACTGTGGGCCTGTGTGTGTATATATGCCCGTGTGCATTTTAATGACCAGAAAGAGCCAAGGCAGTCTCAAAGAACAATAACAACATTTAAGTACTTACACTATGAGATAGAAATATTTATTTTGAAACTATGACAATTATTCAGTGTAGTAGTGGTGCAAAGGGAGAAAAATAAACCAATGAAACAGAGGAGAGTCCATAAATAAGTTAACATATAAAGTCATTTGGGGATTGCATTTGCTATATATTCTGCTTATCAAATTATCTCAAAATTTAGCAGCTTAAAACAACAAACATTTATTATCTCACATACTTTCTATGTGTCAGGAATTCTAGAGTAGCATAGCTGGATGCTTCTAGTTCAGGGTCTATCATGAGGTAACAGTCAAGCAGTCAGCTGCGGGGCTGCAGTATCAGCTTCCAAGTTCACTCAGTTGCTTCAGGGACGAGGCTTCAGATCCTCATCACATGAGTGCCTCCATGGCAGCTGGCTTCCTCCAGCAAGTTCTCTGAGACAAAGCGAGGGTAAATGGGAGTGCACTCAAAATGGAAGGCACATTCTATCATAGCTTAATATTAGTAGTGACACACTAGTACTTTCACTTAATGTTACTGGCTACCCAGGCCAGCTTGATACTACTTAGGAGAGGACTACACAAGGCCAGTCTCTTGCATATAAGGGAGCAAGTACTCAGATATTTTTCTAAAGACCATGAAGAGAGAAAATCTGAATATGCATGTGAAGATAGAGCCTTAAAAAAAGAGTAACACAGAATATAGTAAAGATAAATGAGTAAAAGGTTTTTACATTTAGGGTGAGTGAAAAAAGGAAGACAATATGAAAAGACACAATATTAATTCAGGGTTTCTCAGACATTTTTCTATGATGAATCAGTATTTTTGGAAGTACAATTATGTACAGAGGGTGAGAGAAAACAGGGGACAGTTGGATTTTTGAGGAAAACAAGGTTGTAAAATATTTTGAGGAGCTGTATCAGGGGATTAGAGCTTCCCAGTTGCTGCTAGTGGTAAAGAACCCACCTGCCAAACCAGGAGACATGAGAGGCAGGTTTGATCCCTGGATCGGCAAGATCCCCTGGAGGATGGCATGGCATCTCGCTTGAGTATTCTTGACTGGAGAATCCCATGATGCAGGAGCCTGGCATGCTACAGTCCATAGGGTCACAAAGTCAGACACAACTAAACTGACTTAATATGCACATACCAGGGAAAAAATACTAAACATTAGTGACTGTAAATATTTCCATCGTAATATTAAAACAAAGTCCATCACAAAATATGCATTATAAATAAGGTACAATAAAGCTTATTGTTTACAAAAAGAAGATAATTTACATAAATATACGTTTGTATTGTTACCTCTAATAATTTTTGTAAGCTTATCTGTACTTAAAGAACATTTTTATATGAGAATTGGTCACGTCTCTCTCATTTGCATTAAATAAAGATCTATTGTATTTATATTTACACTTGTCATAATAATATGTCAGTCAGTCAGTTAAGTCGCTCAGTCATATCAGACTCTTTGTGACCCCATGAATTGCAGCATGCCAGGCCTCCCTGTCCATCATCAACTCCCAGAGTTCACTCAGACTCACGTCCATCCAGTCAGTGATGCCATCCAGCCATCTCATCCTCTGTTGTCCCCTTCTCCTCCTTCCCCCAATCCCTCCCAGCATCAGAGGCTTTTCCAATGAATCAACTCTTCACATGAGGTGGCCAAAGTACTGGAGTTTCAGCTTTAGCATCATTCCTTCCAAAGAAATCCCAGAACAGATCTCCTTCAGAATGGACTGGTTGGATCTCCTTGCAGTCCAAGGGGATCTCAAGAGTCTTTTCCAATACCACAGTTCAAAAGCATCAATTCTTTGGCACTCAGCCTTCTTCTCAGTCCAACTCTCACATCCATGCATGACCCCAGGAAAAACCATAGCCTTGACTAGACGGACCTTTGTTGGCAAAATAATGTCTCTTCTTTTCAATATGCTATCTAGGTTGGTCATAACTTTCCTTCCAAGGAGTAAGCATCTTTTAATTTCATGGCTGCAGTCACCATCTGCAGTGATTTTGGAGCCAAAAAATATAAAGTCTGACACTTTCCACTGTTTCCCCATCTATTTCCCAGGAAGTGATGGAACCGGATGCCACGATCTTCGTTTTTTGAATGTTGAGCTTTAAGCCAACTTTTTTTCACTCACCTCTTTCACTTTCATCAAGAGGCTTTTTAGTTCCTCTTCACTCTCTGCCATAAGGGTGGTGTCATCTGCATATCTGAGGTTATTGATATTTCTCCCGGCAATCTTGATTCCAGCTTGTGCTTCACCATGCCCAACGTTTCTCATGATGTACTCTGCATAGAAGTTAAATTAAAAGGGTGACAATACACAGCCTTGATGTACTCCTTTTCCTATTTGGAACCAGTCTGTTGTTCCATGTCCAGTTCTAACTGTTGCTTCCTGACCTGCATACAGGTTTCTCAAGAGGCAGATCAGGTGGTCTGGTATTCCCATCTCTTTCAGAATTTCCCACAGTTTATTGTGATCCACACAGCCAAAGGCTTTGGCATAGTCAATAAAGCAGAAATAGATGTTTTTCTGGAACTCTCTTGCTTTTTCCATGATCCATCAGATGTTGGCAATTTGATCTCTGGTTCCTCTTCCTTTTCTAAAACCAGCTTGAACATCAGGAAGTTCACGGTTCACATATTGCTGAAGCCTGGCTTGGAGAATTTTGAGCATTACTTTACTATCATGTGAGATGAGTGCAATTGTGCGGTTGTTTGAGCATTCTTTGGCATTGCCTTTCTTTGGGATTGGAATGAAAACTGACTTTTCCAGTCCTGTGGCTACTGCTGAGTTTTCCAAATTTGCTGGCATATTGAGTGCAGCACTTTCACAGCATCATCTTTCAGGATTTGGAATAGCTCAACTGGAATTCCATCACCTCCACTAGCTTTGTTCGTAGTGATGCTTTCTAAGGCCAACTTGACTTCACATTCCAGGATGTCTGGCTCTAGGTCAGTGATCACACCATTGTGATTATCTGGGTGTGAAGATCTTTTTTGTACAGTTCTTATGTGTATTCTTGCCATCTCTTCTTAATATCTTCTGCTTCTGTTAGGTCCATACCATTTCTGTCCTTTTTCGAGCTCATCTTTGCATGAAATGTTCCCTTGACATCTCTAGTTTTATTGAAGAGATCTCTAGTCTTTCCCATTCTGTTGTTTTCCTCTATTTCTTTGCATTGATCGCTGAGGAAGGCTTTCTTATCTCTTCTTGCTATTCTTTGGAACTCTGCATTCAGATACTTATATCTTTCCTTTTCTCCTTTGCTTTTCACTTCTCCCTCTTAGAGACTTCTCATCTCCAAATATACCCAAGGAAATCTAGTATTTACTTGCACTGGCCCACTCATCAGTTTACTACTAGATCATTTCTTGCCACCTGTCAGGAGAGCAAAGACTCTGATATCCAATGGAATCAGATATAGGACCTCCTAATGTACTAATGATCCCTCTTTTAAACTCAATTGCCAGCAGACCTCTTTCTACCAGTCTAGTGAGAACAGAGATGAACCAAAGTAGCTGGAGGCCAGAGGCTTTCCCATCACTTTATCAATGGAAAAGGTAGTTTTGGGAGTCCCATCCTTTCCTGGGTGGGCCAGGCAACCTGGCCACCTACCTGGAATACCATTCATGCATGAGTGCATACTAAGTCATTTTAGTCATGTCTGACTCTTTGTGACTCTGTGGACCATAGCTCACCAGACTCCTCTGTCCATGGGATTCTCCAAGCAAGAATACTGGAGTCTATTGCCATGCCCTCCTCTGGGGGGCTCTTCTGAACCCAGGGATCGAATACCACCCTCCTCCAAATCCTACCTCTGCCAGAAGACTGGATTTGAGGAGAGGCTCAGGAATTTCTCCTCCTAGGAATTAATATCACAGTATTTTTATGTCAGTGTTAACTATTCCTCTGCAAATTTGGCAGTGAACGAACCTAGCCACCAGAATTCTAAGAGAAAATAGCAAAAATAAATGTGACTGAAATACATCCCAAAGCATGGGTTGTTCAGTTTTTATCAGTGAGCATCTTACAACAAATGTGCTTTTCTCTGTGTGTGTGTGTGTGTGTGTGTGAAAAATAGTGCACGAGCAGTTTAATAAATACCATCAACTTTTGTTGGGATGGTTACATAAGGGATTTTCTTAATTTTATTCCTTATAGTTTCTTTATCTGCTAAAGTTTGAACATATGGTCATACTTAATTCAGGAAAAAAAAGTATTAGTTTTTAAAGTAAATTTTGGTATTGATACCAGTCCTATTTCATTTCCCTGTTAACATTAATGGACAGAAAACTCTTTAAAATTCTCTTGACTATATTCCATTAAAAATCTAATCCACCTTTCTACTTAACATATGAATAAGTTTATTTGAAATTTTCAAAGACTGTTAGTAGCACTAATAGTCAATCAACCAAGTAATTAGCTTGATGTAATTGGCTTATTGATATCCAGGAAGGTACTTTATAAGCAATCTTTGAAATTCATTCATTCAAAAAACAGTTATTAGGCTTATTAAAGGCTAGACACTGGGATTCTAAAATAATTAAAACATAGATTTTGCCATGTATGAAAATCAAAATGTATGGCAGAAACAAATAGATAAAATGTTGAGTGGAATACTACTCCAGAAGTGCTCTGAGTATCATAGCATAACAAAAGTACAATGCATGATACTCATAATTAGAGCACTGTTGGAATAGTATTCTGTTCAGGGTTTTATGTATTTGTTTCTGCTATTTATTTTGATTTTCCTACATAGCAAAATCTGTATTTTATTTTATAAGCCCAGTGTCTAGCCTTTAATAGGTCTACAACTGTTTGTTAAATAAATTCTTGTCTACCTTACAGTGATCAGATTTTATTTTGTACCTAGCAGAGTTTTAAGAAACTTAGGAATACAAACTGTTACTCTATAAATTATCAAACCAAACCATTTTGACTTTTCAATATACTCCGTTTATATTCAGTTTTTTAAAAAAGCAAATATTCTGAAAATATACCCTATAGCAACAAACTTAGCCTTATCTAAGTTTGGACAAATGAGTAGAAATAGTCTCAGTAATCCAAAGAACTGTGCTATTAATTGCAGGTTTAAAAGAATTTCCTTAACTTTATGCATTTTTATTTTCTCACAATTAAAATTTGTCACAATTAAAAATTTTGTCATGATTGAAAGCTGCTAGAGCCAAAAGATCCCTTGCTTGTTAAGTATTGCACATTTCCAAGGGCCAGTACTTTGTTATACTTCTTCAAGCAATCTTACTCTTCATAATATTGAACTAGGGTGATACTTGGGCTTCCCAAGTAGCATGGAAAGAATCCATGTGCCAGTCCAGGAGACATAAGAGACATGAGTTTGATCTCTGGGTCAGGAAGGTTCCCTGGAGTTGGGCATGACAACCCACTCCAGTATTCTTGCCTGGAGAGCCCCATGGACAGAGGAGCCTGGTGGGCTACAGTCCATAGTATCACAGTCATACACAACTGAAGCAACTTAGCACAACTGGTGCTCCGTAAGCAATCAATAAGTCACTGACTACTACTCCAGCAACACTCAACTTTCTTGAGTATTGGCCACTAAAGCAAGAGAAAAGTCCTACCTTAACTCCAGTATAGGATGGAAAGTTGAGACTACATAAAACTTGATATTATATGTATGCTAGATGTTTATTTGGGGGGAAAAGCATATTCTACAAATCTAAGGATTTATACTTTAATTTCTGAAGAGTGCACAAGTGCATATGCATATTGCTACAGATATTTCTAAGGAGCTTTGAATGTACAACTTGTCGCTTTTATCTCCCCGGGAACCTTATGGATTACCTGGGTATACGTGTTATCTATTGCATGAAAGCAAGACAGAGAGAAACAGATTTCCTAGTTTATAAATAACTAGTGTATAGGAAAATTAGGGGCAAACTGAGGTTTTCTTAACTCCCATCTGTTGCTTTTTCTCTATGTGATACAGAGCATTTGCCAAATATTATAATTTGAAAGATGAAATGCAAAATTAATAAATTGCCTTTGCCATAAAAATTAAATCAATGCTGTCTTTTTGCTTATAGAAAACGTAAATTTAAATATAATGTTCTTAGCATCTGAATTTTCTCTTTTACTTGAAAAAATAAGACATAATTTAGATAAAGAAGGCAACTGCATCTCTGTAGCAGTCGTATCTCTGTAGCTTTTATCAGTTAGGAGGCTTTTGGTTGAAAAGTACAGAGTATATAAAATACAATAGAGTTTGAACCTGAGACTCAACTGAAGCCACTGTAATACATTTTTTTTCTTTCTTGTTAAGTGACACTTCCTTAGACTTGACTTGATTTAGTATAAACTGACTCTTCTTCAGAGCAAGAGTGTGCAAGTTGTTCTAAACTATGAACTTTCAGGTTCAAATTTCAAAGGAAAAGGGAGGTTCTCCCAGAAATTCCAGGAAAGTTGCCCTTCATTCCATTGACTCTCAGTGTACCATGTATCCATCCATAAACCAGTCATATTCACTGAAAATGGGGTGTCCTGGTTAATTTAGATCAAAAGCTAAGCCCTGGATCTAAAAGTGGAAACAGTTTTATCTGACCCCACAGACTGTGGGTGAAATAAGTTCATTTCCTCAGAGAATATTGAATAATCTTATCCCCAAAGGGAAGGGGATGACAAGTGCCATACATCAGTTGGAGTACTTGGTTCGCAAGTAACAAAAACCAGTTTGGTGTAACCTAATTGAAATGGGCTAATTTTCACAAGAAAATAAAAATGCCCCATTGAATTCAAGAGTCAGAATGGAACAAGGACATTTGAACTGTTTATGTTTTTCCATCTCTTATTTCTTATTCTCAATTAAAACCTTCATGTCTTGTTTCTGCAGGCCTGATTTCTCTCATACTCAGTCCCTGGGCAGTTGAATGCAGAGTCAAAACTTCTGAGATTTTATATCACTATTCAATCTCAGTTAGAAACTCTTATTCTCAAGTGAAGCTTCTTTGTTGAAAGAACTTTCTTGGACCAACCAGCATCAAATGGTCATCCAATTGGCTGGGGCTGGGGCAAAGTTGGATAGAAGAAATAAGGCTACCATAGTTCTACCAGAAACTACCAGAAAGATATTTAAAGACATTTTTATGAGCGTGGTGGATGTTCCAAAAGTTGGCTACCTGACATGAAGCATTTCCAACCTAAGGTAATCTTAAAGCTTCCCTTAAAGTAGCTGATACTTGTTAATGTTTAAACCTTAGGGTGGAAATAGCATTTAAAAACTTGTAGTAGTTGCATGCAATTCATAGCAGTGTAAATTGATATTAAATTGTTTAAATCAAAGCAGTAGGTGCCTGAGGGAGTGAAGTCATAGAAGGTGAAAGAAAGAACTCAAAGACATTGGGTTTTCTAAAAATATGTATTTCACAAATTAGCTCAGGGCTAACCTTTCTTACATTGTAATATCTATGAGCCAAATATCTTAAATTATAAATCAAGGAAGGTTAAAACTATATAATTATCTTCACACTATCCTGAAGAAAAATGTGTAAGAAAAAAGTACATAAAAGATTAATGAAAATATCTGCTTCCAGTTCCCTAACATTTAAATCAAAGAATCAGGTTTATGAGTGGTACAACCAATCTCAGCTGTGGGATGATTTACAGGTACAGAGGTAATCTGTAAGGCAATGCAGGAGGCCACCAGAAGAGGATTTATAAAGTAAAATCAATATATGTATTCCACTCTGAAGCCTGTAGTAGTTAGTGCTGATTGCTGAGCTCTGGTGAATGGCCTTTAAACCTGTTTCTACTCATAGATCACTGCATTTGCGACCAACTGCAGTTTGAGACACTGCGTGCCTGGGAATTTCAGAGGGAAAATTTATTTTGTGAAAGACTATATAACCCTGGAATATTTTGTAAAATATTGCACACATTGACAAAAAAATGCACACATTGACAGAGATGAGCATCTGAAATATGAGAATTATTTTTTTGTTGTTTCATGTTTTTGTTTGTTTTGTTTTAAAGTGAGTCTTGAATAAAATAAAAGTGTCCAGATGAATAAAATGCATTAGTTATCAAGTTGGCATTTTAATATATGATATATTTCATATATTATCAGAATTATTTTTATTCTCATTAAAAGCAACATTATAAAATGATTAAATGCACCCACTCTGAAACTGGAATCCTTGATCCTGAGTACAGAATTCAAACAGGAGAACTATTACTGTTTCTGTAGTTTCTTTCAGCTTCAGTGTCTTCAGTAAAATGGGTTTGGTTTGGCATACTGCCCCTTCTCACCCTTATTCTCACTTTCCTGACATAAGTAATTACATTTTTCTTATATAATCTTTCAGAAATATTTATGGATTTAAACATTAAAAAATTACCAATTCACTTACAGACAAATTTTCAGTTCTTCCATATCAGTATGACAGAACACAATCATTTTTCTTTTAAAATAGGCACATGCAGAAGGCAATGGCACCCTACTCCAGTACTCTTGCCTGGAGAATCCCATGGACAGAGGAGCCTGGCAGGCTGCAGTCCATGGGGTCGCGAAGAGTCGGACACAACTAAGTGACTTCACTTTCACTTTTCACTTTCATGCATTGGAGAAGGAAATGGCAATCCACTCCAGTGTTCTTGCCTGGAGAATCCCAGGGACGGGGGAGCCGTCTCTAGGGTCGCACAGAGTCGGACACGACTGAAGCGACTTAGCAGCAGCATACTCCATGTGTGAATGAACCATCCTTTTTTATTTTTTATTTATTTTATTTTATTTATTTTATTTTTTTATTTTTATTTATTTATTTATTTTTAAATTTTATTTTATTTTTAAACTTTACAAAATCATATTAGTTTTGCCAAATATCAAAATGAATCCACCACAGGTAAACATGTGTTCCCCAAACCTCTGAATGGGAACTGATTTATTTACAATTTTTTTTTTTTTTTTTACTACTTGAAAAAAAGTAGAGGAGTGGTGGATAAGTGGTAAACATCTTTATACTTACACAGTTGCAAAACAATATATCTGCATAATGTGTTTCTAGATATGGTATTGCTGGATCAAGGTCTAGGAACTTCCCAATGAGAATCTTACCTCCTAATTTAAATTTTTTTACCTCCTATTTTCTATAAATTGAGGAACTAGCCATAATGTGTATTTGCATTGTATATGATGTAAAAGTGTTCAATATTCTGAAAAGCTCTCTTTAGAATGAAATACTTAGAAGGCATTTGATTTGCTTTGGTTGCTTATACAGTTCTTTTTCTCTTTATCTTGGTTTTTACCTATGTTCTTATAATTAGTGTATTACAGACAAGTTAGGAGTTGTTGCCTACCACAGAATTAGATTAATATTTCATACTTTTCAAATATTTTTTAGTTCATAGACTAATTCAGTTTGGCAATCTTTGAAGTGAAACACAGTAAGTGATTAAAGGAAATATGGGAGAAATTTGGCAACATAGCTAATATTTGTTTATATTTGAATTTTGCATTTCTCATGTAAAATGTTTCCAATGACACATTACAAAAGAACCAATTTGTTAAGTGAGAAAGTTTACAATAGTGACTATGAAAGCTTTCCTCTGAAAAGGAAATCTTAGAGCTTTGTGTAAGTAAATCATCTGTAAGCCTCTTTTTTTATATCTTACTTTTTTTCACTAACTTCATTGACACTCTTTACAAGACCATTCTGTCAAGGTGTCCTTTTGCCATTCCACACAGTTTTGACCATCTCTAAATCTTTATTTAAGTTTTTCTCCAGTGACATCCTTTATCTACTAAGATAACCAATTCCTTTTATCTCCAGGTTTCTCAGATGAAGGGCTTAAGAAAAACTGGAGTGTGGGGGCAGGAGGAACAGGACAGTCCCATTCTTTAGAAGATTTTAGTTTTTATTTTACTCATCTTTTATGCATGGGAGAAAAAAAATATCCTGAACTATCCTGCTGTCTTCCTCTTTTTCTTCCCTTCCCCCACTTATTAAGTAGTCCTCTGTATATCCTGGAGTAAAGAAAGAAAAAATACACAAGAGAACAATTTTTTGTTTGTTTGTTTTATAACTAATTTCCAGTTAAAATGTTTCAGACTACTATGAAATAATTATCTGAATCATTTTAAAAATTATTTCCTGAGTGCACATTTAGGCTTTAATGACACAACTGAATGATGAATTTGGTTTTGTCTTTAAAGTCTCAGCATTCCCTTTAGGCTTTCAAAGCTGCATTATCTTGCCTAAGACTAATAATTAGAGAATTACCAACTTTTAGTTCATGAGGCTTAATGTATCATCTGCTTTATGATAGAGAATTTTGGGTTTTCTCTATTTAAATTCCATCTGCATATTATACTCTGGGCAAAGGATGGCTTTGCCAGGTGATGCTAGTGGTAAAGAACCTGCCTGCGAATGCAAACTACATGAGAGGCTTCCCTGGGTGGGGAAGATCCCCTGGAGGAGGGCATGGCCACCATTGCAGTATTCTTGCCTGGAGAATCCCATGGAGAGAGGAACTTGGAAGGCTATGGTTCGTAGGGTTGCAAGAGTCAGATACAACTGAAGATACTGAGCACCAGAAATTTAAAAATCTGAATTTAAGCCAGTCATTTTTTAATGACTTCCTGGAAGTGTGATATCTTGATATTAATCTTTGAGTTTCATTGATTCCATCTACATTTACAAAGACATTTTCTATCTCCTCTAAATCTGTGTTCCTATATAACCTAAGTGTTGTTTTTTGTTAAGAAGAACGTTTTAGGATTAAATTACTAGTTATGGAATTGGAAGAACTTACATTTACCTAGAAAAATTAATGTGAGCAGTTCCTTTGTTTCTCCTCCAAATACAGCACCATTCATTTTTTTCAGCCAATTTAATGAAAATATCAGCATTAACAAAGTGATGGGCAAACTCAGTTTTTAATTCTTAGCATTTCATATTCTTTCTCTGTGTTTGATATGAAGTGCAGACTATACTGAGAGCAATGAGAAACTTTTTTACTAACCCCATCTGGAGACTTCCAGCTGAGATTATATTTTTCTAAAGCTGGAGGTAGATATTATCAATTACCAGCAGTTTCTTAGCTAGATACTTTGAGTAGCTTTTAATGCCTTTAAATGCCAAATGACTGAAGATTAATACTAATTATATGCAACATATTAAGCTACTGTAGACTGCTAATGTTAATGGTGACTAGCATCATTTTTTGAATTAGACCAGTATTTAGCACCTCATTAAATAAGCATTTCACATCTTACTAGTAAGTTAAAAATTTGACTTTAGTGTCATGAAATGGTTTTATAGCCTCAGGGTGGAGGGAAACATAAACAAAATCCTTTAAATCTCATTAAGAAATTGGTGAATATATAAAACAAATATTTATTATTAGGATGAAAATATTTGATTTTCTGTGGTAAGATAAAACTAAAAATTAGAATAGTTGTTTTTAACTAAGTGTTGGTGTTTAAAATTTATAGGTTTCAGACTTCAAACGTGGCTTTCCAATTTATTAGCGAGACAAAGATAAAAGACAGTTTGTAGATTTTTGAAACTGCCGAGATTAATGACAAAACTTACTGGCAACACAGAATGCTTTAGCGGGGTGGATGGGTCAAGAGAATGAGCTGGGCTAGGTTGGATCCTATAATCCTGGCTGAGTACTAACATGGATTGACATTATTTTATGTAGACAATCTCTTAATTTCAGGATATACATTCCTGTTATCTTTGTTTCAAAAGAGTGAGGATTGAGGCTCTGAAAGGATAGAAAACAACTTGTGTGGGTAACTTAGTAAACAACCCAACAAAAACCCTTTGTTTACTTAGTAAACAACTTAGTAAACAAGTCATGAATTTCTGACTATGATACTTATTTTCATAAGTATTATTTTCAGGACCTCACAAAAAATGAAGAGGAACTAATTGCTTTGAAGTTAAGCCCAGTGTACCTAAAATCTAGTCTAAGATATAATACTGATTTGTGGACTCAAAGTACTTTTATTTAGTGCTTACTATGTGTCAGGCACTGTGCTATGAACTGTTGGGAGTACAAGGAGATGCTAATAGTAAATCCTAGAACCAGTTCATGAATTGAGGCAGTTATTCCCCAGAATCCTCACTTTTAGCCCTTGTACTATTAAGCAAGTACGTCATAGTACCTGCCTTGAAGCAGGTATTAATGACAGCAAAAAGACCCTAGCTGACTTTACCCCTTCTAATTTGCCTCAAGAAAATTGAGAAGACAAGCAAGAGCCAGATATTGGAGTCTAGGCCACTACATCCCAGTTTTAAAGAGTATTCTATGCTTTTCTGAATGTAATGTACTAGCATATTTGCTTCTGTGAAGGTTGGCTCAAAAATTTGCAAGAGCCAATACAAGTAAGTTCCACTAATGCCTCCTAGAAGAAAAACCAGAAGTATACTAAGAATAGCAAAAAAAAAAAAAGATATTTAAAAATCCATTAGAATATTTCTTGATTAGTCTTCTGAGTCATTAGAAAACTAAATGTCTATCTATGTAAAAGTAAATTGGACCTTTAGAAGCCATCTGAACAATGATGATTCCTTAGAATTGTATCAAGTAGTTTTGTTATTTAGATATAGATATATGCTGTCAACAAGAGATATTCCATTTTAAAATTTATATTTTGTTGCACTTTTACAATTATGATTTTTAATGCTTATATTAAGCAATGAATATGAGTGAACTAAATTTTACCTCTTACTTTAATCATATAAAAATGTTTCATATAGAAATACTTACAGAGATCTTCCCTGTAGCTCAGATGGTAAAGAATCTGCCTGCAATGCAGGAGACCTGGGTTCGATCCCTGGGTCAGGAAGATCCCCTGGAGAAGGGAACGGCAATCCACTCCAGTATTCTTGCCTGGAGAATCCCATGCACGGAGGAGCCTGACAGGCTACAGTTTGTGGAGTCGCAAAGAGTTGGACAGGACTGAGTGACTAACACATACACAGACATAGAAATACTTTGGCTCAACAAATATACATAATACTTAAAGCAGTTAATATTTAAAAGATACAGATTTACACTAGAGAAACTTCAGATGGACACTAGAGAAACTTCAGATCTAAAATTGTGTTTCCCTAAGAATTATAAAATATGAAGTTTAAATATTTAACATAAAATTAATTTTTTCTTGGACTTACATAGAGGTTATAGATAAGCAAGAAATCACATTGTAATTTAGAGGAATTATATTACTTATTCGCATGAATATATTACTAAACCAATGAGAAAAGCAACACCAATTTAGACTGGCTTCTGAAACAAAAACCCTATCCTTTTCTTTAAACATTTTACCTATCAACTTCTTACTATTGGAAACATGAGTTCCACTTTTACCTATTTATTCATTTTATAGACCGTACAAAAAATAAGATCCAAATCATCACCTTGCCTGCGACAAGCCAGCTGGAGCCAAAGACTCAGCCCCCTCCCTCCTTCATAGAGACTGCTCACAGACTGCTCATCTCTCTATAAGAAAGAAGTGCAATTCCCAAGGTTTCTAAGTTTGGGGAAGTTGGAGTTTTCTTCCCTAAGGTCTTCCTTAATTATCTTACATATGATCTCAGACAGCTTGGTGCCTGAGCCCAAAATGCATAGTCCCCACCATGCAAGACTTCTCTCATTTTAGAGCCGTACACAGAGAGAGCTGGGAGATTGGGATCCCTCTGATCATGCACAGCCCACATTTTTTTTCATAGAACGACAAAGAAATAAAGACACTTGGACCCAGCAATCCTTCTGCCTGTGAACTGCAGTCTGTATATCAAGTGATGCTCCTTATGGTTGCCAGAAACCTTTGCTCAACAGTGACAACAGTTAATAATCAGAGTTCAGGCTCTTTCAAGTCATTCATGAAAAATTCAAAAGTGTATATACACAATAAAAAACAAACCGCTCTCTCAAATACTAAGCATGAAAGTACGAGCATGCTTTATGCTCTAGAAGTTTGCTGAAGAAGATCATTATATTTTGATGATATATATTCAAATATATCTATATTTGAAATGAAGATCATTTCAGTGTTTCATTTGCACACCAGGTGTCCAAGTGTGCAGTTGCTTGGCTTTCAATTCATTTGCTCAGTCCTGTTCGACTCTTTATGACCCCATGGACTGTGGCACGCCAGGCTTCCCTGTCCAGCATTAACTCCCTGTCTATCAGCCAACTGTTTGGCTTGGGGCACAACTAAAAATATCATATGTATAAATATTTTAAATCTGGCTAAAATTTTAAAATATGTTCTATATTTCCATTTTGATAGGTTAGCTTATATAATGACATGGAAGGCCAGGTTTGAATTTAGAATTTTCTCAAATTCTTTAGAGTCAATGAGATTACATTCCTAGTTCTACCCTGAGCTTCTCTCCCTTGCCCTGGCTTAGTCTCACATTGCAGGAGGCAAGTAGGGTGCGACCTACTTTGAGAAGGCTCTATTCAGCTGAGGCAGACCCTAAAGGATCTCACAGCTAGATGCTGTTTCTGGACCACATCCCCTGTACCCGGGCTGTAAGTTCTTCCTTAAAGAGAATCTGGGCTGTATAGTTTCACATCTATTATACTATAGTGGCCAAGCCCTAAATATCCATCCCCCAGTGACAAGACCACACTAATTTTGGTTTTCATTGTTAAGGAAAACAACAATGAGGGAATCTCTTCTGGAATCCTGCCATGTCACCTGTACAGCTCTACTTTGGCCCAAGTACCTTCTGTGAAGCAAGCTAAGTGAAGAGAAGACTCATATAATCCTTCTTTATATGAGTTCTGACTTGAAACAAATAATACTGCCTGTGTTGATTTCAAGATTTTGCTTAATAGATAGACCCAACATGAAGCACACAGTGTTTCAGGGCATGGAGGGGTTTGGTTGTAATATCCAGAGGTGGGACACATTTACCCACGGGATAAGAGTAGTTTTCTGCATATCCTATAAATAGGTGGGAGCACTGACTGCAAGCAAATCAAGGAAAAGAGGGGAAATGATCAAAGAAAGGAAAACCAAGTCTAATAGAGTCTGGTGGCCCTGGTATAATACAGCTTTAGGAACTGGCAGGCTGTCACAGAGGCTGGGCAGAATCTTCAGAAAGTTATATGATAAATTTTTAGTAGGAGGCATAGCCTCCTCTAGGTGATACTCATTAGTCTGCAAGACACTGCTGCTCAGGATGGTGTCTATGGGAAGTTAAATTAAAAAATTATTTTTAAAATCTGGGTGAAAATAATAGGTAAAAAGCTAGGAATCATTATTAGAAAAGGAAAGAACTATCTAGAAGACTGTGCAAGGAGGACAAAAATCATCCAGATGGTTGGTTGAATAGGGAAAAAACGGGGAAGATCTAGAACAGGGGTTGCCAACCCTGGGACCACAGACCAATACTGGTCTGTGACCTGTTAGGAACCGGGTTGCACAACAGAAGGTGAGTGGCAGGTGAGCGAGCAGAACTTCTGAAGTTCCCCATCATTCACATTACCACCTGAACTGTCCCCCACTACCCTGTGTGTGTTTGTGCTCAGTCGTGTCTGACTCTTTGAAGCCCCATGGACTGTAGCCCATTAGGCTCCTCTGTATATAGAATTTTCCAGGCATGAATCCTGGAGTGGGTAGCCATTCCTGTCTCCAGGGGATCTTCCTGACCCAGGAATCAAACACAAGTCTTTTGCATTGCAGGCGGATTCTTTACCACTGAACCCCAGGGAAGTCCAAAACATGAATCCAGTTTACAGAAAGTGTCCTTGTTCTGTCAAATCTCTATAACCCTAAACAATGAATGCCTGTTCATATAACAAAGACTTCCTACCAATATATTTTGGAAGTCTATTGGTTTTATGCTTCCATTTTTGAGTCCAAGTGCGAAAGAGTGGCATAACTGCAATACTTGACAGAATAAATCTGTTCAGCTGACAATCCTTATTTTGAATCAAATGCGTACAAGCACAGCATAGACAAAGGCAACAATTGAAAGTCCCGTAATTTATCTTCTACTCCTCAGGGAGAGTAAAGAAAGTAACATCAAGAAGCATGAAGCCTTATCTTAGGCATCCCAAACTAGATTTCCTTAGTTTTTTATCTTTTCCTGCTCAGAGGGTCTTAAAATACCCAGAAATAACTTTGTTACTGTGTTAAACAATAAATCAAGATCTGGTGTCTGAACTCAGGGTCCTGAATTCTTGCTGTTCCATATTTTAAGCAGCTTTTCTTATGTGTTCTTGGGGCTTCCCAGGTGGGACTAGTGGTAAAGAACCTGCCTCCAATTCAGGAGACATAAAAGACATGGGTTTGATCCATGGTTTGGGATCACCTGCAGGAAGGCATGGCAACGGACTCCAGTATCCTTGCCTGGAGAATCTCGTGGACAGAGGAGCTTGGTAGGCAACAGTCTATAGGATCACACAGAGTTGGACATGACTAAAGTGACTTAGCACTTAGGTGAGAGACCCAAGAAGTTTCTAATTGTGTGCATTTACAAGCTCCCCATGAATAAGTCCAATCTTGACCCATTGCATATCCTAGCATCAACTGGTCTTTCCTCTGTTGTGTGTTTTATATTTTTGACTAACGTATGAACTAAATGAAGAAATTCGTGATTGATATAAAAGGTTGTATATTCTTCTTATAGTTCATATTTTTTTTTAATTCACAAATTCAATGGCCAAATTAGAGTTCCAAATATCCACATATTCAGTTCAGTTCAGTGCACTCGTTCAGTCCTGTCTGACTCTTTGTGACCCCATGAATCACAGCACGCCAGGCCTCCCTGTCCATCACCAACTCCCGGAGTTCACTCAGACTGATGTCCATCAAGTTGGTGATGCCATCCAGCCATCTCATCCTCTGTCGTACCCTTCTCCTCCTGCCCCCAATCCCTCCCAGCATCAGAGTCTTTTCCAATGAGTCAACTCTTTGCACGAGGCGGCCAAAGTATTGGAGTTTCAGCTTCAACATCAGTCCTTCCAATGAACACCCAGGACTGATCTCCTTTAGGATGGACTGGTTGGATCTCCTTGCAATCCAAGGGACTCTCAAGAGTTCTCCAGCACCACAGTTCAAAAGCATCAAGTCTTTGGCGCTCAGCTTTCTTCACAGTCCAACTCTCACATCCATACATGACCACTGGAAAAACCATAGCCTTGACTAGACGGACCTTTGTTAGCAAAGTAATATCTCTGCTTTTCAATATACTATCGGGTTGGTCATAACTTTCTTTCCAAGGAGTAAGCATCTTTTAATTTCATGGCTGCAAACACCATCTACAGTGATTTTGGAGCCCCCCCCAAAATAAAGTCTGACACTGTCTCCACTGTTTCCCCATCTATTTGCCATGAAGTGAAAGGACCAGATGCCATGATCTTCGTTTTCTGAATGTGGAGCTTTAAGCCAACTTTTTCACTCTCCTCTTTCACTTTCATCAATAAGCTTTTTAGTTCCTCTTCACTTTCTGTCATAAGGGCGGTGCCATCAGCATATCTGAGGTTATGGATATTTCTCCCTGCAATCTTGATTCCAGCTTGTGCTTCTTCCAGCCCAGGACTTCTCATGATGTACTCTGCATATAAGTTAAATAAGTAAGGTGACTATATACAGCCTTGACGTACTCCTTTTCCTATTTGGAACCAGTCTGCTGTTCCATGTCCAGATCTAACTGTTGCTTCCTGAGCTGCATACAGGTTTCTCAAGAGGCAGGTCAGGTGGTCTGATATTCCCATCTCTTTCAGAATTTTCCACAGTTCATTGTTATCCACACAGCCAAAGGCTTTGGCATAGTCATTAAAGCAGAAATAGATGCTTTTCTGGAACTCTCTTGCTATTTCAATGATCCAGCAGATGTTGGCAATTTGATCTCTGGTTGCTCTGCCTTTTTTAAAATCAGCATAAACATCTGGAAGTTCATGTTCATGTATTGCTGAAGCCTGGCTTGGAGAATTTTGAGCATTACTTTACCAGCCTGTTAGATGAGTGCAATTGTGCAGTTGTTTGAGCATTCTTTGGCATTGCCTTTCTTTGGGATTGGAATGAAACCTGTGGCCACTGCTGAGTTTTCCAAATTTGCTGGCATATTGAGTGCAGCACTTTCACAGCATCATCTTTCAGGATTTGAAATAGCTCAAATGGAATTCCATCACCTCCACTAGCTTTGTTCGTAGAGATGCTTTCTAAGGCCCACTTGACTTCACATTCCAGGATATCTGGCTCTAGGTGACACCATCATGATTATCTGGGTCGTGAAGTTCTTTTTTGTACAGTTCTTCTGTGTATTCTTGCCATCTCTTCTTAATATCTTCTGCTTCTCTTAGGTCCATACCATTTCTGTCCTTAATCGAACCCATCTTTGCATGAAATGTTCTCTTGGTATCCCTAATTTTCTTGAAGAGATCTCTAGTCTTTCCCATTCTGTTGTTTTCCTCTATTTCTTTGCATTGATCTCTGAGGAAGGCTTTCTTATCTCTCCTTGCTATTCTTTGGAACTCTGCATTCAGATGCTTATATTTTTCCTTTTCTCCTTTGCTTTTCGCTTCTCTTCTTTTCACATCTATTTTTAATGGCCTCCTCAGTCATTCTTATTTTTTGCATTTCTTTTCCATGGGGATGGTCTTGATCCCTGTCTCCTGTACAATGTCATGAACCTCCATCCAGAGTTCATCAGGTACTCTGTCTATCAGATCTAGTCCCTTAAATCTATTTTTCACTTCCACTATAATCATAAGGGATTTGATTTAGGTCATATCTGAATGGTCTAGTTTTTTTTCCCTACTTTCTTCAATTTAAGTCTGAATTTGGCAATAAGGAGTTCATGATCTGAGCCACAGTCAGCTCCTGGTCTTGTTTTTGCTGACTGTATAGAGCTTCTCCATCTTTGGCTGCAAAGAATATAATTAATCTGATTTCGATGTGGACCATCTGGTGATGTCCACGTGTAGAGCCTTCTCTTGTATTGTTGGAAATGGGTGTTTGTTATGACCAGTGCATTCTCTTGGCAAAACTCTATTAGCCTTTGCCCTTCTTCATTCCGTATTCCAAAGCCAAATTTGCCTGTTACTCCAGGTGTTTTTTGACTCCCTACTTTTGCATTCCAGTCCCCTATAATAAAAAGGACATCTTTTTTGGGTGTTAGTTCTAAAAGGTCTTGTAGGTCTTCATAGAACCGTTCAACTTCAGCTTCTTCAGCATTACTGGTTGGGGCATATAGGCTTGGATTACCATGATATTGAATGATTTGCCTTGGAAACAAAGAGAGATTATTCTATTGTTTTTGAGATTGCATCCAAGTACTGCATTTTGGACTCTTTTGTTGACCATGATGGCTACTCCATTTCTTCTAAGGGATTTCTACCCACAGTAGTAGATATAATGGTCCTCTGAGTTAAATTCACCCTTTCCAGTCCATTTTAGTTCGCTGATTCCTAGAATGTCGATGTTCATTCTTGCCATCTCCTGTTTGACCACTTCCAATTTGCCTTGATTCATGGACCTGATATTCCAGGTTCCTATGCAATAGTGCCCTTTGCAGCATCGGATCTTGCTTCTATCACCAGTCACATCCACAACTGGTTATTGTTTTTGCTTTGGCTCCATCCCTTCATTCTTTCTGAAGTTATTTCTCCTCTGATCTCCAGTAGCATATTGGGCACCTATGGACCTGGGGAGTTCCTCTTTCAGTATCCTATCATTTTGCCTTTTCATACTGTTCATGGGGTTCTCAAGGCAAGCATACTGAAGTGGTTTGCCATTCCCTTCTCCAGTGGACCACATTTTAAGTCAAAACTCTCTGCCATGACCCATCCATCTTGGGTGGCCCCACACGGCATGATTTAGTTTCATTGAGTTAGACAAGGTTGTGGTCCATATGATTAGATTGTCTAGTTTTCTGTGATTATGGTTGGTGTGTCTGCCCTCTGATGCCTCTTGCAACACCTACCATCTTACTTGGCTTTCTCTATCCTTGGATGTGGGGTATCTCTTCACCGCTGCTCCAGCAAAGCACAGCCGGTGCTCCTTACCTTGGGTGAGGGGTATCTCCTCACAGCCGCCCCCCTTGACCGTGAACGTGGAGTAGCTCCTCTCGGCCCTCCTGAGCCCATGCAGCCACTGCTTCTTGGACGTCGAGTTGCTCCTCCGGGCTGTGGCCCCTGACCTTGGGCGTGGGGTAGCTCCTCTCGGCCACCACCCCCCTTTTTGAAACCTGGTAACCCATTCACTGGGGAGCCAAGAGACTCCCATTGTCAGCCATGACTGACCATCTGACAAAAGACTGCAGCTGCCCTGGGCAGATCCTGGTTTTCCTTCTTTTTGGGACTTGTTTATAACCTTCTGTTAATCAAACCATCACCAGGGAAAAGCAGAGCCCCAAGCCTGGCCAGTCACAGCCTTGTCTCCCCCTGGCCACAATGATGGTTCAAGGGTGAGCAGAGGACCCAGTCAGACCCAAGGGGACTGAACTGTAGGAATGGCCACACACTTGGAGCTGGCAGAGGGTCAGTGCAGAGCTGATGGTCTGTCTCCAGGAGAGGACATGCCCGGGCCTGAGGCCATGAAGGTGAACAATCCACATATTATGAATGGCTAAATTGACCTTTGGGCCTTTTCTCCCATCTGTCCTAGTTCTGTTACTGCTTTACAGGTGTGTCTCATTTCTATGCTGGCAAGAGAGTTGACTCACCAGTTGGAAAAATCTTCAGGCTGCATAAATAGTGTCTATGAAATATTTGGGATTTCAAGTGTCCTTCTCTTGCATCATTTCCTTGAAGTCTTGGATTGTAACACTCTCTTATTATTATAAATGACAATAATACATCCAAAGTTTGTTAATGAGGAACTAGTTAATATATTATTCTTGTAAAATGAAAATAATTCTTTTAAAATTTTATTGAAGTGCAGTTGATTTACAATGCTATGTTAATTTCTGCTATACAGCAAAGTGATTCAGTTACACACACACATACACACATACATATATATATATATATTCTTTTACATATCCTTTTCCATTATTGTTCACCACAAGATATTGAGTATTGTTCCTTGTGCCATACAATAAGACCTTGTTGTCTATTTTATATATATATATATATATATATATATATATACACACACTAGTTTACATTTGGTAACTGCAAACTCCCAATCCTTCTCTCCCTCACCTTCTTCCCCCTTAGCAGCCACAAATCTGTGTTCCATATCCATGAATCTGTTTCTGTTTTGCATTTTTGTCATACTTCAGATTCCACATATAAGTGATATCATGTGGTATTTGTCTTTCTCTTTCTGACTTATTTCACTTAGTATAATAATCTCTAGGTCCATCATATTGCTGAAAATAGCATTATTTCATTTTTTTGTGACTGAGTAGTATTCCATTGTCTATATATACACCATCTTCTATACCTGTTCTTCTGTTGGTGGACATTTAGGTTATTTCCATGTCTTAGCTATTGTGAATAGTGCTGCTATGAACATAGCAGTGCATGTATCTTTTTGAATTATAGATTTGTCCATATACATGCCCAGGAATGGTATTGCTGGATCATATGCCAACTCATTTTTACTTTTTTGAAAATTTCTCATACTGTTTTTCATAGGGTCAGCACCAATTTACATTCCCACAATAGTGTAGGAAGGTTCCCTTTTCTTCAAACCTGGAATTTATTATTTGTAGACTTTTTTTTTTTAAATGACAGCCATTTTGACTGGTATGAGTTGGTACCTCATTTTACTTTTGATCTTAATTTCTCTAATAATTAATGATATTGAAAATCTTTTCACAAGCCTGTTGGCCATCTGTATGTCTTTGGAGAAATGTCTATTTAGGACTTCTGCACATTTTTCAATTGAGTTGTTTGTTCTTTTGTTATTGAGTTGTATGAACTGTTTGTGGAAATTAATCACTTGTTAGTCGTATTTACAAATATTTTTTCTCAGATCATAGGTTGTATTTTCATTATGTTTATGATGTCCTTTGCTATACAAAAGCTTGTGAATTTGGTTAGGTCTCCTTTTTTTATTTTTGCTTGTATTTATTTTGCCTTGGGAGACTGTCTGAAGAAAACATTGGTACAATTTATGTCAGAGAATGATTTGTCTATGTTCCTGATTAGGACTTTAATGGTCCCATGTATTGTATTTAAGTTTTTAAGTTATTTTGAGTTTATTTATTATATTTGGTGTGAGAGAGCATTCTGAATTCGTTGATTTACATGCAGCTGTCAGCCTTCCCAACCACCACTAGCTGAAGACACTGTCTTTTTTTTGTATGTGCTTTCCTCCTATGCCAAAAATTAATTGACTGTAAATGTGTAAGCTTATTTCTGTGCTCTCTATTCTGCTCCATATACCTGCTTTTGTGTCAGTGCCATGCTATTTTGATCACTGTAGCTTTGTGATATTGTTTAAAGTCTAGGAGGGTTTTGCCTCCTTTTTCTTCAGGTTTGCTTTGACAATTCTGGGTCTTATAACATTTCATATAAATTTTAGGACTATTTGTTCTAGTTCTGTGAACAATTTTAAAAAGGACTAACTCTTTTTTTTTAATTTAAATTTATTTATTTTAATTGGAGGCTAATTACTTTACAATATTGTATTGGTTCTGCCACACATCAACATGGATCAGCCATGGGTGTACATGTGTTCCCCATCCTGAACCCCCCCTCCCATCTCTCTCCCCGTACCATCCCTCCAGGTCATCCCAGTGCACCAGCCCCAAGCATCCTGTATCGAACATGGACTGACAATTTGTTTCTTATATGATATTATATGTTTCAGTGCCATTCCCCCAAATCATCCCACCCTTTCCCTCTCCCACAGATTCCAAAAGACTGTTCTATACATCTGTGTCTCTTTTGCTGAAAAAGGACTAACTTTTAAGGACTGGGGATGAAGACTGAGTCAGTCAGTGAGGCCAGTATGAAAAGCATTAAGAAGGGAAGAGTGAGGTTTTTTTCTTAGCTGAAAATATGTTCCCAAGACAGGCATTTACACAGACTTACACTGGCACCAATATTGCATAAGCATGTATTTGAAAATACATATTTCAAATGTTAAACAACATTGCACACACATTTTTAATTGACCTGTAGTCTTCTCTTTCTACCTGTTCTCTATTGTACAATCCATGTTCCCCTGAATATCAATAAGACAATCTTGAAATAAAAGAAACTGGGTTATTCTAGTCCATTAGAGCCTATTAAAATACATTAATTTTTTTTCAGAATTTTTTGCTTTGTAAGTTTCAAAAGCTCTAAAAGTTTATACCAAAATGACAAATGATGTGCCAGGGTTGTACTGAAGAAGACAAAGGCTGCCATTACTGAACATACCACAGCAGTTGTAATCAGGTGCTGTCCAGCCAAGAGTGGCAAATACATCCAGATAATTTCTGGAGTGAAAAGCGGAGCTGTTGAGATGAAGATTATTATGCACTGAAAATATTCCTTCTACAGAAAGTTTCTCTCTTTTGCCTCTAGGAAGACAAGGAGAATCAACTAAACAGAAGGGCAGTGTCTGTAGACAGCAGGTTATTTATGAATGCCAATTATGGCCCCAGAGCAGTTAATTTGATTCCTCTCATGCTTCAAAAGATGAGTAGGTGAAGGAAGTGTTTTTTATTTCAGTTTATTGCAAAGAAATCTTAGCTAATCATAGCTTGTATAGTTTTTAACACTTGCAGGATTAAATCTAGGCATCGCTTTGATGTTGCTAAAGAAAATAGAGATTTACATATCACTTCATTAGATCAATGTTAATTAAATTATGATGGAAATTTTTCAGTCTTTCTTCTAATTTTTTGAGTCTTCATTGAAAAGAAAAAAAAAAAAAAAAAAAGAACATCATGAGTCAATTCATGCTTCTACACTTAAACCCCAAAGAAGAAAAAAAAGAAAAAGAAAATGAGAAACTTCAGTGTTTAGGCAAGATTCACTTTAGAAGCAGCTTTTGTTGTTTGTTGCAACTTCAAACCCTAGAGCCTTACTCTAAGATAGTATTTTAGAGAGCCAAAGAATCTTTCACTCACACTTCTAATTTTTATGATTTTTAATAACTCGGAAATCCTAATTCAAAGAAAGTAAGATGTACGAAAAGGAATGCATTTTGTGATGGCATTGATTATTTTATCCACCTTTGTCCTTGAAAGTACATCTGGGCCATCATTTGGTGATATTAATCAATACCCTGTTAGGCCCCAAACCGGTTAAAACATGCTTTTATGCTTTGTTATGGGAAGGGCAGAGAATGGTTCCATTTTTCATATACGACCCTACAGCACTGTACTTTATAAGAAAGAGTCTTTCGCATTTTCAGCCTAAATAGCAGTCTCTGCTTGCAGATGTTTTATTTGAGTAACCTGATTAAAACTGAATGATAGCTTTTTTCCAAGTCTTTACTGTATTTATGATTGCTATAATAAATGGCAACAATCTTCTTTCTCTAGATGGGATATTTTCCCTAAAGAAGCTCAGCATCCTTTAACTCATGGTACTGAAGACTTTTCTTTTATAGGCTATTAGTGAAGATTGTTTGATCAAAGCATCTTTTATAATCAGTGGCCCACCTCATTTTTAAACTATCCAGATAAAAGCTATCCAAAAATAAATATTGATATTTATTCCTATCAATAGAAAAGGGAAATAGTTTCATGAATGGATTTAAGAAGAAAGACATAAATAAGTGAAACCCTGGTATCAACATTGTTCCAGAAATATTTTTTAAAAACTTACTCTCAAACAACTATTTAAAAGATAATGCCCCTGAAAAGAAATGTCATCCATGGATGATGTTTTGTTGCTAATAGTAAGGTAAAGCCACAATATTTATTTTCTTTTTTATTTTATTTTATTTTTTAACTTTACAATATTGTATTGGTTTTGCCATATATCAACATGAATCCACCACAGGTATACACGTGTTCCCCATCCTGAACCCTCCTCCCTCCTCCCTCCCCGTACCATCCCTCTGGGTTGTCCCAGTGCACCAGCCCCAAGCAAGCCACAATATTTATTTTCTGAGGTTAAAAAAAAAAAACCTCTGCTACTTCCTAAACTATTGGTAAAAGAGGATTTCATGTTCTGAAGTATAAAGGCAATTAAAGGCAACCAGTAGTCATATATGGATGTGAGAGTTGAACTATAAAGAAAGCTGAGCATAGAAGAATTGGTGCTTTTGAACTGTGGTGTTGGAGAAGACTCTTGAGAGTCCCTTGGAGTGCAAGGAGAACCAACCAGTCCATCCTAAAGGAGATCAGTCCTGGGTGTTCATTGGAAGGACTGATGTTGAAGCTGAAACTCCAGTACTTTGGCCACCTGATGTGAAGAACTGACTCATTTGTAAAGACCCTGATGCTGGGAAAGATTGAGGGCAGGAGGAGAAGGGAACGACAGAAGATGAGATGGTTGAATGGCACCACCGGCTCAATGGACATGGGTTTGGGTGGACTCCAGGAGTTGGTGATGAACAGGGAGGCCTGTCGTGCTGTGTGTGGTTCATGGGGTCACAAAGAGTCAGACACGACTGAGCGACTGAACTGAACTGACCTGAAAAACAAAAGCTACATTTAAGCATACATCTCAGAGTTCACAGGAAGTTAAGGTCATCTAATCTATTCAGATATAGTAGAGTCTTTTGTATGTACCTGACAGGAAAGCATCCATTTTTTCCTTGAAAATGTATGCAAATAGAAGTCTGTATAGTTCATAAAATATTATTACTTATTGTCAGTGGCTAGAACAATTCTTCATATGTTGAAGAAAAATGCACATCATCACTCTCTTCCTATTTAGTTCCATTTCTGGCCAATCACATGATACAAGGAAATCAACTCCTTAGGTAACTCTTCCAATTTGTATGTTAATCATCCCAAATTCATCTTTCCAAACCAAAAATTTCTCAGTCTTTCAACTCTTTAACTGATATAAGCCTTAATATTGGACAACACATGTCCCTGATGAATTTGGGGAAATTCTTGCTTTCCTTGTCTTGATTAAGAGAGATTATGGGTGCATTTATGGTTTTAACTGTCTTGTTATGCTACTATTAGCTGTTCAGCTAAAAGCATAACACTAAAGTGCTAGTAATTGTTTTAGCTATTTGTATGTATAAGTATATATACTTATATATATATATACACACACACACACATATATACATGTATATATATATACTTTCCTAGTCTTTTTCAAATTAACTGCTGTTGAACTCTACCCTTTATCCAGTGCCTAATGTAATTAAAATGGAAAAAAAATGAACATTGTGCTTTAACTTTCATTGTTGAGTATAGGTTAGGAAACAACAGTTAGAACTGGACATGGAACAACAGACTGGTTCCAAATAGGAAAAGGAGCACGTCAAGGCTATATATTGTCACCCTGCTTACTGCACTTCTATGCAGAGTACATTATGAGAAAGGCTGGGCTGGAAGAAGAACAAGCTAGAATCAAGATTGCCGGGAGAAATATCAATAGCCTCAGATATGCAGATGACACCACCCTTATGGCAGAAAGTGAAGAGGAACTAAAAAACCTCTTGATGAAAGTGAAAGAGGAGAGTGAAAAAGTTGGCTTAAAGCTCAACATTCAGAAAACGAAGATCATGGCACCTAGTCCCATCACTTCATGGCAAATAGATGGGGAAACAGTGGAAACAGTGTCGGACTTTATTTTTTGGGGCTCCAAAATCACCGCAGATTGTGACTGCAGCCATGAAATTAAAAGACGCCTACTCCTTGGAAGGAAAGTTATGACCAACCTAGATAGCATATTGAAAAGCAGAGACATTAGTTTGCCAACAAAGTTCGGTTTAGTCAAGGCTATGGTTTTTCCAGTGGTCATGTAAGGATGTGAGAGTTGGACTGTGAAGAAGGCTGAGCACCGAAGAATTTATGCTTTTGAACTGTGGTGTTGGAGAAGACTCTTGAGAGTCCCTTAGACTGCAAGGAGATCCAACCAGTACGTTCTGAAGGAGATCAGTCCTGGGGGTTCATTGGAAGGACTGATGCTGAAGCTAAAACTCCAGTACTTTGGCCACCTCATGTGAAGAGTTGACTCATTGGAAAAGACTCTGATGCTGGGAAGGGTTGGGGGCAGGAGGAGAAGGGGACGTCAGAGGATGAGACGGCTGGATGGAATCACTGACTCGATGGACATGAGTTTGGGTGAACTTTGGGAGTTGGTGATGGACAGGGAGGCCTGGCGTGCTATGATTCATGAGTTTGCAAAGATTCAGACATGACTGAGTGACTGAACTGAACTGAATTGATCTGAGAGTAGGAAATGTAGATGGAAATGGTAACCCATTCCAGTATACTTGCCTGGATATCCAATGGACGCAGGAGCCTGGTGGGCTACAGTCCATGGGGTCACAAAGAGTTGGACACAACTGAGAGACTTCACTTTATTTATAGTAGGAAATATTAATAGCATTTCCTATCGTTCTATCATTTCACATTTGGCTAGTGTTTATCTATGTGTGTATACATACACATAAACAAATACTATATATACATGTGTGTGGATATATATATATATTGTCTTTCAACCAAACTATTCTCTTCCAAGATCCAAATTCTTACTTTAATATACAAAAAACTTTACCATAATTAACTTACCTAGTCTTTCTTCCTGTCTATGAGATTTCTTCTTTAATGACTGACACTGTACTTTTTGACACTCTTCTCCTGATTTCTTGAATTACAGAACACCCATCACTGAGATGTTTGCAATATGTCCTCAAGTCTTTTCTTTGAACAAATTGTAAGTGCTCTTGAAAATCAAGGTATTACATTATGCAAGAAAAATAACTGAATGATGCTTCTGAAAAAAATTTTTACATAAGGAAATATAAACTCTTGATTACATTTTTATAGAAGGTATTAACAAGACTCCTTAGTCCAAAGGGTCAGATTTAATGGCATGATTTTGGCATAAAACAGTCAAAAGCAAACAGAAATGGGTTGTTTCCTGGCTTGCCACTTATAAGTAAAGCAAATTTGGACAAGAAACAATGTTTTGAAGTTCATCTTCCTCATCTGTCAAATGAGGGACAGTTTTTTTTTCTTTCATCCTGCTTGTGAAGAGTAAAATAATCACATTTTAATTTATTATTCACTTACTTCATTCCAAATACTTTAGTAGGTAATTTGTGCATTTTTCAGCATTAATGTAATATTCACAATATCTGTGTGACTTAAATAGCAAATGTCAAAATTTTAAGACTTGTCTGACACACAGCAGGTACTTGATATATGTTTATGGCTTCTCTCCTTTTTATACTAAAATTATAGAAAAATATATTTTCAGTATTCAGGCATTTTGTAAATCTGCATGCTGTATTACCCACTGGATTTAAATCATCATCATCATCATCATCATAATGCACTTACTGATTTGCATTACAATAGTAATCAGATACATGGCTTAACACTAATTCTGATACGAAAAGTTTGAACAATTTAAAATTCTCCTTCTTATCTATTTATTTAGTATTTTAGCTAGGCATAGAATACCTCCAAATATAAAGACTTGGTAAATTTCATACTTAAAATCCCTTACAAAGAAATGTACATACTGTTTTTTATCAAATCCAATATACAACACCTTGAAAATTGCCTTAAAGTAAAATGTAACAAAAGGTATAAGGACTGCTTTGCAATAATTGCTGAAAACACAACTTGTACTGAATGTAAATTTATGAGTGTCACAAACACATGTGCCTAGAACAGTTTTGGCTCTTTTTAATTGCTTATATTGACATTAGTATCTACAGCGACAAAAATTAGTAAAATAATTAGGCTGTATTTTGTTTTGGTGAAATAAAATCTTTAGGCACATATTAAATATATGTGTGAAACATCTCTAACCAAGTTCAATAGTGTCTTTAATACATTAGAGAAAACTTTGGCTTAAATTAAAATGATTTTTATTTTTAAAAATAGTGAAAATATGACTCTAAATAGTAAAGAGCCCATAGTCCTCTCTTTTCCGAATTTTGGACATTTTCTTCTTTAATGTTAGCATGTGCAAGATGTAGTGAAATGCAGCATACTGAAGACACTAGCCTTTGTTACTTCAGAGCTAGAAATACACTGTGAAACATATTGTGTGACAGAGACCATGCTGATGTGCTGCAGCAAAATGCACCTAGCTGCAGTCTTACAAGTATTATTGCAAAGCTTTTAGTGCCTCTGTTCTTTCGGGAAACCCCTTCACATTATCTAGAAGCTTGATTGTCTCACTGTTTCCTATTAGCCTTTAACTGCTTCCCCTCTTTACCCTATCTGTCGCCTTTAAATGATAAGTTTAGAGCTAGGAACTATTCCTCTGACACTGTAGAATTCAATAAGGTCATTATATACATGCTTTCATTCTCCCTATAAACAATTTTGTGGGGAGGTACTATGTGCCAAACACTGTGTTAGGCACTGGAAACTGATAACTAAAGAAACACGTATTACATATTCTCAAGGGACTGCTCATGGTCTGTTGAAGAGAGTAGCAAATGTAGCAACTACAATACAGTTTGATGTTTGTTATAAATGTTATAGAAAGACTTCTGAAAAAGTATAACTGGAGAGCCTAAGAAAACAAAAAACATATAAGAAGAAAATATGTCTAATGTGAGGCCTGAAATGCACGTATCATTTAACCAGATGAAGGATAGAGTAAGGTGGATAAGTAAGAGAGAACTTAATTCCTTAATGGAATTTTCAATTTCTGTATGGCTAGAGTGTAGCAAGTAAATAGGAATGACTCTAAGTAAAATAGGAGAAATAAGCAATGTTCATATCACGAAAGACTCAGGTGGTTGACATTTTCCCTGAGTATAATAGGAAGCCATTGCTAATTTAAAGTACCAGAGAGAGAGAAAATTCACCAGCTTTGGATCTTAGTCAAATCAGCCTGGATGCACTGCAGAGAACAGATTGAAAAGGGGGTAAAATTGGAGCTAAGGAAAATAATTAGAAAGTCCTTATAGAAATCCTGGTAGGAAACAATGGTGGTCTGACTTTAGAAAGAAGCAAGTGGATTTGATAGCTAATTTAATAAATTAGCCAGTAGAAGGGTATGCTTATTTACTAGGATAACTAAATAACCATTGCATATTTTCCTACAAAAGTAAAAGGGAAGATAATTAGAGATTTCATGAAGCATTTACAGATGCTCTACTGTTGGTTAGATGCATATACAAAGATTTAATTTACCCTTCATAACTTCCCTTCGGTGTAGTTGTTATTAGTTTTGTTGTTTGAAAAATTACTTCCTGAGGTTGCACAGCTAGTAAGTGACAGAGCTGGAATTTCAATCCAGGCATATCTGATTCCAAAGTTCACACAATTCTTTACATCCTGTTGCATCCCCTCATTCTTAATTTCAGATTCAACAGTTGAATAACGTTAAGAATATTAAATAATTTTAACTACTGATACCTTGCCAAGTGATATCTCAAGCTGTTTTTAATCCAAGTGTGATCCATGCAACACTGACAACTGAGTCATATGGGCTTTTGTAAAATAAGTAGTTTTCTAGGCCTCATGCTGCACTTAGGGCATAATTTAGAATATTTGGAGATAGACAGGACAATCTCCATTCTAATCAGGCCTCCAAATGATTTTTATGCTCCACAAATTTTGAGAAACCCTGCTATAAGATCTAGAACTACATATGTAGCCAAATTTATCTTTTTGTAAAGAAAAAAGGGACAAAGCATAAAATTAACATGCTATTAAACAATAAAATTATGAAACCAAACTTATAGTCACATAATACAAGTCCAAGGAATCTTGCTTTTCTGTGCAAAGGATTAATAGGAAAAAATGTTAAAATAAATTAAATTTTGAAAGTTAAAATATTTTTCCAAAGGCTTTCTTCCAAGGTTAACTTATATTGTTTTTAGAATGTGTTTCTACATTGAGAGGAACCATAATGTTTTATATGTTGAAGCCAAGGAATATTTTTACTTCTTATTCCAGGTAATCTATTTGATTTATTTTTTTCTAAAGACAACTATCCTGAAAATCACTAATACACTGAGTTTTAGCCCCAAGCATCCTGTATTCTGCATCGAACCTGGACTGGCGATTCAGTTCATATATGGTATGAATATTCATGGACTAAATGGATGAGAAAAATTGCAAAAACAGAAAATAATAAAGTATAAATATTGAGATATTCAAAATATTTCCTAATCGATTTACTTCTAATATCCCATGTAGATATGTAGGCGTGACCGTTATGATGCCTTCTTAAATAAAACATTTTTTAAAATATTGATACTTATACCAGTGTTCACATGTTAGCCTCATACTAGTTTTACGCTTTCATGATACGAGAGCTTAGGAGAAGGGAAAGTCAACTTACAGAGGAAGTGTGCAGGCCTGTGTGATTCTTTCAGTTGTATCTGTATTTAATCTGCCCAAATATTGCCCTGTCTGAGCCAAAATGAAAGAAATGTACAAGTTCCTATTGCAAATGGTGAATATCTGTTTTATTTCATCATAGATTTTTTTAACTGATTATTTTGTCTGTAAGGTTTTTTTGTTTTTTTTTTTTTTTCCATAGAAACTACCTTCAGAATCTTCTAAAACAGTTAATGAGTTTTCCAGAAATTCTAATAAGTCATTCTTAAATATGTAGAAGTACATTTTTTGTCCCTCAATATGCTCCTCATAAAAATGAAAAGGAAGCAGAACAGCAAAATGAATAAATTCAGAGTTTATTCATTCATCCAAGTTTCAGGAATTCTCTTTGAGTTAAGAGTATTTGAGAAGGTAAAACAGACACCGATATGTTCTATGAAACAATAACGTTTGAATCCATAAAAAAGGGAAAGTTTGGAAGAACTCAAGCTATTAATCTCAAGCTGAATCTTCCACTTTGTATCATTGATGTTCTAAAGGCACTGCAGTTTCGCAGTCAGAGCTACTACTTCTTTAAGAATGTACTTGACAGAAATTGTAGGAGGATGAGTTGAACACATGAAACTCAGTCAGTTATTTATTTTACATTTAGAAATCAACCTTCCAGGCAGACCAGCTTTGGAAAATATTTGTGTCATAAATTATCTCAAGTGTTCTATAGTTCCTTCTTGTAGTGATGCTTTGCGCGGTCATTTGTTATTCAGAAATTTCACTGGTGCATTCTATTAGCAATAATTTATGTTTTCCAATGAAACCTGAAGGGACAACTTGACACTTTGACATTTAATGCTGTGGTGAGGTGAAGTAAATTGGTGGTTTCATACTGCCTGTGCACTACAGTAATTTATGTGGCTCTTGTATATATTGAACAATAACATTTGAATCCATAAACAAAACTAAGAAACAATAGTTTAGAGGAACTCAGTCAATAACATGTATCTCACTGAGTTATTACCTTGCAACTAACAATACATATACACTGCCTATTTCCATAGCTAACTTAGTTTTTTCAAGTCTCTTTTAAACTAGGAGTAACTTCAAGGTAAATGTGGAAGAGCTAGCTTAACTCTCTTAACGAGTATTTCCAATGTTTTTAAATGCAGAATTCTGTTTTACAAACACTTTGTATCAAATGAAATCTGCATTCATAATTTAATCTGAGAGTTTTTCTGAATGACTGGTTAAAATATCTTGATTGTTTCCATCACTGAAAATTAATAATGAGAAAATAATTATATCTTCCATGTTGAAAAGATAGGTCTCTTGTATGAGTATCACATGTCATAAAAATATGAATTTAATAAGGATATATATTAATTTTATCTTTAACTTCATTAAAGAACATATTCCTAGGCAGGAATTATAATAAATTTATGTTAGAATTATGGATCTTCTACTTCATTAACTAGTTTGTTTATTTTGACACACTTTATCCATCTTAACAACTCATTTTACTTGAAGCTTAAAAAGGAGAAAAAAAAACTTCAACTCACATTAATCTCTAAAGGATGCAAATAGATTTTTCTGCTTGACTCCCTTGAAAAAGCTAGAACAACGTCTAGTAAATCAAGGATAAGCATAGGTTCAAACCATTTCCTTTTTTTTTTTTTTTCCAACCATATATTGGGAGTTGTCAGTATTTTTAATGATCTCCTACTTTATCCAATCTCATCAAAAGAAGGCTGCATCCAGAAAAGGTTAAGGGGTTTTCCAAGTCTATTTGAATATCTGAAAGCACACAGGCTTATTTCAGATCAGATCAGTCGTTCAGTCATGTCCCATTCTTTGCGACCCATGAATCTCAGTACGCCAGGCCTCCCTGTCCATCACCAACTCCCGGAGTTCACTCAGACTCACGTCCATCGAGTCAGTAATGCCATCCAGCCATCTCATCCTCTGTAGTCCCCTTCTCCTCCTGCCCCCAATCCCTCCCAGCATCAGAGTCTTTTCCAATGAGTCAACTCTTCTCATGAGGTGGCCAAAGTACTGGAGTTTCAGCTTTAGCATCATTCCTTCCAAAGAAATCCCAGGGCTGATCTCCTTCAGAATGGACTGGTTGGATCTCCTTGCAGTCCAAGGGACTCTCAAGAGTCTTCTCCAACACCACAGTTCAAAAGCATCAATTCTTCTGCGCTCAGACTTCTTCACAGTCCAACTCTCACATCCATACATGACCACAGGAAAAACCATAGCCTTGACTAGACAAAACCTTTGTTGGTAAAGTAATGTCTCTGCTTTTGAATATGCTATCTAGGTTGGTCATAACTTTCTTCCAAGGAGTAAGCGTCTTTTAATTTCATGGCTGCAGTCACCATCTGTAGTGATTTAGGAGCCCAGAAAAATAAAGTCCAACAGGCTAGAAAATAATTCATTGTTTCATAAAAGGACAGAACATTACCAAAAATCATTTTAATACTTTAGCTTGGTTTTGCAGAGAGAAGACAGCAACATTCTTTATTTTAAACGTGGCTCCAGTCGCTGCTACGGATCTAACTGCCACAGTATCTTTTTGCTAGAGACTCAAGGACAAGCTGAGGTCACTGAATATCACTTACAATTCAGACAGTTTGAGATGCTGTGAAATAATGTGATACTGCCACATTCTCACAGTATATTATTTTATGATTCCTGATGTTGGAAGTGAGAAATAGATTTAGGGGCCTAGATCTGATAGATAGGGTGCCTGATGAACTATGGAATGAGGTTCGTGACATTGTACAGGAGACAGGGATCAAGACCATCCCCATGGAAAAGAAATGCAAAAAAGCAAAATGGCTGTCTGGGGAGGCCTTACAAATAGCTGTGAAAAGAAGAGAAGCGAAAAGCAAAGAAGAAAAGGAAAGATATAAACATCTGAATGCAGAGTTACAAAGAAGAGCAAGAAGAGATAAGAAAGCCTTCTTCGGTGATCAATGCAAAGAAATAGAGGAAAACAACAGAATGGGAAAGACTAGAGATCTAGTCAAGAAAATCAGAGATACCAAAGGAACATTTCCTGCAAAGATGGGCTCGATAAAGGACAGAAATGGTATGGACCTAACAGAAGCAGAAGATGTTAAGAAGAGATGGCAAGAATACACAGAAGAACTGTACAAAAAAGATCTTCATGACCCAGATAATCACGATGGTGTGATCACTCATCTAGAGCCAGACATCCTGGAATGTGAAGTCAAGTGGGCCTTAGAAAGCATCACTATGAACAAAGTTAACGGAAGTGATGGAATTCCAGTTGAGCTATTCCAAATCCTGAAAGATGATGCTGTGAAAGTGCTGCACTCAATATGCCAGCAAATTTGGAAAACTCACCAGTGGCCATGGACTGGAAAAGGTCAGTTTTCATTCCAATCCCAAAGAAAGGCAATGCCAAAGAATGCTCAAACTACCACACAATTGCACTCATCTCACACGCTAGTAAAGTAATGCTCAAAATTCTCCAAGCCAGGCTTCAGCAATATGTGAACCATGAAACTCCTGATGTTCAAGCTGGTTTTAGAAAAGGCAGAGGAACCAGAGATCAAATTGTCAACATCCGCTGGATCATGGAAAAAGCAAGAGAGTTCCAGAAAAACATCTATTTCTGCTTTATTGACTATGCCAAAGCCTTTGGCTGTGTGGATCACAATAAACTGTGGAAAATTCTGAAAGAGGTGGGAATACCAGACCACCTGATCTGCCCCTTGAGAAATTTGTATGCAGGTCAGGAAGCAACAGTTAGAACTGGACCTGGAACAACAGACTGGTTCCAATAGGTAAAGGAGTTCGTCAAGGCTGTATATTGTCACCCTGTTTATTTAACTTATATGCAGAGTACATCATGAGAAATGCTGGACTGGAAGAAACACAAGCTGGAATCAAGATTGCTGGGAGAAATATCAATAACCTCAGATATGCAGATGACACCACCCTGATGGCAGAAAGTGAAGAGGAACTAAAAAGCCTCTTGATGAAGGTGAAAGTGGAGAGTGAAAAAGTTGGCTTAAAGCTCAACGTTCAGAAAAAGAAGATCATGGCATCCGATCCCACCACTTCATGGGAAATAGATGGGGAAACAGTGGAAACAGTGTCAGACTTTATTTTTCTGGGCTCCAAAATCACTACAGATGGTGACTGCAGCCATGAAATTAAAAGACGCTTACTCCTTGGAAGGAATGTTATGACCAACCTAGAGAGCATATTCAAAAGCAGAGACATTACTTTGCCAACAAAGGTTCGTCTAGTCAAGGTTATGGTTTTTCCTGTGGTCATGTATGGATGTGAGAGTTGGACTGTGAAGAAGGCTGAGCGCAGAAGAATTGATGCTTTTGAACTGTGGTGTTGGAGAAGACTCTTGAGAGTCCCTTGGACTGCAAGGAGATCCAACCAGTCCATTCTGAAGGAGATCAGCCCTGGGATTTCTTTGGAAGGATTGATGCTAAAGTACTTTGTACTCCAGTACTTTGGCCACCTCATGAGAAGAGTTGACTCATTGGAAAAGACTCTGATGCTGGGAGGGATTGGGGGCAGGAGGAGAAGGGGACTACAGAGGATGAGATGGCTGGATGGCATCACTGACTCAATGGACGTGAGTCTGAGTGAACTCTGGGAGTTGGTGATGGACAGGGAAGCCTGGCGTGCTGCAATTCATGTCGGACATGACTGAGCGACTGATCTGATCTGATCTGATTTTGCAACTTTGGGATGCATATTAGTTGGAAGATTTCATTCTTCATGTTTCCTTTCAGTTCATGCTACATCTAAATATCTAACACCCATGAAGGAAGCTTCAACCAAAATTCAGAGGCTTCAAAACAAATTTCAAAGCTGATATCAGATAGGAAAGTAGAAGGCAGAAATCCTCTGCCATTACTTAATCATCACAACTGATTATTTAATCATCATAGTTTTTGGAATCTAAGCATCATATTTTTAACCTAAGTAATTTGAGAGTTTTGTGTCACTAGAGAAAAGAACACAGGAAAAAAAAAATTGGATTCCATAAATAGACTAACAACTTTTCCTTAATTCAAAAATAGAATGTGCATAGTTCTAAAATACCACTCCTTACATTAAGAAGGGACAGAATAAAGAGACAAAAGTGAAAACAGACCCTTTCATATGAGTAAGAGGACCTTTAGAAAAAATATCTGAACAGACCCTAAAGATTTAAACATACGTACATTTATTTAAACTCATCACTCCACTATCAGATCAGATCAGTCACTCAGTCGTGTCTGACTCTTTGGGACCCCATGAATCGCAGCACGCCAGGCCTCCCTGTCCATCACCAACTCCCGGAGTTCACTCAGACTCACGTCCATCAAGTCAGTGATGCCATCCAGCCATCTCATCCTCTGTAGTCCCGTTATCCACCTGCCCCCAATCCCTCCCAGCATCAGAGTCTTTTCCAATGAGTCAACCTTTCGCATGAGATGGCCAAAGTACTGGAGTTTCAGCTTTAGCATCATTCCTTTCAAAGAAATCCCAGGGCTGATCTCCTTCAGAATAGACTGGTTGGATCTCCTTGCAGTCCAAGGGACTCTCAAGAGTCTTCTCCAACACCACAGTTCAAAAGCATCAATTCTTCTGCGCTCAGCCTTCTTCACAGTCCAACTCTCACATCCATACATGACCACAGGAAAAACCATAACCTTGACTAGACGAACATTTGTTGGCAAAGTAATGTCTCTGCTTTTGAATATGCTCTCTAGGTTGGTCATAATTTTCCTTCCAAGGAGTAAGCGTCTTTTAATTTCATGGCTGCAGTCACCATCTGTAGTGATTTTGGAGCCCAAAAATATAAAGTCTGACACTGTTTCCACTGTTTCCCCATCTATTTCCCATGAAGTGGTGGGATCGGATGCCATGATCTTCTTTTTCTGAACGTTGAGCTTTAAGCCAACTTTTTCACTCTCCACTTTCACCTTCATCAAGAGGCTTTTTAGTTCCTCTTCACTTTCTGCCATCAGGGTGGTGTCATCTGCATATCTGAGGTTATTGATATTTCTCCCAGCAATCTTGATTCCAGCTTGTGTTTCTTCCAGTCCAGCATTTCTCATGATGTACTCTGCATATAAGTTAAATAAACAGGGTGACAATATACAGCCTTGACGAACTCCTTTTCCTATTTGGAACCAGTCTGTTGTTCCAGGTCCAGTTCTAACTGTTGCTTCCTGACCTGCATACAAATTTCTCAAGAGGCAGATCAGGTGGTCTGGTATTCCCATCTCTTTCAGAATTTTCCACAGTTTATTGTGATCCACATAGTCAAAGGCTTTGGCATAGTCAATAAAGCAGACATAGATGCTTTTCTGGAACTCTCTTGCTTTTTCCATGATCCAGCGGATGTTGGCAATTTGATCTCTGGTTCCTCTTCCTTTTCTAAAACCACTATAGTAGCTTAAAAAATGATTCCTAAGGAATACGTGTAGTAAGTTACCCTCAGAATTTATCAGGAATTGACTGAAGACATTCTTCGACATATTTTACATTAAAATTTTATACTTTTGCTTATCTGAGACTATTATATGAGATTTTATATGCACAAATTTCTGATAAGCCTAAAGTAGTGGTTCTTCAAAAATTTTAGTCAGAGACATTGATATTCTTTCTGCTAAGCAGAAAAAATTCCTATAGAACTTTCAGAAAATCTATAAATGCAAAATGGAGAATAAGAACATACATTTGGAGTAAATGGTGAGAATATACATGTGTATGAAGGAAGTAAAAGTTAGAGGAAAAAAAAGTAAAATTGAGAAAGGAATGAAAGGAGGCCGGGAGGAGAAAGAGAGAGAATAAGTTTTTACTAAAAATGTCCAATGAAATACTTTCTATAGGAAGTATTTTTTTCTACTATTTTCTTCTATTTCATTCAATTGCCTTAACAAATGTAATAAATACTTCTATCTTAAAATGCAGATAGGATCTGTAAAGGGGTAGGTATAAAAATAAGGTTTTTCCAGTCTATTTCTTCAACAATCTGAGGATCATGATTAGTAACAACTATTATAATTACAGCTACCCTTCCTTGAGTAGCTATTGGGTACTAGGAGTTAGTATAGATAGTATATGCAGCAGTTGTAATCTTCCCAAAGTCTTGTTTGTCCCATATTAGGAATGAGGGAACTAACACGCAAAAAGAAAAAGAAGCTTTTCCAGAGCACATGACAAATAAATGAGAGCCAGGCTCTAAATTAAGGTCTTAACTACCTCTGCCTGTGGCTTCAATCTATACAGCAGAGACAGAAGGAAAATTTGAATATCCTGTGCTGCATTAACATGGATTTTTTTTTCTACTACAACATACTGATCAATGACACTGCCAAGCAGAAGGCATGAGGATGATATTAGCCACCATGATGTAAATAAAATTATCATGTTCTCCTCAGACCCACTATAAAATGTCATCTCTTTGTGGATGATTTCCTGTTATCTTCCCAGCACATGTGGCACTTAGTTCTTTGCCTTTATTTTTTTAAAGGACACTAAGATATAGGCAGCACTCTAATATCTTAATAACTAATAGTAACTGATGAAGAAGGGGCCATAGGAAAAAACAAGACCTATGTTGGAACAAAGAAAATAATCAGAATAGTGATAATGGTGTAGAAAACCTACTTATTGCCAAGGAGGATAGGACAAAGTAGAGACAGGTGATGAAAATTCTTTAGCAACAGTTTGTGTTAACATGCTTTAAATACCAATTATTGTTGTATGTGTGTATATATATATATATATACACACACACACACACTTGTGTGGGCTTCTTTGGTGGCTCAGTGGTAAAGGAACCACCTGCCAATGCAGGAGACACAGGTTCAATCCCTAAGTTGGGAGGATCCCCTGGAGTAGGAAACGGTAACCCACTCCAGTATTCTTGCCTGGGAAACCCCATGGACAGAGGAGCCTGGTGGACTACAGTCCATGGGGTTGCAAAGTTCAGTTCAGTTTAATTCAATCACTCAGCCATGTCCAACTGTTTGCAACCCCATGGACTGCAGCACGCCAGGCCTCCCTGTCCATCACCAACTCCCACAGCTTACTCAAACTCATGTCCATCAAGTTGGCGATGCCATCCTAACATCTCATCTTCTGCCATCCCCTTCTCTCCCACCTTCAATCTTTCCCAGCATCAAGGTCTTTTAAAATGAGTCACTTCTTCACATCAGGTGGCCAAAGTATTGGAGTTTCAGCTTCAGCATCGGTCCTTCCAATGAATATTCAGGACTGATTTCCTTTAGGATGGACTGGTTGGATCTTCTTGCAGTCCAAGGGACTCCTTGGACTCCAACACCACAGTTCAAAGCATCACTTCTTCAGTGCTCAGCCTTCTTTATAGTCCAACTCTCATATCCATACATGACTACTAGAAAAACCATAGGTTTGACTAGACGTGTGGACCTTTGTTGGCAAAGTAATGTCTCTGCCTTTTAATATGCTGTCTAGGTTGATCATAACTTTTCTTCCAAGAAGCAAGTGTCTTTTGCAAAGAGCCGGACACAAAGTAACAACTAAACAACCAATCACCCAACCATCGGTTTTTATATAGTGATCCTCCTAGAGTTAAATCCTCAGACTGTGTTTGTGATCAAAATACTAAAAAGAAAAACAATTAAAATGTAATATTTTATATTACTAAGATATAATAAACTATTTTCCATGCATCCTATGTATATAAAGACATTGTTAATTAAGCTTGTGTGATTGAATGCTAAAGTATGGAGAATTTCATTGCTCCTATTACTTATTTATATAGAAAATGCATGCTGCTAATATTATTGCTTACTGATTGTCTTCACATACCTAAATCAATGGATGGGTTCCATATGAAAAATTATTATAAATTCAGAGCTGGTATAAAGGCCTGCTCAAGTCAACAGGTAATATTTAATTTTGCATAAGCCTGCCAATTGTAATGCACTGTTGGTCTGTGTTTTCTCATTGCTAAAGCAAGATTATATATAGCTATATTGATGAAAATGGGAAGAAAATAATTTGAGGACGGTGGTTCATAGTCATAAAAGTTAAGGAATTAATAGCAAGAGCGGGAGCCAAAAATGTAACAACTTCCCCTAGTGCATCAGGAAAATAAAACAATGCCTTTTCCAGTCAAGGGTTTCTACTGTGTGAAGATAAATGGTTATAATAATATTCAGCACTTTCAATGAAAGATCACAAGGTTTTTTATAAACTAGTATGTCATAGTCTCAAAATGGAATACAAATATCGGTTTAAGATAAGGTGAAAAGCTGAAATAGAACAAGATGTTCTATTCTATAAAATGCAGTTATAACCCAGCTTCCAGAAGGCTTTGGTCTCTAGAACAGCTTCTTTATAACTGTATTTTAGAACAGCTACAGTTTGTTTAGTCACCATATTGAACAGAATACTGTAGAATATTTTATTTGAAAAGGTATTAATATTAAGAAAATGGATATGTAGTTGAATAATAATGATAGAAAAGAATATTTTAGCATTATTATATGATTCTATTTTTAAAAGAAATTATATCTGTATGTGTATTCATATACATAAATACATGTACAGATGGTGTAGAAATTTGTTCACAATATGTTAGCAGTAGTTATCTTTAAAGCAGTAGTTATCTCTGAGAAGTAGAATAACAGGTGAGTTATGAAAATATACTTTTACTCATCACTTTTTTTGTAATTATATATGTTACTTGTATAATACAGAAATAGCAAAGAACAGATAATATTTATAACAAAGCTGTGTTAAAATACAATTTTAAAGAATTGTTTTACTTAGTGATTCACAATATTTAGAGAGCCGTGGTCCTTTAGACCTGGTGATGTAATTTGTGTTAAAACTTATAGCAGTGTGATAGAATATATTTAAAGACTTTTTTCTATATTTTATGTATCCCTCATATCTTTATATATATATAATCACATTTTCTATTATTTCGCTTATAATTTTAGTTCTATGATTCTGTAATTCCCATCCCACTGTTCATTTGTAAATGCCATCTACCTTTTCTGGAAGTCATAAAAATTCATTTTTATAGAGCATCTCTTATATGACAAGCACACATTAGACGCATTACGTGAATCATGTCACTAATTTTTATAGCAACTCTGTGACCATGACATTAGTGCTTCCACTTTGTAGATGAAGTAAATTCAGGAGGGGCGAGGTTGGAATAGCAAACCAAGATCAAACACCTAGAAAACATCAGTACAAGAATTTAAAGTCAGATCGGTCTAAAGCCAAAGTCAACACTTTCCACTGCAACACTAAGGACTACTCTAAGAAGTTATCAGAGGGATAGTCAGTCCATAAGAATTTTGAATACATATTTAGAAACATTCATATGTTAAAATATACCACACAGTTAATTTTGAGTCCTCTGGGATTTCTCTCTGACGCCATAGAACTTGAATCTTTAAACACCTCACTGGCCACATCATTAACAATGCAAACATTTGGCAGAACTTCCTGACTGAAAATGTTTCACATTAATGCTTTTTAATATAGTTCAGATAGTAAAGTAATTCATGATATACACATAAAAGAAAAATATTTTGTGTGTAATTCCTTGAGTATCTATTCATCCGTTTATCATCTATTTACTCTACTTATCATCTGTCTTTGCTAGAGAAAATCCATGCATGATCACACATTTTATAATCACATTTTTAAAGAAAGCTTGCAGATAGAGCAATGCCTAACCAAGGTTTACCTAACTATGTGCTAGGTAGTCCAAGATATTTTTTCCCTTCAGGATACTCAAAATCCTTCACAGGATTCTAGCCATGGCTTTCCAGTGCATTTATCCACTGACCACCTGGCTTAACTCTGCAGTTTAGATTACACACTTGGGGTCTTATTTGGATTGATGTCCTCATTAGAACTGCCCCCTCCCTAGCACTTCTCCCTTCTCCAGCATAGCTGACTTCCTCTGTTGTTATCATTCTGTGTTTTTGAGCATTCTTACCTGATGCCCTGCAATAAAAGGACCAGCATGACTTACTCTGTACCAGTGTAGGGTTCCAGGATCACCATATGCTTCAGGCTCCAGCTTTCCTGAATTAGAGTTTGATACTGGGTAGGATAGGCTATGTGGCAGATTAAGGGATGGTAATAGTCCCTCAATACTAAGTATGACTAAGTAATAGTAAGTATGACTAAGTAATAGTAAGTATGACTAAGTAATAGTAAGTATGACTCCCAAGGATGTTTGGGAAACTGGTCCTTGCACTAATGATATAGCTTTGAATTCAGAAAACTGTCCTGACCAGACTGTTGATCAGTTTGTGAACATTGAAAGCTGTGGTACATATACACAATGGAGTATTACTCAGCCATTAAAAACAATACATTTGAATCAGTTCTAATGAGGTGGATGAAACTGGAGCCTATTATACAGAGTGAAGTAAGCCAGAAAGAAAAACACCAATACAGTATACTAACACATATATATGGAATTTAGAAAGATGGTAACAATAACCCTGTATACGAGACAGCAAAAGAGACACTGATGTATAGAACAGTCTTATGGACTCTGTGGGAGAGGGAGAGGGTGGGATGATTTGGGAGAACGGCATTGAAACATGTAATATCATATATGAAAAGAGTCACCAGTCCAGGTTCGATGCACGATACTGGATGCTTGGGGCTGGTGCACTGGGACGACCCAGAGGGACGGTATGGGGAGGGAGGAGGGAGGAGGGAGGAGGGTTCAGGATGGGGAACACATGTATACCTGTGGTGGATTCATTTTGATATATGGCAAAACCAATACAATATTGTAAAGTTAAATAAAATAAAAAAAAAAAAGAAAGTGTTAACAGAGGCCCACAGTCAGGCATAACTGTACTGAATCTCCCTTTAGTTGTATTTTAAGTTATATAACCCTGAGATTGACAAACTGCTTGTGTGATAGTTTCCAGCAAGTATTTATCAAACCTACTTGAATTGCACCTGTATGGTGACACTTGGAGGGGACAGCTGAACATCCTAAATGTCTGAGATAATCCATATTCATTCATATATTAACATTTCCAACTGTAAACCTCAGGATGTGGCTTTCAGGGGTCCATAAGTGTACATCTGTGCATCTACTTTGAAATATGCTGCTAGTCTCTCTTCTGGGTGTTGTGACTGGACTGAACACTTTTTTGTCCTTTTATTGTGCAAATAATTTTGCCCTTTACCTGAGTGATACTTATGATGTTCTCTTCACTAAGTTGAACTAGTTCTTAGTATTTATCCAAACAATCTTCTACCAGTGGGTGGAATTTACATAAAGAATCAGACCCATGATGGAAAAATTCTGTGGGGAAAGTACTAAGAAAGTGAAGGGAAAGATAATAATTCTGTAATGCCAAAATTGTTCCCCTGACCCCAGGGTTGTAGATGACCAAGACGTAGGATGTCTTAAAGAAAACAGTTTTTCACAAGAATATACAGCCCATGCCATGCATTCCTGGGAGTCTAGCCTATTGATAAATTAATTTTTTTTGCAATGGCCAACTTTTAGTAATGCTATGGTGAAAAAGATTTAAAGCAAGATGGGGAGCTGATATGGCATAGGTGAACTTACAGGGTGCTACAGTTCATTAACAGTAATCCCTGAGTACCATGGAAAAATAGTTACAATTTTAGTCTTATGATATATTGAAGGAATATAGAGATTCAAGAATATAGAGACAAACCAAGACCATAAAAGGAAAATAACTGGCCCATGGTAAAGAACCGGGTAGTAGAATAGCCAGATTTAAAATCCTTATCTACTGACTTCCAAAATAGCATTCTCTCTAAACTTGACTTGAATTGCTGACCAAGGTCAAGCATTCCTCAGGGCAGCACACTCCAATGTTATGATTCCTACCTCTCAAATATTTTTCTTCCATCTGCACTCAGTTTCTTCTGGTCCCCTTTTATTCCACTATATACAGTTCAGCTTGTCTGGGTGCAGAGGTTTAAATCTTAGAGCTTAACTATTTATCACACTTCCCTGACATTTGTCCTCACGGTTTTCTACAGCTCAGTCCACCTTCCCTACTGTTTGGCCCAAAATACTTGCAGAACAGTTGTATTATTTATGACCAACTTGCTAGATTCATCAGTCAAATATAGTGTATGTGTATGTATGTACCTGTGTGTATGTATATATTGATTACACTATCATCATTTTTTGTATTTGGAAACATACAGTCAGTCATACTAGTGTCAGGTGAGTGTATTCTCTTCGGTTCTGTCTCATCACAACAAAGATTTGGAGTGACAAACATTAAAGCCCTCAGTGCATCACAGCTCTCGGATCTTGGACAGACCATGTTATAACTCTTAGACTGGTGTTACAGCTCTGTGTTACAGCTCTATTTCATTTAGAAAATAGCAGGAAAATCCATCCTCAAGGCTTGAGGGCATGCCGACCGGAAGACACGAAGAGAAGAGAGTGGGGAAGCATGCCAGAGTGTGGGAGAGAGCCCTAGCCCTTTGGCTTCTCTTTTTATATGTTTTTTTTTTTTTCCTGCCCCTGAACCTGCCCTATGTAAATTGGGCTAGCCTGGAGTGCTGTTTGTTCTACCTGAGGTCCTCACTCCGGTCCTCAGACCTTCCTTTGACCTTCCTTTGTTCTATAACCACGGGCTTTTCCCTTCCTTGTCTTTTAGCCACTGCCGTTTTGGACTCCTGTTTCCTATTTTAACTACCTAACACAACCATATTCTCAAAATGATATTTCTATAAAACAGAAAATTGCAAGGACTAAGGTAACATCCATCTACTGATCTCTTCAAGTAAACAAATGAAAATGGCTGTCATTTTGATGTATTTTTAATTTATTTTTACAGAAATAAAAGTTGAAATCCCTGTGTTCATCTTCCACATTCCTTTTCTCTCCATCCCCAAACACCGTTACCACAGCTTTGTTCTGTTGCTCGTCCCTGTTGATACTTTTACTACTTACATATAAATGGCTTTACATTTATAAAAATCATATGCTTGCACATTACACACATGCATCTGTTAATTGCTTCTTTATTCAGAATCTTTTAAGGTTGGTAAATTCTAATCCATCCATTTTAAGTGGTGTATAGTAGGTCATGTATAATACATGAATATACAATAGAACTTTTATTTGACTTCCCCGATGTCATCCATCTCCATGTCCAATATATTAAAAGAATGATTCAAATAATGTCTCTTATGTATCTCTGATCTTACTTGTGCAAGAGATTTTCTTAGAAGTGAAATTTCTGAGTGGCATGTTGTGTGTATAGTGGATTGTTGGTGTATATTCAGTTGCTCTAATTTATACTTCCAACAAATTGATATGAATAATCTGCTCTCCTAATCCTTTGTCAGTTGATATGGTTAGACTTTTGAGCATTTTCTAATTGATGGATGTGCAAGGAAATCTGATTATAATTTTTAATTATGTTATGCTGATTATTGGGAGACTGAGGAGATTTATTTCTTGGTTATTTGTGTTTCTTCTTCTTTGTATGGTTTATTTTCATTTATATAATTTTTTGGCCCTGCCTTCTTTTTATATGAAAGATTTATGCATGTGTTCTACTAACTAAAATTTTTGTTGGCTGTATTTATCTTCTCCCTGCCAGATTTTTATGCCTTCTATAATAAAGTTTTTAATTGTGACATTGTTGTTGTTCAGTCACAAGTGGTGTCTGACTCTTTGTGACCCCATGAACTGTAGCATGCCAGGCTTCCCTGTTGTCCACTATATCTGAGAGTTTGCTCAATTTCATGTCCATTGAGTCAGTGATGTTATCCAACGTCCTTATCCTCTGTCACCTCATTCTCTTGCCCTCAGTCTTTCCCAGTGTCAAGGTCTTTTCTTATGAGGCGGCTCTTCACATCAGGTGGCCAAAGTACGGGACTTCAGCTTCAGCATCAGTCCTTCCAATAAATATTCAGGGTTGATTTCCTGTAGGATTGACTGGTTTGATCTCCTTGCAGTCCAAGAGACTCAAGAGCCTTCTCCATCACCACAGTTTGAAAGCATCAATTTTTCAATGCTCAGTCTTCTTTCTGGCCCAGTTCTCATATCTGTACATGACTAGTGGAAAAACCATAGCTTTGACTATACAGACCTTTGTTGGCAAAGTGATGTCTCTGCTTTTTAATATGCTGTCTAGGTCTGTGATTGCTTTTCTTCCAACAAGAAAGAGCCTTTTAATTTTGTGGCTGAAGTCACTGTCTACAGTGATTTTGGATCCCAAGAAAATAAAGTCTGTCACTGCTTCCACTTTTTTCCCATGTATTTTCCATGAAGTGATGAGACGAGATGCCATGATTTTCATTTTATGAATGTTGAGTTTTAAGCCAGCATTTTTGCTCTCCTCTTTCACCTTCATCAGAAGCTCTTTAGTTCCTCTTTGCTTTCTGCCATTAAGGGGAGTGTCATCTACATATGTGAGGTTGTTGATATTTCTCAGGCAGTCTTGATTCCAGCTTCTGAGTTATCTAGCTTGGCATTTTGCATGATGTACTCTGCATAGAGGTTAAATATGCAAGGTGACAATATACAGCCTTGACACTCTTTTCCCAATTTGGAACCAGTCTATTGTTTCATGTCCATGGGGATAGTTTTGGTCCTCACCTCCTGCACAATATCATGAACCTCTGTCCATAGTTATTCAGGCACTCTGTCTACCAGATCTAATCTCTTGAATCTATTTGTCACCTCCTCTGTATAATCATGAGCGAATTGATTTAAGTCATACCTGAATTTTGCAATAAGGAGATGATGATCTGAAACACAGTAAGTTCCAGGTTCTTGTTTTTGCTGACTGTATAGAGCTTCTTGATCTTGAGCTACAAATAATATAATCAGTCTGATTTTGGTATTGACCATCTGTTCATGTCCATGTGTGCAGTCATCTCTTTTGTTACTGGAAGAGGGTGTTTGATATAATCACTGTGTTCTCTTGGCAAACTCTGTTCCCTTGGCTATGCTTCATTTTGTACTCCAAGGTCAAGCTCACTTGTTATTCCAGGTATCCCTTGACTTCCTAATTGTGATAGTCTTACTATTTTTTAATTATTTATATTTTATATCTTTTATATTTTTCCCTACATATGTAAGAAATACATTTGTCTATATTTTATTCTATCATTTTTATAAAGTTTTGATTTTTACATTTATATCTTTAATATATTTATATTTTTCCACTTCCATGTGGAAAGGTGATTGTCCTAGCTCTTTCCTTCTTCATCTATAAGGTCTCTCCATCATGTATCAAGAACCCATACATGAGTAAATTCCTATTATTCAACTTATGTGTATCTTGTTTTAGCACTGCCTGTTCTTCACAGTGAAGTAAAATATATAACTCCTTTCAAGTCTTGTCTTCAAAGTTTTCTCACCCAGTAAATCCACACTTGAATTGTGTTTATGCTATACCATCATTGTGCATTTATGATTATCAGTTTAACTGTATTTGATACTTACTAATATATTTTTAATTTTGCCTTTGTGTGTATAACATATACTTTAAGGCTAATGCATATGTAGTGAAAGATAACCAACATGTATCAGATGATTATTTTGAGAAAATCTTTTTTTATATCTGTCTCTCTGAAAAAAATTATTATAGTATATGCATATGCTATATGTTAAATACTATACATCACTTAAAGTGAATGCATTAGATCTTATCAGTCTCAAAACTCTAGTGTACAATAGGCCAGAGTATATTACCAAAGTCTCCAAAGAACTATCATATCTTACATGAACTGTGCCTCAAAATGCTTTCTAATGCTATGGACCATTTCCTCTTTTTCCATTTAATGTACATCAAAGGTTTTCATTACTTTAAAAATAAAATTTTAATTTGTTAACACAACATCAAAGGTTTTTTCAGATCTAGACCTCTTTACTGTCCACACATAACACTTAGAAATCCTAATGCCAACTTGCATGCAATAAATCAACTTTTGAAAAAAAAAAAATTTAAGTCAGTTTTTCCTGTCTCTCAGCCTCTTTACATCCTGTTTTATCTCAATAACAGACCTGTTTCTGAAGGCTTCTTCACCTGGCTAAGCTCTAAGTCTTCTTGACAATGGAATTCTGATACTTGTTTCTCCAGAGTACTTTGCATGACCTTCTGCCAGTTTACTCATGCTATATTAATTGATCCTACATCTATTATTTTATATTTGATGTGATTTTAAAGGTAGGGACTATGAGTTCATGTTTTTTAAACTCCATATTTTCCACACTGAGAGAACACTTTTAAAATGATGGCAATATAATCAATGTTTATTAATCATATAGGAAAATTACAGGCCCATAGGGGAATACAAAGATGTATAAGACATTAAGACTGTTTACAATCTGATTAGGGTCACAGATATCTTTATAAAATTGTCAATCAAAGCAAGTAGAATTAACAAAAATGGTATATGCAAAATGGTTAAATTATAGTTAGAATTATCTTTGTATATGTTTATATAAAATTTAAGAATAGCTCTTTTATGAAAAATCCATAGAGAAAAGAAAAACTAAGAAAATTCAAGTATAACAAAAAAGAAACAAATTTTAACATGTTACTGCTAGCAATTATTCATTTTTTTGGTATATATTTTTTCAATTTGTGTGTTTGTGTATATGTTTGTCTGTATATGTACATATATACATACACACATATATATGTGTGCTCAGTTGCTTCAGTCATGTCTAACTCTTTGTGATCCCATGGAATGTAGCCCACCGGGCTTCTCTGTCCATAGGATTTTCCCAGCAAGAACACTGTCGGTTGCCATGCTCTCCTCCAGGGTGTCTTCCTGACCCAAGGATCAAACCCACATCTCTTGTGCCTCATGCATTGGCAGGTGGATTCTTTACCTCTGAGCCACTGGGGAAGTCAACTTATGTAGATGTATACATAAATATTATATATACACACACATATATTTTTGAATATTCTCTGTACATAAGTAAAATATCTTATTTTAATGACCACAGACCAATTACTTATTTAAATATTCCCTAGCTTAATTTAACCAATATCATATTAATTGATACTTTCAGTATTTGCAAGTTTTGCTATTATCATATAATAATGAAGAACTTTCTAAATGATATTGAATACTTAAGAACATCTATTTTAGCCAGAAATTATTAATTATTATGGATATTTTTGAGAAATTTGACACATACTGCCAGGTCACTTTCCAAAAATTTTGTAATAATTCACACTCAATTTGTTGTACATGAAAGTGCTCTCATTTACTAGCACTGGATATTAGAAAAATAAATTACTGAAGATTAAAGTTTAAGTGTAATAAAAATAACCATGTCTTTAATCCATCAGTGATTTATTTTCGTATAAAATATGGTATAGGGTGTGTGTATGTGCGTGTGTGTTCTTGGTGTTAACTAGATATTCTGCCACCTTTTATTGATTAATCCATTTGGTTGTCTTATTGATTTAAAGTGCCTATTTAAGATTCATTCACTAAGTTTTATGTATAATTATCTTTACTTCTGATGTTTCATCATTATTGCATTGATCTATCTATACACTCTGTTGCTGTTGCTGGTCTATTTTATTAATATGTTTATAAACTTTTTAATAATTGTGAGAAAATTCTTTCTATGCTTTACTGTTTTTATTCTAAGTATGTGCATATCCATATGATGTTAAGAATTAGTCAAATTTATGGTATTTGCTCTGAGTTCAATGTGGTCTTATATGTGATTAATTTAAGAAATGTTACTATCACTTTTTTTCTGGTCTTTCTATTGAAGAACAAAGTATGTTTATTCATTTTCATTTTTCCTTTGTATTCCCTAGAAAATTTATATAGTTTATTGTGTAAAGTTCTAAGAAATTTATTTTAGTTTATTGTTTAGATTTCATACTTTATCTGGCTACTATATATGGCTCCTTATTTTGTATTTTAGCTGTTTATCATTTGTATATTAGAAATTTTGATTTGTCTATTCTTTTTCAATTCAGCTATGCTATTGGGTAGATTAGTTCTAATAGGTTTTTTAGTTATTTCTTTTGGATTTCCTAAGTTGAAAATCATGTCAACAATTAATATATACTTTTCCTCTTTTGAGTATAAACATATATTTTTAAAACTTTGTTTTCCTGAATAATAATTTTAGAACATCTGAGAAGATTGTTTAAAAAAAATGTTTATTTTTCCCAACTTTATTTTCTCTTGAGTTTAAAGAAAAGGTCTCTAGTGCCCAGTCATTTGATAGAAAACTTACTTGGGTCTAAATAGCAACATATTATGTTAAGGAACGGAGAAGGCAATGGCACCCCACTCCAGTACTCTTGCCTGGGCAATCCCATGGACGGAGGAGCCTGGTAGGCTGTAGTCCATGGGGTCCCTAAGAGTCGGACACGACTGAGCATCTTCACTTTCACTTTTCACTTTCATGCATTGGGGAAGGAAATGGCAAGCCACTCCAGAGAATCCCAGGGACGGGGGAGCCTGGTGGGCTGCCGTCTATGGGGTCGCACAGAGTCGGACACGACTGAAGTGACTTAGCAGCAGCAACAGCATGTTAAGGAATACACAGATATTTCATCATCCCACTGTTTTTTCTTGTTTTCCTTGCATTATTTCATCCTTGTTTCTGACTTTATTTGCTTGTAGTGGTTGATTGTTAAGTGTAACAGTGACTTTTACTTTATAATATTGACTTTTTTTCTATTTGGTTTCCAATTAAGATATTTTTTTAAATTAGGAATACATGCTGAATATTATTTTGTGGGCATTTATCATTTGGACCATAATAGTTTTTCTCCCTTGATTCACTGATATGATTCATTATATTAGTAGATTTTATAATATTAAATTATCTTTTAAATTTTAATTTAATAGATTTTGCTTCTTAAGTTTTTAATATATTTTTATATGTGAAACTAGTTTGAAAATTTCTTGTACTGTATAATTTGTTTCCAATATCATTTTCTATAGCTGATATCAGAGAAATTAAGCTCCAAAATAAGACCAGTCTCTAAAATTAATCGTTTTAATATGTTGCTAGAAATTTACCAGCAGAAAAGAGACCACTGTTTATGGGAAATATTTTTTGTGATATAAACATTTTATGAAATAGCCTCTCCTGAAATGTGAGATGCCACAGTTCATTGAAAATATATTTTCTGTGTTTACTTCTGTTTACAAAAATGAAAAAGGAAAATCAGTTTTTCAGCTATCATTTAAGAAAAAGTAAAATGTCTGTATGTGTCCCCTGTTTTGAGGTGGGTCTCTTGTAGACAACATATGTAGGGGTCTTGTTTTTGTATCCATTCAGCCAGTCTTTGTCTTTTGGTTGGGGCATTCAACCCATTTACGTTTAAGGTTGAATGGATAAGAAAGTTGTGGTACATATACACAATGGAGTATTACTCAGCCATTAAAAAGAATACATTTGAATCAGTTCTAATGAGGTGGATGAAACTGGAGCCTATTATACAGAGTGAAGTAAGCCAGAAAGAAAAACACCAATACAGTATACTAACGCATATATATGGAATTTAGAAAGATGGTAACAATAACCTTGTGTACGAGACAGCAAAAGAGACACTGATGTATAGAACAGTCTTATGGACTCTGTGAGAGAGGGAGAGGGTGGGAAGATTTGGGAGAATGGCACTGAAACATGTAAAATATCATGTATGAAACGAGTTGCCAGTCCAGGTTCGATGCACGATACTGGATGCTTGGGGCTGGTGCACTGGGACGACCCAGAGGGATGGAATGGGGGGGGAGGAAGGAGGAGGGTTCAGGATGGGGAACACATGTATACCTGTGGTGGATTCATTTTGATATTTGTCAAAACTAATACAGTTATGTAAAGTTTAAAAATAAAATAAAATTAAAAATAAATAAATAAATAAAAGGAGAAAAAAAAAGAAAAAGTAAAATGAATATATGAATAAAAAAATGGAACTTTGCATACAAAAACAAACAAAGGAAATTAAACATATGTCTTTTTTATTCTTAGTGACACTTTTAGGATAGCATTATGTGGAGATCTTAATTGGATACCTAGAGGAGCATATTTTTCCAAGTATATGGGGTTTTAAAAGTATATTCATTTTTGTGCAAGACATTTCAGTTAAACATTTTCACAACCACATTTTTGTTCATTTCTTTCATGAAATCCATAAAATCTTTTTTTCATGAAAATATAAATTAAGCATATGTTTTAGTACTCAATTATGTAAATAATTATTGAAGATAGTGAATTTATTTGTTAATTTTCAAAATTTTCCTTAGAATATGCATTATCTTTCACTTTTCTGCCCACTGAAGAAAATCACACAATATGAGAGTTGCGAGCTAATTTTTATTTGGAGGCCTTACTGAAGACTATAGGCCAAGAGACAGCCTCCCAGACAGTTCTGAGGAACTGATCCAAAGAGGTAAGGGAGGAGCCAGGATATATAAGAGTTTTATTTTTGCTGGGGAAAAAATTAAAAGGCATGCAGTTGAACATCAAAAGATTACTGCCATTCACAAAAATAGACATATCAAGTTAATGATTTTTGCACTTTTCTATGTATGGAAAGATACAGGAATCTGAAATCACTGAAATTATTCTTTAGATACGCATCTTAACTATGTAGGGCTAGTAACCAGAGTGCACTGAGACAGGTGGGGAGGGATGCAGAGGCTGATGGCTTGATGACAGGCAATCCCTTTCCACACCCTATTGATAGCAAGACTGTACCTAATATGAGGAGAACAAAGTACAGTAAAATATTGAAGAACTCCCAGGCCATGGCAAACATAGATACTTAAGTTTATAGTTCATGGAAATATCAAGTCAGATTTAAAAGACCAAAAAGACAGAGTGTGTAACTGCAAAGACAACTATGCATCTGTAGAGATTTGACAGAAATTAGACAAATGGCACCCCACTCCAGTACTCTTGCCTGGAGAATCCCAGGGACGGGGGAGCCTGGTGGGCTGCCGTCTATGGGGTCACACAGAGTCGGACACGACTGAAGCGACTTAGCAGCAGCAGCAGCAGATAGTGGGAATTAATGTTGGGAATGATAAAAAGATTCAACAAAATTGCAAATAGATCAAAGAAGGGAAATTAGGAACTGTATCTGTGACTATTGAATATATATCCTCAAATTCATTTCATTAAAGGATTGTCAGGTCAAGTTTTCAAAGGGATCATCCAAACACTTACGATTATCAGTATTTCCCTGAAGACTCAGTGGGTAAAGAACCTGCCTGTGATGCAGGAGACGTGGATCTGATCCCTGGGTCAAGAAGATTACCTGGAGTAGGAAATTGCAACCCACTCCAGTATTCTTACCTGGAGAATCCTATTGACAGAGGAGCCTAACAGACTACAGTCCATAAAGTCACAAAGATTGGACACAACTAACCACACATTAGGCTTTGCAGGTGGCCTTAATAGTAAAGAACCCACCTGCCAATGCAGGAAATGCAGGTTTAATCCCTGAGTCAGGAAGATCCCCTGGAGGAGGGAAAAGCAACCTATTCCAGTATTCTTGCCTGGAGAATCCCAAGGACAGAGGAACCCGATGGGCTACAGTCCATAGGGTTGCAAAGAGCTAAACAAAACCAAAGCAACTTAACATGCACACACACAAGCACACATTAATAATTCATGTAATATATTTGGCTCTTTTCTTTAAATGAAAGTTAAGAAGATCCATTTTTCAGCAAGTTGTTACAGATCACATGTAGCTGCTTGTCTGTTCAGAAGTTCAACTAATATTTTCTCCATTCATTCTCAACATTAGAATGAAAATTTCAGCAAAGCAAAAGGACAAAATTACATTATTTTTTTAAAAAGTGGGGATGTGTTTAATGACAATCCATCATAAAACTGTAATGATAACTAAAGATGGAAAAATTTGAGGAAAAAAGGGAGGTGGGGAGGATTCATGGAGTAGAGAAGTAAGTAACACATGTTTAGTCAAAATAAAGTGTGAAAAGAAGAGGAAAAAACATAAAAGGGAATTAATTATAATTTATAATAGTTAAATCTTTCTATGAGTCTGGAAATATTCTGGGAATTTTCATCTACATTCCATCTTTTAATACTCAAAACTACCAGTGATATAGTATTATCTCTTTTAAAAGTGAGAAAATTAGAGATTCAGATAACAAAAAGTAACTTGTCATGGTCATTCCATTAGCAAACTTCATAAATTAAATCAGCCAATCCAATTATACTCCATAGCCACAAAAGATAGGATGTGCGCATATTTTGTTTAGTACAGATTTCTAATTTCAAATTAGTGACCAACATTTTAATTTAAACATTTCTTTTAAGAATCAGATATCTGTCAATATTGGACAGACCTGTAGAATCTAGGTAGCATTAAGGATAATGTTCTTCCTGTCAGTCAGAGCCCTCTTGCTAAAACATGCAAGAAAAAGAGGAAGGGTGAGATAATTCACATATCACACAAACACAAACATGATATACTGAGACATTAGAAATGAAATAAAGGAAAAACTGAAGTATTAGACCTCAAGAAGGTAAAAATGATTTACGAGAGTCCCGAATCTACTGGATTACTATTCAAAGTGAAAAATAACGCGTTTGGATTTTATTTTCTGATTACCTTTTTTTAATTGGAATGTTATCTGACAGTTAAACATGAAAGTGAAAGTTGCTCAGTCGTGTCCGACTCTTTGAGACCCCATGGATTATACGTCCATGGAATTCTCCAGGCCAGAATACTGGAGTGGGTATCCTATACCTTCGCCAGTGGATCTTCCTGACCCAGGAATCGAACTGGGGTCTCCCACAATGCAGGCAGGTTCTCTACCAACTAAGCTATCAGGGAAACCCTCTCAAGTAAACTTATATGTGTGTGTGTGTATGTATAAATATTTTTTTTAAGATTCTGGAATAATTAGCACATAATTGTCTAAGGGGGGCAGTGCATACATAATAATCTGAAGGCTGAAAATCTCCTTGTCCACAACAGCAAGTTCATTGTAAAGCATCTTTTTTATTAAGGGTTTCCGAAAATCATGCATACAGAAAACATACATGGTGATCTCTAAAGTTAACTATCATTTTTAATGATATTTGGGAAATTATTATTTTATGTCTCTACAATATATAGAAAGACTCAGATGAAGGATTAAGGTTCTGATTTCAAAGAGGGAGTTCTTTGAAGAAATGGAATTAAAATATTTGTACTATGCTCTTTATTTATAAAATGATATTTACATCACCAATTTATATTCAGTGTGTGCACATCATTCAGAAATCACATAATCTATTATTTAATGCTCTGAGTCTCTTGATTCTACATATTAAATAGGTCTTCTGTTGTTACAACACAGCATGGGTTGATGTGATGTCTTTGTATTATCTGTCTAGTTTGATTATTGGAGATTGAAAACACATAATTCAGATTTCCAAAATAAGTGTATTTGATGTTTTGGTATCATTTGTTTTGTTTTGACAAAATAATGGTTATGTATAAATTCAGGAATTAAGCCTCCTGCATTCAAATCCTATTTCTGCCTTTTACTAATTGTGTGACCAGAGGCAAATTGCTTTCATATTCTTGACCTCTGTTTAGTAATATTATAAATAAGGATAATCATAATACCATTCTCCCAGAGTTTGAAAAAATTAAATGAGAAAAAAGCATGTAGAATACTTAGCAAAATATCTGGTATATATTAAATACTCAATAAATACTGGATATTATTATAATTTTTATGTTAATTAAACTACCCTCACAATTGGTAGATTTCTACCTTACCTCAGGGGCTGTCCCTAATAAAAGAAGGGAGAACTTCAGGGAATAATCTAATTTAATTAAATCTGAAAAGTAAAATTACTCAGAGCATGGGTTCTTTCAATTCTAGGTCACCTAAACACATTAGGGCTAGAACTATAGTGAACAGATTCATTGTAATTTTCCCTGTAATAAATCAGTGAGTTGACTTTTCACAATTTTTCAAGGATTGAAATAAATCCCACTACCACTAACAATTTAGTTCAAGAATCGATTTGCTCTTGAAAACTTCCAGCACAGTATTAGAACTTTATTTTTGATAAGGGGTACTAAGCTGAAAACCTACTTTAAGAAGATTGAATGTAACCTTCATAAAACATTATTCAATAAAAAATCCTGATCCTAATTTTCAATTTCTATGTGTATAAACAGCCAAAAAAACCAAGGGCTAGTAGTGTTCCATATTCCACTAGCAAGAGCATTTTCAGACTACTCTACACAGGCTACATACTCCCAAGCACTTTCTACCATATTCTTTCTTTAACATATTATTTCCATTATTACAAAGTCTGTAAATGTAGGTTTATTATTTTGATATTTATCTATTTAAATATATCTATATTTTTATAGCATCAGATTCATGAAGACAACAACCCTTTTGCCTTCTTCACCAATATATCTTCACAACATAAAACGTTTTCTGAGGCAAATGATGGGAATCTTGAAAATAATTGTTTATTGATAGCCTAAATCATCCATCAGTTTCTACTTCTCTATAATGTAAATAGTAGGAATAAAGGCCTGTTTAATTGTGCTACTTAGAGTGGAATAAGTCCTTTATGAGTAACAGAGCTAATTTTAAAGATTATATTTTCATACTGAATTCAATAACAAATAGAGATAAATTCCAAGATGAAGATGCAATCAGTTTGTGCAGAAGGGATTTAGAGATGAGAGTAGTCCACACCACTAACTGTGTGGACTTTGATTGTCTGTAAAATTGTGTGATTGAAACAGAATGTTGGCTTTGGTACTTATCTTTTGAAAGCTAGTGGAAGGATGTGGACAGGCGAACCTGAGCTGCTGAAACCCATTTTAGGTAGGAGAAATGAACAAAGATAAAGAGGTGACCTAGAACTTTGAGTTTGGAGGTCGAATTAAAGTATTTTTCAAAGAGGAACAGAATTTGTATTTAGGCAATGACTGGAGAAATTTTGGTAAGTAGGGCATAACAAATAATCTCAATCTTGAAAGCAAGGCCAAAGAGTCCAGAATTGATGTAATCATCACAGATCTCCCTCTCCATAAAGTTAATGCCACTCCATGTAAATTTCTATCTTAATTCCGTGTTCTGCATGTCTGCAACTATGTGACACTCTTAACAGTAAGGACTATACATTTATTCTTCATTGTACCCCAACACCTGGAACAGTGGTTAACGTATGCATGCCAAATTGCTTCAGTTGTATCCGACTCTTTGTAACCCTATGGACTATAACCTGCCAGACTCCTCTGTCTATGGGATTCTCCAGGCAAAAATACTGGAGTAGATTGCCATGTCCTCCTCCAGGGGATCTTCCCAACCCAGAGGTCAAGCCCACGTCTACTGTATTGGCAGACAGGTTCTTTACAACCAGCGCCACCTGGGAAGCCCTAAAATGCAACTAGTATTTGAAAATTAATAAGCCATGAGAAAACTGTGAATGCTTTTAAATATTAAAATGAGGTAATAGTTGTATTTTAGGAACATGAAATTCAAAGAAGAAATGGAGGAAACTAGTGCCAGAGATTTGGGATTGGTGGATTATATAAATCTGGATATCAGTGATAGCAAGGAGGAATAGGGTTAAAGTTAATATGGAGGGTCAAGAACAGTCCTCATTCCCCTGGACTACACGAAAGTATTCATTTACAGTTTTCCCTAGGACTAATGTTAACTCCATCATAATGTAGAAAAAAAATCTAGATTATTTGAACATCCTGCCGAATAGCACATTGATCCATTACATTGAGGAAATTCTTTTAATTAGGAAATAAGGAGTGGCTTGTACCCTGAAGGCCTTGGAAGGATATACACAATGTAGATGACTAGAAGATAAACTCTAAAATGATTCAAGGGCTTGCCACTGTAGTAAAATTTTTGAGTCTAATTTTAGAGACATGACAGGACATCCCTTCCAAAGTAAAAGATAAATTGCTGCATCTTGCATACCCATCAACAAAGAAGGAAAGTGAACTCCTGCTAGGTCTCCTAAGATTCTGGTGAAAGCAAGTGTCATATCTATGAACAGTGCTCTGGCCACATACTGGGAGATAAGGAGGCTACGTTTCCGGTTTTTGTTTATTTTTTTAATTTATTTTACTTTTTCTTCTAGTTTTATTGATATATAACTGACAAATAGAAATGATAAGTATTTAAGGTGTAGAATGTGATGAAGGCTGCCACGTTTGAGTGGGGCATAGCTCTGTATCTGTTCCAGTCTGCAATGTGATCAGCTGCACTGAGACCCAGTTGACTCAATAGATTATGTGAAATTGAAGTTTGGATGTTGTAAAAAATGCAAAAAATATGGCATGTATGGCAAGCCCCAGTGGATCATGAGGTTCTTGGAGCAAGAGTATGCCATCTATGTGAACAAACTGAAAGTCATTTTTTAAAAGTAGCTCCTGGAAGGCTATTGAGCAAAGGTAGAGTGAAGCCTTGATTATCTATAACTGTCTTTTATGAACTTGGTACTGTCAAATGCCCTAAATCATAAGGTTCAGTGGAATTAGAAAACATAATCTTAAAATAGAAGAAGTGAATCGAGGACCAGTCAGGAGCAGAGACAGAGGACACAAGGAACATGCATGAGAAAGTAGCCCAGGCCTCTTATCCTCTCACTCAGTTCCTCTCCCTCTTCCAGCTCATACCTATGACCTTTAGGGAAACCATGTCCAAATATCTCCAAAAGGAGTCAAATCCCGAAGCTTGTTTTACGTATGAACTAGCTTATTATGTGGAAACCAGCTGAAAGAGTCATCAGCTGGTGACTTTTTTTAGAGACTCACTCATGATCATGCTTAAAAAATAGCCATAATCCTTGAGCACTTAGATGCTTAATTTGCATGGAAGGAGAATTAACTTGTGGTCATAATATATATATATAGACTAAAGGACAGTGACAAATTACTGGGTCAGTTGGTCAAAGATCTGGGAGGAAAAGGACTGGAAGATTGGCCACAAGGATGCTGAGATAATGGCATGTGGATGGATATATGAGAGTGGTCATAAGTGATTGCCTACCAGAAAAGATTCACTAGAGTAAAGACTCCAAACGGAAGCAATGGAAGCCGTGTTCAACCAGTGGATGTTAACTGATTCAACACTATCAGCAGCTACCATAGTATTATCATGACAGGTATATGAAAAACAGGAAAAATATGGCAAGGATACAAGCTATGCATGAGCCCAAAAGATTAGCCTTCTTACCTAAGCTCATCCAAATACTGTTAACCACTACCTCCAAATCTCCAAAATTCCTACAGCAAAGACCAATATGGCAATATTCCTGGAGTAGACTACATGGCCACTTGATTCCAAGTTGACCATATTGAGTCTTTCTATCAGCTAAGGCCATGTGGTTTGTTTTCACAGGAATAGATATCTAGTGTAAGTAGAGGGTTGCCTTTTCTTGCTAACGGGACTCAGTCAGCACCACTATCCAGATGCTCACAGAATGCCTGGTCCATGGGTATTTAATCCCCAGACAGCTTCTGACCACAGAATTCACTGGGTGTAATACATAATGCATCATCCAGCTGCTGCTGCCCTGATAGTGCTAGAACGGCCTGCTGAAGGAAAAATCTAAAGCACCAGCTTTGAATCAGAATCCTGCAAGCATAAAGAGGTATGCTTTATGTTTTGAATCAGGGACATTTATATGGGTAGAAATCAGTTATGCTGTTAAATTAAACATCCTATAATGGATAGGACTAATTCTATAACAAAGAATTATTCAATCCCAAATAGCAACAATGCCAAGATTGAGAAAACCTGTACTAAAGGTTCAAAGGTGATTCAAGGTCCCAGGACATAAGAACTTGGTCGCATAGGCTAACAAGTATTGGTAAAATCAGGTCAGGATAAAAATTTCAGGATCATGTTATTCTATTTCATGTTCCTTCCCTTGTGGTTGAACCACTTTGGCACTATTCATTTCAACTTAAACTTAAAATATAGTAATTTGTGAGAAGCCTCCAATATTCCATGAGGTAACCCCAGAGTTTCTTCTACCATTTCAGAATGAATAAAATCTGTCATGGTAACTCACTAGTGCAAGTTCAAAAGAAAAAAAAAAAAAAAAAACGAGATTTTTTTAAATGGGAAACTTACAAAAATGTGAGAAGTTTCCCATACTGAATAAACTTGAAAATCATTGCCTGACATTCATTTTGCAAACTCCAAACAATGAAACTCTCCTCTGACCTTTAAGATAAGTTAAATATAGAATTACGAAGGCAAGAATAGATAGATTAAAGAAAAATTTTCTTATAAGACATATGTTCTCTTCTGAATGTTCTTGTGTTGTCAGTACCATTTTGCACCTGTGTTTGCTAGGGAAGAACACCTAGTAGGAAAATATAGGAACAAATAATCAAAAAATATCTTTACAAATGTCAAAAGCCTACTGTTAAATTTATATTATTTGCCTTGGTAATATTTTCCTATTTTCCTAATTATTATTAAGTAGTTAATAAGTACATAGTAGAACATAGATCTGATAAAAACTTGATAAGTGATTTTGCAGATATTTAGAATATATTGAAAATTTCCAACTATGATATCTTAGTCTATGTCATATACACTAAACCAAAATGTGCTGTATATGTAATTTAGAGTACAGTCTCTCCTAATCCTTAGCTGAAGTATATGAAACAATGCAGTTTAAACTACAGCACTGTAAGGGTTGTGTCTAAATGTACAGCCAGTACAGTTATTTTGCCTGAATTTTCTAGTAACTATAATTGAGTAGTAAATTCATTCCTCCTGCCAAGAGTTTTTTATCATTTTTTGACTGAATTGAAAGAAGTTAGCGGTCACGTCAAGGAAGAGGTCTTAAATCTAGCTTACAGCAGAAGAGGAAATGAAATTTGTATTTTAAAAGATTTATTGCAAAATAAACAATGAGGCGCACAAAACAGGAGGGTTACTGCAGGGACAACAGCATATTGATAATGATACCCAATGAGATTAAGCTATAAAAGCCTTTTTTTTCTAATGTCTAATTTAATGAAGAAAGTGCTAAAAATAAGTATAAGTAATTAGGAGTCTTATTGACCTTGCTATTAAATAGTTTGTTTTTAAATACAAAAGCAAAACTAAAAAATAAAAAAGATTAGTATGCCCTCATGCTGAGCACTGAAGATGGAAGAATAATTGCATAGTTATAGTGTATAAATCTCAGTGAATATTACTTCTTAAATGCCAAAGAGGACCTGAGAGGCATTAACAAAATTCATTAGAGTTGCATATTTTCCTAAGAGAAAAAAAAAATAGCATTCTTGAAAATGACCATTTTTTAATTTTTTTTTAATCTTGTTAGTTCTTAGAATTACAGAAACATTGCTTTTGAGTGAAGATTAGGAAGTTTAAAGTTTCTTTCTTATCAAAAAAAAATAAGTTACATAGACCAAAATAAAAACCAAGATATAAAAATACAATAGCTTAAAAGCTAAAGATGCATTCCAAATTAAAAATTTATTAGGGGCTGAGTGGAAGAATTAGTGCTTAAGTTCAAAATAATTATTTCCCACTGTGTATTAGGTTCTTGTTGAGTTACTAAGTCTAGTCTGACTCTTTTGTGACCCCATGGACTGTAGCCCATCAGTCTCATCTGTCCATGGGATTTCCCAGGCAAGAATATTGAAGTGGGTTGCCATTTCCTTCTCCAGGTGATCTTCCCAACCCAAGAATCGAGCCCACATCTCCTGCATTGCAGGGGGATTCTTAGGGAGATTTTTTATTACTGAACCACCTGGGAAGCCCATGTAGTAGGTAGAGTATTGAATTTTAAATCAGAAAACTAAATTCAGTTTCCACCTATGCAATTTACTGTAATGTCAGTTTTTTGTCATGTAGAAAACAACCTCAGAATCTCTTTGTCCTGCAATAACATTTAAAAAAACTAATAATAATAACTCATAGATCTTTGAGTTTTTAAGATTTAACCCACCTTAGCAAGATTACAAAAATTCACTCCAGCTGGGCTCCAGACTGTCCATGGGTTCATATCCTCCTACATGTCTCCTTCTGAGACAAGCAGCACCCTAGCAGCACTATCTTCAAGGCCTAAAGGAAACCCAAGAGGCAAGTGGAAACCTGGATAAGTCTTAACTACTCAGTTGGAAAATAGCATACTGCGGCTTACACATGCATCCCACTGGCTAATATAGTTAATATGGTAAGTCCAGTGTCAATGGGATAGGCAAATATACTCTGACCTCAAAGAGACACTGCACTAAATATTAATAAGCCAGAGGTCGCCCATGTGTGATCCTGCTGTACAGGGAAGTAAAGAATTGGGAGAAATAATTCAATTGACCACATTTCTATGTGATCTCTGTTTACTCTGCAAAACAATGCATTATCTGCCCTAGGCCTTGTTTCTTCATAGAATTGATGACTCATCATAAACAAACACTCACTGAACACATATACTTATTGTTAAATGCCAAGAACTTTGCTAAGTGCTCAACACATAGAAGCATATGGAACACTGCCAGATCTGTTAGCTGAATGAGACATTTTATTAGGCAGGGCAGACTATGCTAAGCTCAGGTAATAAATAGGCCACCTAATGTGAGTAGATTCATGGAATAAAGTTTTGTTTCTAGGATATGCAGGGTATATTTTAGCTTGCAGTTTTTCTTAGTGACTTTCTCTCAGCCAGTTGAACCAGGCTACCAGCCTCTTATGCCACCATCTCTTAGGTGGCCTTCCTGGTTGTCACAAAAGCAAAAGATAAAGTGAAAGAGTGTGCAAAGGAGTTTCACATCCATGCCTGGGAATGGCTCACATCATGTTTTCCCACACTAAAGAAGCTGTCACCTGGCCATTATCTAGTCGGAAGGTCCAAACTAACTGAAAGGATTTGGAAAGCATAGTACCCAGAAAGAAATGTTGGGAGTTATTGAACACCTAGGCATTCTGTAATGTAATCTTCTTTTTTATTCACCAAATGTGTCACTTTTCTTTCTATACTTAGAATACACTTTTCCCCTAAAAAGGACAAGGCAGAGGGCCACTTAGTTATTATATCTAGTTCAAAGTCCATGAATTTTGAATCATACACACCATATCCATAGAGTCTTGATGACTTACATTATCTCCTACAAATCTCAATGGTCATGTGCCTTGACCACAAAGCTATCTGATTGCAGACCAAGCAGTCATACACAGTGTCTAGAGTAGAGACTGGATAAACACAATAAATACTCTCATTTGGAAAAGCAAATAAGAGGAAACCTTGTATTCATTAGCTTCTGGCAATTCTGAAACACTACTGAGCTGATAGCGTGCAATCTCTCAACCCTAGAAGTTCCAGGTACTTGTTAATTTTTTGTTGTTTCTGAAGCTACTGTATTAGGGAAACTGTGTTATCCATGGTTTTTCCTGGTCCCTGGCTCCACACTCTGGAGGTTCTTCCTAGTTCATTATTTATAGAAAATAGTTTTGGGAGAAATAACTCTTGCAGACCTGAGGAGCTGTTGAAACATGTCTGTTATTCATGGAGGTTGAAGTCTTAGGAGTTGTTTTAAATCTTAAAAAGTCATAACATTTTTATGGTCCTAATTTTATTGAAAACTTAGTAGGCTTCAAAGACCTTGCTTTGCTTCTGGTCTGTTCCATGCTTAAAGTTCTTTAATATACATCATTCTCAAAACCACTTATTTTTTCTACTTTCTCACTCTCACATCTGTCTCATTCAATTTAATGGTGGCTATCTGCAAGCTTTCAGACTTGAATGAGAAGGCTACAAATTGACCTGACATTTTCCTTGGGTCACTTTATTCAAATGAACATTTTTACTTGGGTTTTGCTGAAATTTTTGTTTACTGTTAGGTTTTTAGAACTAGTTGACTTTTCTACCAATGCCAAGTTCCCAAACTCTGTGTGTGTATGCGCAGTCACTCAATTGTGTCTGGCTCTTTGCAAGCCCATGGGCTATAGCCTGCCAAGCTCCTCTGTCCATGGAATTCTCCAGGCAAGAATACTGGAGTGGGTTGCCATTTCCTTCTCCAGGATATCTTCGCAACCCAGGGACTGAACCCAGGTCTCCCATGTTGCAGGCAGATTCTTTACCCTCTGAGCCACCTGGGAAGAAAGATCATTCTTTCTTGTAAATTGTTATTTAAATCAATAATAAACAACAAACCACGCTGAACTAGTGATTTTCAACACTTCTTTCTAGACCTACAAGCTTTACAAGCCTATGGTCTGGTTTCAATGTTATCTCTGGTAAACAAGTATTTTGCCATTGCATGATACAATTCACCAGCCTTCTAGCTTTCAATTTCAATTTCTTCTTTGTCCACTCTCTGATTTCTAAGTAAACAAATGTCCTTTTTTTGTTGTTTTTGTAATTTCATAGCAACAATTCACACAGCCAGTATCCTCATTATTTAGTGAAGTCAAAGCTATGATGTATTAACAAATAAATCAAAGATCTGTAACTCAGCAAACTTTTTTTCTTATTCATTCAAATTCCAGTAGGTTTCAGAGATTCTCTTGGAGGCTTTATTCTAAAAATTAATTTTTTAAAATAGGCCATTTCCACATTGTCACTACCTTTAATATAACTTTCCTGATAACTATTGAAATAGAGATTGTGGAGGCTCACAAAGCAAGTTCTTAGGCTTAAACACAGGACACTCTTCTAAGAATAAGACACCCTTCTACCACATTGCATTAGACAGAACCCAGTTGTATGGCCCTACTTAAAAAAAAAATAACTGCAGGTGAAGATGGAAATTATAGTTATTTTACAGATGCAGAAAGATGAAGTGAGTTTTCTTGAGCATCTGGCCAGTTTTGTCCCTCTCCCACATGCATCTCTGCAAAAACCCTAATACTACATGATATGAGGCTAACATGAGGATCAAAAAATGATCAATATATAGTGTAAAACAATGTACACATTCAAACAATTTTATTAGGTTTTTTTGACTTTTGACATTAATTGATCATTTGAGAAATATTAACAAATATCCAATAAATCTAGCTTGTACACAAATTAGGTAGATACTTATATAGCTTATACAATTTCTATTCTATTTGAATTTTGAAACATCTTAATGAGGCTAGAAATAGTCATACTTAATATAAAGTATATGATTCACGGGGCTTCCCATGTGGCTCAGTGGTAAAGAATAAGCCTGCCAACGTTAGAGATGCAAGAGATGTGGGTTCAGGCCCTGGGTTGGGAACATCCCCTGAAGAAAATGGCAACACACTCTAGTATTCTTGCCTGGGAAATCCCAGGGACTGCAAGGAGCCTGATAGGCTACATTTCATGGGCTTGCAAGGAGTTGGGCACAACTTAGTGACTGAGCAGCCACACATATGATTCATGGGTCATCCTAATGGGGGTTCTTAGTCTCCAAAGGAAAATTATAAGAACAATTGATCAAATTTTCCTCTAATCTAAATTTGTAAAGTAAAAGTGAAAGTCACTCAGTGGTGTCCAACTCTTTGTGACCCCATGGACTGTACAGTCCATGGAATTCTCCAGACTAAAATACTGGCATGGGTAGCCTTTCCCTTCTCCAAGGGATCTTCCTAACCCAGGAATCGAACAGGGGTCTCCTGCATTGCAAGCGGATTCTTTACCAACTGAGCTATGAGGAAAGCATCGAAATTTAAGTGACCATAATTGCCTATGGCTATTAAATGGCAACTCACTCAGTATTCTTGCCTGGAGAATCCCATGGACAGAGGAGCGTGGCAGGCTACAGTACATGACATCACAAGAGTCAGACATGACTTAGCGACTAGACCACCACCACCATTATTTCTAAGGTATTAGAAGAAATTAAAATCAAGAAGAAAAGTAAAAAGTAAAAGCTTTGGCATCAGTTTGTTGTAACTATATTATTTTGATTGAATATTCATTATGCACCATTTATTATAAACAGTAATACCCAGAGATTGAACCCAGGTCTTCTGCATTACAGGCAGATTCTTTACCATCTGAACCACTAGAGAAGCCCTTCTTTCATCCATTATGCACTATTTATTATAAACAATAATATGCAAGTAATAATTAATATGCTGTAGTATTGAAATGATAATTTATCTACTCACAGTTTACATGCAAACAAAACACTGTGACTAAGAGTGACAAGTGAAAATTAAGTAGTTTCATAGTATTCATGGGAGTGACCAGAAATCAAACATTCTTCAGGCATTACATTCAAAAGTGTAAATTTATTTCTTACTTTATTTTTCCATTTATTTAAAAACACTGAATGGGTTCTCATGAATGCTAAGCACTCTTCCAGGCACAAGTTTATATTAGGACTTTTCCCACAGAATATCAAAGAAAAAATGAGAGAAGAGGGGCAGGATAAATTTCCTGGCTCATGGATTCTTTTATAATTTCTGTATTTATTTTAAACAGAAGATATCATTAGTAGAGTATAAGGTAAAATCACTGGATCAAGAATCAGAATACTGTTTCACATCTTGACCCTATTATTTACTGGCCCTACAACCTTGGGCAAGTCACATAATCTCTCATGTTACTGGTCATTGAATGCTTTTGGATAATAGAGAAAATAATAACCACTCTTTCTATAACACCAAGTGGTTCTAAAGATCAAATGAAACAATGTATGCAAAAGTAGTTTGAAACTAAATTGCTGTACAGATTTAAAATATTTTTTATTGTTTCTAAATCATTTTAATAGATTAATAGATTATGCTTTAGGTTAGGCATTTTCCTCTTCCTATTATTATTATTTTTTTTCACAGCATCATCTTTTAGGATTTGAAATAGCTCAACTGGAATTCCATCACCTCCGTCAGCTTTGTTCATAGTGATGCTTCCTATGACCCACTTGACTTCACATTCCAGGATGTCTGGCCGCATGAGTGATCACACCATTATGATTATCTGGGTCTTGAAGATCTTTTTTGTATAGTTCTTCTGTGTATTCTTGCCACCTCTTCTTAATATCTTCTGCTTCTGTTAGGTCCATACCATTTCTGTCCTTTATTGAGCCCATCTTTGCATGAAATGTTTTTTGTATCTCTCATTTTCTTGAAGAGATCTCTAGTCTTTCTCATTCTTTTGTTTCTCTCTCTTTCTTTGCATTGATCTCTGAGGAAAACTTTCTTATCTCTCCTTGCTATTCTTTGGAACTCTGTATTCAAATGAGTATATCTTTCCTTTCCTCCTTTACCTTTAGCCTCTCTTCTTTTCTCAGCTATATGTAAAGCCTCCTCAGATCACCATTTTGCCTTTTTGCATTTCTTTTTCACAGGGATGGTCTTTATCACTGCCTCCAGTACAATGTCATAAACCTCTGTCCATAATTCTTTAAGGACTCTGTCTATCAGATCTAATCCCTTGAATCTATTTGTCACTTCCACTGTATAATCATAAGGGATTTGATTTAGGTCATACCTGAATGGTCTAGTGGTTTTCCCTACTTTCTTCAATTTAAGTCTGAATTTTGCAAAGAGGAGTTTTTATCTGTGCCACAGTCATCTCCTGGTCTTGTTTTTGCTGACTATATAGAGCTTCTCCATCTTTGACTACAAAGAATATAATCAATCTGATTTTGGTATTGACCATCTGGTGATGTCCATGTGTAGTCTTCTCTTGTGTTGGACGAAAAAGAAAGCTGAGCACCGAAGAATTGATGTGTTTGAACTGTGGTGTTAGAGAAGACTCTTAAGAGTCCCTTGGACTGCAAAGAGATCCCACCTGTCCATCCTGAAGGAAATCAGTCCTGAATATTCATTGAAAGGACTGATGCTGAAGCTGAAACTCCAATACTTCGGCTGCCTGATGTGAAGCACTGACTCACTTGGAAAGACCCTGATGCTGGGAATGATTGAAGGTTGGAGGAGAAGGTGACAACAGAGGATGAGACGGTTGGATGGCATCACTGACTCAATGGGCATGAGTTTTGAGTAAACTCCGGGAATTGATAATGGACAGGGAAGCCTGGTGTGCTGCAGTCCATGGGATTACAAAGAGTCAGACACGACTGAGCTACTGAACTGATTATTATCTTTTTTTAAAAAAAATACTTGCTCTATAGGACATAAGATAGCCATTACTCCTAACCTTTTTCTCTTTGCATTCTTCCTATTTCTCCCAGAACATTATTCTAATAAAGCTATCTTTTCCAACATGTAAAATGCATTCATAATCTTGAATAAAGGAAGACAGGCAGTATAATAAAAATGTATTAAAAATGTATATCTAAAGATCAGGATGAAGGATGAGTGATTTGTAGTACAACCTGCCATCAAAAGTACTGAACGCTGGGGAATGTATAAGACGTGTGTAAGAATCAATATTAAAACCATACTTAGCACAGTCTAAGAGGGCAATAGTGACATTCAACATAGCATTTTACATTTTGCTAATGGATTAGAAAGGCGACTGTCATTTTGAACTCCTTAGCAACAAAATCCACTTTATTCTGTAAGTTGTAAATAAAAGAATGTCATAATATTAACATACTTCTCAAGTTAGACTGAAATTCATGGAATGTGACTGACAGAGTGTTTATCCCTGTGTTTCTTATATCTTTATTTGTTTTTATAAAATAAATCTGAGTTTAATTTAATTTTCATTATAAAATCAATAATGATGAGAATCATAGGATCTCTTTGAGTTTTATAATTGACCAAGAAGTAATAGACAGTTGTTGAATGCGACTTAAATTGGCATGATTGATTTCAAAGCCATCCAGCATTTGAACTTTTGCAAGTTAACATAAACAAGAGTGAGGTATGAAAGTGATAAAAATAAGAAAAGTGCCTGGTAAAAATGAGTACTTCCTTATTGACCCTAAAATCACATAATCTCTTCTTAAGGTTTAAAAAAAAAATTGTTTTGTCATTTATATCTGTTTAGTGGAAAGCAAGTCTTAAACAATATATCTGAAAGTGATCATCCTGGCTATATCTTGTAGAATGGTTATTAGTAGTTATTTCTAAAAATAGAAATATTTTGCTTATCCTTCGAAATATATGTTTCTGTTATTACAAGTATTATAGGTAACAAAACATACTAAGTATATATCATTCTGTTTTATTCTATATCTATTGATTTTCATCTATCTGGCAAAGACTTTCGATTACTAGTATTTTATTGATAAAATGAAAATTACTGTTAGTGCACTTAATAGATATTTATACATTTATATTGCATCTTAGAAAATCATGATACTATTTTCTGCCTATCTTTAATGGTCATGTCTCTCTCCCAAACCTGTAAAATGCCATGAAAATTGATAAATTTAATAAAACTACCTTGAGTTGGAATCTGACACTCAAAGTACATTTCTTGCTCATCCTGGCCACTGTTGTCATACTTGGAAGACAGTTATTATATGAAGAGAGGCAAAAGGCCCAACAGAAAATTTGTGCAACTGCCCTTTTGTTAACAGTTAAATGACAGATATAGCGGTAGCAGCCAAATTTAAACAATCTTACTAAATCTAACCCAGTCTTCTGGATGTGGGAGAAGAGACTGCTGAAAATATGAGATGAAATGAAGAGAAAGCATAGAATGGTTTGACTAAACACACACACTCGCAGATACAGAATGAATTATATACATATTGATGATGATTTTTTTTCCTTTCTTGCCTTATTCTGCCTTGTTCCTTTTGGATTCCACTGATACCAAATCCTAACTCTCCTTTTCTTGGTCTGCACAAAGAAATATAAGTAGTTACAATACCGAGCATGCTGGATGTCCTTCAGCAGGCTAAGCCTTTTGTATGAACCTGATAATTGCCACATTTCTACCTCTCTCACTTCCTTTTCACTGGTGTTCTTATGAAACCTGAGAGCAATCCAGTGAGTCAGCAAGCAAATACATCAGTCCCATTTGTCCTGCATGTTGGAGCGACAGGATCATTTTCAGGACTGACTTAGCTATTCAGTTATAAAGGCAGAGAATCCCAGAAAGCCTGCTATGCAGCCTGAGGTCTGTGTTGACCTCAAACCAATTATTCAACATCCCAAAGCCTGAAGTGGAAACTGAAGACATGAATAAAAATCCTGTAAGATTACTAATAAGATTAGAGATAATGTTTGTAAAGTTCTTTCAGTTAGTGCTTGGCACACAGAGGGCAGCTGGTGAAAAATGGCTACTATTATTCAAAAGAAACACTGTAATTAGAGACCAAGTTTGATGATGATATTTAAAATATTTTAGGGCTAGGAATAGTAAAGACTTTGTTTCATGTTTGAGGGCCTCTAAAATAAGAAACACTTTTCAGAGAAGAATTAAAGGCTGTCCTTGACGGCCTGCCTTCTGAAATACTTGCTTCCTGCTATTGATTTCACAAGCATGGCACAAGCCCGTGGAAAGAAGAGGTAACAATGGTTTAAAAATAAAATGTTATATTGCTTTTGAGATTTTTGTTTGTTTGGGTGCTAGCTTACAAAATATGTCAAGGATTGTATGAAATTTGTAATATGTTTTCAAACTTCTCCAGGAGAGGTGGGATAATCACAGTATATGGTATATTTGTCCATCCCTAAATCAAAAGAGTGAAGAGCTACCCAATTATCAAACTAATAAAGGTAGTGTTCACTGTGCCAGGCATTGCTCTAAGATCTTCATATAAATTGTTTTATTTCATTTGGTGATTCCCTAATTTTTATTCTTCTCATATTTTTAATATTGGGTGATGAGGTTTGTAGAGATAATTATGGAAGGATATAATACAATTCATTCTACCTCTTTCGGTATTTTTCACCTTTGTCAATGGTCCCTCCAATATTACAACCCAGGATTCCTAAAGTTATTTTGGCGCCAACCCTCTCTTAATTCTTACTTTAGAAGCCTTTAATCCTGCAGATGTCCCTTTAGATATCTTAGTATAATGACCATTCTTTCAGTTTTTGTTTTTTGCAGTATCAGATCCTTCCACCTTCAGTCCTTTATTCAAGTGGTTGTTGCAGTTATCTCCATAGAGAAGTAAGTTCTTGTCACTTCTCTGATTTAAAGCTTCTGCTCACTGCCTAGCAAGGCTTCAGTGGCTCCTCACCACCAGCATTTTGCCACACCTTGATGCTCAGTGCCAGCCACTCCCCACACTACCTCCCACTTTACCCCAAGCTTTAATTCATCCATTATACACAAACACACTCTGTACCCTTGCTGTAATTATCCCCTAAACACAATACCAGGTCTCGTCATTTGTATTTGCTTGGACTACCCTCAAAACTACTTGTAGACTTTCCATGATTCAACCACAGTTTAAATTGGATTCCTTGTGACTCTAGGATGGATATCTTTCTGTACGAAGCTTATTGGGGCAGCTTTCAGCAACGCTGCATGTCAGAGATGGAGGAAGGAGTATTGTTAAGAGGAGAGGTTGAAATGTGGTACAGATGAAAAGAACCCTTAGCCAAACTAACTGAGTGAGCAGACCACAGAGCAGTATACAATAAAGGTTTTCCCTGAGGAAGAAGCATAATCTTGGGCAGAGCAGACCTCTTTGGCTGAAGATAATTCCTGGAGAAGGATAGATACAGAACTGTAGCAGCCCAGGATCAGGGGTGATGGAGATCACAGACCCGAAGGAGTTTCTGAATGACCCAGTACAGCACCCACTGCACCCAGATAGGGGTTATTCCTCCAGCGCTTGTCATCTGTACTCAGTCATGGTTGAATCTCTTTTCAGGCTGTGAACCCTTGCTCGCATGGCTGCATTTATGTCTTTAGGAGCCATCCCAGTTTGCAGTACAGTGCCTGGTGCCTTGGAAGCTTTTAAAAGGACACCGACTTGCCACAGAATGAAATGCCATACACCTGGAGTCATAATACCTGATGCTGTATGCTTCCTTGTAAAACGTGTACAGATTGTCTATCTTAGAAGTTTTAATTAGCATTGCTATTTGGTTAAATTGGCTTTCAAGGAGATAAAGGGAGAAATTCTGAAAAGAGGTTTAGTTTGTAAAGAGATCTGTACAATGGAAAAAGCTATTTCAGAGGCACAGTAGATTACCAACATCAATTAGAAATCAGAAAGAGGAAGACCTTTAAAAAATACATATTTGAGAGAAAGGGCAACTGGAGACTCTTAATTTGAACATTGGGGAGAACTGGAGTGAGATATGTACCTAAGGGATAAATTACTGGAAAATATTTAGAATCAGCTGAGCTCAGGGCTGTAAATCAAACACCTCAGACACTATTGCAAAACCACTGCCATGATGGAAATAAATAAATTCTCAAGTAGCTACTTGACTGGTTATTTCAGTAAAATATATTGATATTTCAGTTGGTATAGGGACAGTTATGTCTCCCTAAGGAAAAAAATATATATACGTGGCCTGCCCTTCACAGACATGGCACGTTGAAGCCTCACAATAAGTGTTTGTTCGCTACCTCTTTCCCATAAAGGTAAACGTTTTAAGTCTGCCTTACCTTTAGTTTCAAAGATGAGCTAAAGTACCTGGTGTTAGACATCCAGGGGTCTTCTGTTGCCTACATGGTGCCTCTCACAATAGGCTATATAGTCACAGACTTGACTCAGCCTGAACTTCAGGAAATGAAAACAGATCTCTCTCTCTCCTCTTTTTCCTATCTGAGTAGATTCCTTGTACATATATTTTTGCTTTGCCCTTTCTCCTATTCACACAGGTAATGTCGTCTTTTAAAAAAACTTAATACAAAAAGATCTTGCCTACAGTGCATGTGTATTTTGGAGGCAGAATTAGGATACACCTCTTTTCTCACATTAAGAATAAAATGAGTTATGATTTGAGTCAACAGTGTTTAGTATCAATATCCTGCAGAGTAGTACACTAGAAAATATGCTGGAGAATGATGAATAAAACATAGGAATATTGAGAAGGAAGACAAATCACTAGCAGTAATAGCAGAAGAATGAAGCAAGTGTATGGTTTAGGTGGAATTAAGATGCTATGACAGCAAGGAGGTGGGGATGATAGCTTTTGACCTAAGGGAAATCAGAAGATGCGGCTCTTTTCAGACCTTGTGAGTGTCCTTAATCATTAGTTAATTTGACCCCTGCATGTAAATCTGTGTTGTTGGCTCTGTATGTGTTTCCTAGCAATTGATACCCACTTTTCCAGTTAATTTTGTGTATCTTCCATCTGTGCCTTTTTGGATGCAGGGGAATGATTTTAGAATGAACACACACACACACAGACACGAAACTCAAGAATGCCAGTTTTATAAAGACCAAAAGTTGACTGAAAGGAAATCAAGCAATGGGGCACACATCACAGTATTGAATGTGGCTTAGAGTCCAGCAATTAGAAATGTGGCAGAAAATTGCTGGAAAAAAAAAAAAAGAAAAAGTCAAGTTACAAGAATAATTTTGAGGAAATTTTGTCAGAAAGCAAATTTCTAAAACTAAGATTCAACTCAAGCATGATAGAACTAGTATGATATAGCAGCAATAGGGACAAAATCTAAGACAATGACTATTGGAGGCTGTTTCAAGTCATCTGCAAGGTAACAACCATGAGGAAAGTTTAGAACCGCTGCAGAAATTCCATTAGAGTTTGGAGTTTGCATCTAGAAATTGACTACAAAACGGGATGGAGAGAAGCTTAGATGAACTGAAGATAAAATAGTCTGAAACTGAGAAGTCAAAAAGCAACTGTTCTGCAGAGTTGCAGAAGGATACACATCATACTGAAGGAATGTGTGAAGAAAGTAAAGTGTTCATATATAGGTTTTTTCTGTAACTTTCTCATCCTGCTTACTACCCTCCAATGGCTAGGTAGCAGGAAAAGAAAGTAAAGCTTACTTTTCTTTGCTAATCTCAGTACAATCCAACCATTAATTTTTTTTTTTTTTTTTTTTGCATTGCAAAATGTGTCTTCTTGAATGATGCAAAATCATTATTCTCTTATATTCTCTAAGATGTTATCTGGGTGCAGAACAGTAGAAGCATAGTGTATGGCAAGATCTTGTAACACTGGGAAAAGGGTCTTCTTCTGCTAATTTATATGTGCCCTGGTTGTTATGCTAATGTATTATTTATCTAAGCTGTTGTTTTGCCTGATTGAGTTGGCAATGGCTGCTGATTTCCGCCTCAGATGATTTCTTATTCTGTCTTATTTTCTACTGTTTTGGAACCCTCCCAGTTGAATTGACCTTTTGAATTTCTGCTGCTTCTCTCATCTTGCCCATAGTCTGATGGCAGAATCTACTTAGGTATCCCTTTACCCTCAGCCACAGGAGGCCATATTGCCTTTTGATCATCTGTAGCAGCAGCAGCAGCAGCATGCTCTCTTCAGGTGGTGCAGTTGGTAAAGAATCTGCCTGCAATGCAAAAGATGCAAGAGACAGAGGTTCCATCCCACATGTTTCCATAAACCCACTCCAATATTCTTGCCTGGAGAATCCCATGGACAGAGGAGCCTGGTGGGCTATAGTCCACGGGGTCCCAAAGAGTTGGACATGATTGAGTGACAAACACTTTCACTTTCACTTTGGTGGAAGAGTGGTTTGTTCAGATTCTCATGGCCCTGCAGTATTTACATAAAAAATACTTCCTTCATCGAGCTCTGCAAGCTCAAAATGTCTTTCTAACAAGAGCAAAACATCATCAAAGAGGATGAATTAGGGATTTCCTGAGTGCTTGAGAACCATTGTGGCATGGCTGGAACACTTATTGGCATATACATGAGCCCTGAATTGTTCTCAAACAAACCCTAAAACTAGAAGTCTGATATTTGGGCTATGAGATGCTGTGTTTATGAAATGGCAATCCTGGAAACATGCTTTCAATGCAAAAGACATGAATTCTTTGGTTTATTGGATTATTGAAGGAGCTGCCACTGGTGCTGAAAGATTACAGCCCAGAGTTGATAGAATTGATAAGGACCATGCTGAGCGAAAAACCTGAAGAAAGACCTTCTGTGAGGAACATCCCTGAGACAGCCTTACATAAAGTACTAAATATCCTTGTTTTTGGAGGCCATAAAGGCAAAACCCTCCCAAAATAACATTAAAGATGGTGACTCTAAATTCAAGCCTATAGCTACAGTGCTTTCTGGAAAGATTGAATTAAGTCATGAAGTAGTTCACTCTCAATCACACTCTTCTGAGAGCTCCAAGACATACGTAATGGGTGAAGACAAATGTTTGTCCCAAGAGAAACCCATGGTCATTGGCCCCTTGAGACACCCACAAGTCTGAAAGACCATGACTACAAACCAGACAAAAACAGTACTGCAGAATCACTAGCTGTGATTTTAGGGTAAATATTAACATCTTACTTGAAGAAAGGTGAAACTCAATGGATGATAGCTAGTTCAAGAGAATCAACCAAGACACTCAGATGCCCCTAATGAGATAGAAGGTAAATGTAATATTTCTCAAGTGAAGGAGAGTCTGAATAATAACACTAAATCCAGTGTTCAACCTGAATTCCCACATGGTCCTCTGAGTATGTCACTGGAGTAATGAATGAGCCAGTGAAGCTTCTGCAGCCCCTAAACAAAGACCAAGATTTACCAAAGGACTAGAATCAAGTTGCTGGTGAATGTGTTATAGGAAAACAGAATAGAATCCACCCAGGTTTACAGCCATACAGCTCTGGTTCTAAACCTTCCCTGTCTTGACAGTAGCTGCAGAAGGAAAGAGAACCTATTGAGCCCAATGGAGAAAAGAGACAGTTCCAAGAGACCCTCCTCATCTTTCTCCTTCTCTTCCCACTGTTGGAAAATTGGATGTCATATCAACACAAAAAGATGCTGAAACCCAAAGTAGAGTGGTCACTGGATCTGTGAGTAGTTCCAGGAGCAGTGAGACAACATCATCAAAGGACCAACCATTATCCTCAAGAGAGGGAAGGCAACTAAAGCAGTTGCAAGACGAGATCTTGCCCTCAGGCCCTTCAGTGAGGAAAGCTCCTCAGAGAGACAATGTGTGAGTTTCCTTTCCTGAGCAACGCTGCAGTCAGAAGACAAGCATGGAGCAGGACCGGGGTGACCTTCCTCTTGTGGTTCCTCTGCCCTGTTGGTCTCAGATGAGTGGTCATACAAAGGAAATGAGAGACTGGTACAAATGATGACTCAGAGCTTAAATCTGGGCTCTAAAGAGAGCTGTGAAGATCTCCCAATACCAGATTCAGTGTCAGAATTTAAACTTCATAAAAAATTTTGAGATATGGTGATATTTCATGGAAAAGTTGCAGAAGAGCAGAGGAACTCCATTTTAAAGAATTATTTTCAGCCATCATGCCAGGTTCTGAAAAAATCAGAAGAATAATTGAAGCCTAGAGAGCTGATGTAATTCAGGGCCTGTGGATTCAGCTTTTAGAGCATGTGTATGATATTTTTGAAGAGGATGATGAATTGAAAAGAGAGGTACATTTGCATGAGCACATGGGTGAAAATATGTCTTACACTGTGAAAGCTCACCAGTTAATAATTTTTTAAGACAATGTGAATTTTTGAGAATTTATCTAGTCTGCCAGAATCAAACTATTTTCAAAAGTTTTTGGCTTAAACAAAAACAAACAAACCTATAACAGTGATTGGAGGCCATTCAACATTCTTATATCTTATGGGTATTTCTTTACTGGGAAAATAAAAAGGACAAAACAGAGTAATAATGAAGCAAGCTTACAAAAGAAAATAACATTTTATTTAGAATATCAGTTTACTATCTTTTCCTGTGCTATACAGTAGGACCTTATTGTTAATCTATTAGTAGTTTGTTTCTGCTAATTCCAAACTCCTAATTTATTCTCCCTTGCTCTGCACTTTACGCTTTGGTAACCATAAGTTTGTTTTTTATGTCTGTGGGTCTGTTTTATATATAATTTCATTTGTCCTTTTTTTAAAGATTATACATATAAGTGATGTCATATGATATTTGTCTTTGTCTGACTTACTTCGCTTAGTATAATAATCTCTAGCTTCTTCTATGTTGCTGCAAATGACATATTTCATTATTTTTTATAGCTCAGTAGTATTCCACTGTATAAATACACCACATCTTGTTATCCATTCACCTGCTGATGGATGCTTAGATTGCTTCTCTATCTTTGCTACTATAAAGAGCTCTGCAGTGAACACTGGGGTGCATGTATGTTTTCAAATTATGATTTTCTCCAGATGTTTGTATACCTTGATTGAAACAAGATTGATAGAGAAAATAAAAATAAGGAAGTTACTTCTAGTTTTAGTATCTTATAGTGCAAATAGAACAAACATTAGAATGACTAGAAAAGCAAGGTATAATGTTAACCACTGTTTTCCAGTCATAAATCCAAATGGTTGATTGAAAAGCTTTCTTTTACATCCTCTTCACTGAAAACTTTTCACTCAAAACTGACCATATGGATTTCTGTTCTAAAGATTTTATATATATATATATATATATATATATATATATATATATATATTCTATATATATTCAGGGAGCAGAAGTTTCCCAAGTGTGAATATTAGAGATGTGATGTCCTTGAGCTTCTTAGGCACAGATTTATTAGTAAGAGGATCTATTCACCTTGTGCAGTGTGGCACAGAGAAGCAGAGTTTTATTACATATGATATTAGTTTTAGGTTTATAGAAAAGTTGCAAACATAGTACAAAGAGTTCTATATACCCCACATTCAATGCCCCCTACTATTACTATCTTCCTTAACTATAGTACTTTTATTAAAACTAATAAAGCAAAATGTACAAAAAATGATATACATCTGACTGTAACAGAAGACTAAATCAGAGTAGTACCAGTGGTCAGTGGTATTAATAGTATAAATAGTGATAACCAGATGATATAAGAATAAAAAGTAAAAGTTTCAAGTATGGTTGGAACCCAGGCCTCCAAAATTGTCATCAAAATTCACCACCCGCCCCCAGTTGGTTTTTTCCCCCCTTTGGAGCAAAAGAGGACCCTGCGTTCCCTTTGTTAGCATAATTCAGACAGAAATTCCCAACATAGAGGAAATGTATGTGCAAGATCTTCAGGCACATATCTATATTCTTAATAAGCCTGATAAATAATGTTTCTAACAGATTTTTAGATTGATACTTATTGGACTGACTCAGGTCATGTGACCCTTCCTGAATCAATCACCATAAGAAACTGAACACATGTATTGGCCAGACTAGCATCAACATCCCAACCTTGGTCAAGAATATGGTTATCTTTCCAAAATGACTTAATCTAGTTATAGGACAGGGTTTCTTAGAAGTAAATTATGTTGCTGATAGGAGAAATAAGACATACTACACACCAAAAAGGCAAAACCATCTTATCTGCACTATAATGTGCATATGAATAGGTGTCTTAATCTTGAAAGCGTCTCTAAGGATACTAGTTTACAATCAGTTCTAGTCTAAATTGCAGCGATAAAAAGCTGTGGCTATGTCTTTCTCTGGTAAGAGAAGATAACTTCTTTCGTATTGTTTATATTATAAGTTAGTTATCTCTATTTTTAAATTAAAATAGGAAAACATATTCAGGATCAATATTTTACTGATATTTCTCTCACATCTTCATGACATAAAAAAACCCAGATACCTCTAAAATCATCTTTTCTGATACTCTATATATTTGGTGCTTTATAAGGAGAGTCCCTTGGACTGCAAGGAGATCCAACCAGTCCATTCTGAAGGAGATCAGCCCTGGGATTTCTTTGGAAGGAATGATGCTAAAGCTGAAACTCCAGTACTTTGGCCACCTCATGCGAAGAGTTGACTCATTGGAAAAGACTCTGATGCTGGGAGGGATTGGGGGCAGGAGGAGAAGGGGATGACAGAGGATGAGATGGCTGGATGGCATCACCGACTCAATGCACATGAGTCTAAGTGAACTCCGGAAGTTGGTGATGGACAGGGAGGCCTGGCGTGCTGCAATTCATGGGGTTGCAAAGAGTCAGACACGACTGAGTGACTGAACTGAACTGAAGGAGGTTGAATAATAGCTAGAATATTTCAAGTTTTTATTTAGATTGCAAAAAGTTTCCTACATGAAAATAGAAATAACAATTAATACACTGCTGTTTGGTCTAAGAGCTGTGAAAAATGTTTACAAATAAGACTTCTTATAATTCATAGAGCAACCAGTTAATGTTATACAATTATTAGTTCCATACTGTAGAGGAAGCAACTGAGTCAAAGGGACAAAGTAAATTTTAAAAGGTCTCAAAGCTAGTAAGTAGATTTATCAGATGCCATTTAAGTTTCCTTTCATAGCTTCTTTGCTTCACCTATTCCAGAGGCCTTTGACTTCCTGGGCCATAACCACAGAGATCTCCTTTGTGTGATTTCTGACCAAATTCAGATGACTACAGCAACATGATTCCTTTCTTCATGGAACATATGCAGAACTTTTGTCCTTTGCCCATATCCTTGTTGACACTGAGGCAAAGGATACCATGGGATCATTTGGTGCCTACACCTAAGCAGCCTGGAAATGGGAAGAGATTATAACCTTGAAGGTGAGTCTTTGACCAACAGGAAATAGCTGAAAGAAGAGAATAAGTTTTTCTCCAGTCCTCTGCCATGCATAGCCTGTCCTGAGAAGCAGTCATTGATAAGTCTTCTTGTGAGGTACTTCAATAAGATCAAGCATTCAATCACACAATATCATGTAGTGGTCAGCTTGGGAATGCACCACTTATCAGCTTTCCCTGTTTCTCTGTCTTACTTCCCTTTGCTCTCACCTTTGCTCCCTAGGATCATATTCTTGAATACAATCTTAACACGTAAGCCTTTGTTTCAGGCTCTGTTTCTAAAAAACTTAGTCTAAAACAGTTGGTATCAGAAATGGCCCCAGAAAGTGGACCCTTAGGGAAATAAATTGAAAACTGCATTACTGACCATTCTCACAGCAATAAGAGTCCCATTGCTAGTGCTGAGAGGGATGGTGATTAGCTCAGGAATGCCATGACATCACGATTACTAAGGCTTTCCCTTGTGGTTAATTGGGATAAGGTGCAGGTGGAAGATAAGACTTTAGGATGTGCAGTGGCTGTATTGCTTGTATGATATGGGGACAATGATAATTATAGGGACTGTGGATTGGGCTGGCTTTTGTTAATGATATTGGAAGCTTTGAAAGAGAAAATGATAGGCTTAGAACAGCCAGTTGCCAACTTGAGGCACTCTGTGAAAGCCAGAGGGCCTCCATGGCTTCATTTATGCAGACTCTTAATATCTCTGAGTACAGGGCACTCTGCAGAAAGTCAGTCCCCAGATTTAATTTTAAGTGTGACAGAGCTACAAAGGAGACTGAATATGTTGCCTTAAGAGATCTCATCTATTTAGTTCAGGACTTTGGTTGAAAAGAGCAAAATTTTGAGAATTGGATTGGGGCCATTTGTGTGGACTGACTGAGCATCTTAAACTCTGTATTCCCCTAAATAAGGCAGAAACAGTTCTTTTCCTGTAACAGAAGAGAGTGTTTTTTTTCCAGCTTGAAGCCCAGGCACCTCATGGAGGCAAATGCCTCTCCCAGTATTGCTTGTGTTCCTCAGGAGCTGTCCCAGCAACATTTATTCTTTCCAGGCTTATTACAAAGCATAAAATTTCAGTATTTCCCCCCAAAGAAAGTTATTTAATTAAAAATTGGAATTGTAGTACCTCATTTATGGGTATAGAGTAGGAACTGGGGAATAATTGTGTAGTGAGTGTTTAAAGTGTTAGAGCAGGGTAAAAGAATATAAGGCTCGACAGGCATCTTAGATTGACTTCCCTGGAAAACAGACTCTGAGATGGAGATTTGCATGTGAGAGATCTTTTGAGGACTAGTCTTGGAAGTATCACTTAGAAAGGGTGAAGAGAGCAGGGTTGGGTAAAGGGAGAAGCTAACTGCTGTGTTGCACTTAAAGAAGTGCCACATGTTGCTCTGGAGTTGAGTGACCATCAAAGTTGTCTGGAGTTGAATCAAGGGAAAAGACCTTTGAATTTCTTCACAGACCACTCATTTGATGTGGGCTGACCCCTCAAGGGAGAGGAATTTGTTTGAGGTAACTCCCTGTGGCTGTGGGCAGCTCTCAGAAACAGATGCAGCTGCAAGGCATCAACCAAGACTGCCAAAGCTGGAAAAATCATACCTCAGTCCTGAGTGGAGAACTGGGCAGTGCACCAAAGCAAACAATATAATAAATGAGAATTTATTGAATTTGAAGCACTCACTCGTAAATTGAAAGTAAATATTCTGTCAAGAAGTAGAGTCAGTCCTCATAATCTGCAGAGATAATTCTTCAAAGCTTGGACACAATTATAATCTACAGAAAATGAGGTGAGGACTTCAGTACTGTGCTGCCAAAATATTTGAATATTTGGGAAGTGGCAAAGTTTAGAATACACTTGGATGTGCAACTTAAGGATGCACTATCAAACTGCTTTCTTAAAGTATTCCCAGGGACCATTTCCTTCATGGAAGCTATGTGGAATAATGTACTGGCAGGCTGTGAAAAAGGAACCAACATCCTCAAGAAATGTGATGTTCCCTGTCCATGTAGGGTTTGAAGGACAGTGGGAAATATTGCCATGAAACTGTGCTTTCCAGGACACGTAGAAATAATAGGATGCTGGAGTGGAAGAATATAAGTGATAGTGTTTAATAATCAGAGACAGATAGATTTAATTACTCTAATAGGTAATATTGCTAGAGTTGAAATCAAGGTGTCTTGATACACAGGTATTTGTGATGATGGCAAATAAATCTTGCTATCCTTGAGGAAAGTTAGATGATAAGCAGAATAGTGTGTTATGTGAACTATATAATAAATGAAATAAATAAAATGAGATCTTGTGAACTGGTGTCTTACATCAACCATCAAAACGGAGTACTGGGATTCCTCACAAAAACTCCAGACTTAAGTCATTCACAGACCTAGAAGTCATTGATTGAAGGGAAGTCTACATCTCTTTGAGAATGGACTGTGTAAAATCCCTGCCAGTAAGTTAGGTAAATATTCCCCATATCTTTTCCAGAAGGGACTTGCTTAATACTAGGAAAACAATATTTGGGGCAAGAAGAATGACAATATTTTAAGGACTATTAGATAAGGATATAAACTAAGATTGATGATAGAGGAACTGAAATATCAGGAGTGGATGATCGGGAGCTCAGGTTGTCTGACTGTCTCACAGTTCAATGATTCTAACATTTCCACACAACTACTCTACAGTTATTTCTATGGTACACAAGCAGATAATTAAGTGTGGCATACTAACCTGGAAGAATCCTCATATGGATCTATACTCTGTGGAGTACAAGCCATTGTAGTTTTAAAAAAAGCCAAGAAAAAAACCTCCTGTATCTTGGAGGCTATATAAGAAACGATGCTATATTGCAGGAGGAATTACAATGATAAGCACCACCATCAAATACTGAAACAATGCAGGGATACTGGTTCATGTGATATCCCCATTCAATTCACCTACTGAGCTGCTAAAACAAACAAAAAAAAAGAGTCAATAGAAAAATAATTCTGATTTGTAGATGACTATGAAAAATTAGAAATACCAAGGGAACAGTTCATGCAAAATGGGCTCAATAAAGGACAGAAATGTTAGGGACCTAACAGAAGGAGAAGACACTAAGAAGAGGTGGCAAGGATACACAGAAGAACTGTACAAAAAAGATCTTCACCACCCAGATAATCACGATGATGTGATCACTACCCTAGAGCCTGACATCCTGGAATGTGAAGTCCAGTGGGCCTTAAGAAGCAGCACTATGAACAAACCTAGTGGAGGTGATGGAATTCCAGTTGAGCTATTTCAAATCCTGAAAGATGATACTGTGAGAAGTGCTGTACTCAATACGCCAGCAAATTTGGAAAACTCAGCAGTGGCCACAAGACTGCAAAAGGTCAGTTTTCATTAAAATCCCAAAGAAAGGCAATGCCAAAGAATGCTCAAACTACCACACAATTGCACTCATCCGATGGCATCCCACTCCAGTACTCTTGCCTGGAAAATCACGTGGATGGAGGAGCCTGGTGGGCTGCAGTCCATAGGGTCATGAAGAATCAGACATGACAGAGCAACTTCACTTTCATTTTTCACTTTCATGCATTAGAGAAGGAAATGGCAACCCACTCCAGTGTTCTTGCCTGGAGAATCCCAAGGACGGGGGCAGCCTGCTGGGCTGCCATCTATGGGGTCACACAGAGTTGGACACGACTGAAGCGACTTAGCAGCAGCAACACCACATGCTAGTAAACTGATGCTTAAAGTTCTCCAAGCCAGGCTTCAGCAATACGTGAACCATGAACTTCCAGATGTTCAAGCTGGTTTTAGAAAAGGCAGAGGAACCAGAGACCAAACTGCCAACATCTGCTGGATCATGGAAAAAGCAAGAGAGTTCCAGAAAAACATCTATTTCTGCTTTATTGACTATGCCAAAGCCTTTGACTGTGTGGATCACAATAAACTGTGGAAAATTCTGAAATAGATGGGAATACCAGACCACCTGACCTGCCTTTTGAGAAACCTGTACGCAGGTCAGGAAGCAACAGTTAGAACTGGACATGGAACAACAGACTGGTTCCAAAGAGGAAAAGGAGTACGTCAAGGCTGTATATTGTCACCCTGCTTATTGAACTTATATGTAGAGTACATCATGAGAAATGCTGGGCTGGAAGAAGCACAAGCTGGAATCAAGATTGCCGGGAGAAATATCAATCACCTCAGCTATGCAGATGACACCACCCTTATGGCAGACAGTGAAGAGGAACTAAAGAGCCTTTTGATGAAAGTGAAAAAGGAGAGTGAAAAAGTTGGCTTAAAGCTCAACATTCAGAAAATGAAGATCATGGCATCTGGTTCCATCACTTCGTGGCAAATAGATGGGGAAACAGTGGAAACAGTGGCTGACTTTGTTTTCTGGGCTCCAAAATCACTGCAGATGGTGATTGCTGCCATGAAATTAAAAGATGCTTTCTCCTTGGAAGGAAGGTTATGACCAGCCTAGACAGCATATTAAAAACACGAGACATTACTTTGTCAACAAAGGTCCATCTGGGCAAGGCTATGGTTTTTCCAGTGGTCATGTATGGATGTGAGAGTTGGACTATAAAGAAAGCTGAGCACTGAAGAATTGATGCTTTTGAACTGTGGTGTTGGAAAAGACTCTTGAGAGTCCCTTGGACCGCAAGGAGATCCAACCAGTCCATCCTAAAGGAGATCAGTCCTGGTTGTTCATTGGAAGGACTGATGTTGAAGCTGAAGCTCCAGTAGTTTGGCCACCTGATGCGAAGAGGTGACTCATTGGAAAAGACCCTGATGCTGGGAAAGATTGATGGTAGGAGGAGAAGGGGATTGCAGAGGATAAGATGCTTGGATGGTGTCACCAACTCCATGGACATGGGTTTGGGTGGGCTCTGGGAGTTGGTGATGGACAGGTATACTTGGCATCCTGCAGTTCATGGGGTCACAGGGAGTTGGATACAAGTGAGTGACTGAACTGAACTGAACTGAACTGATGGACTGACTATGTTAGATTTACCCAGGATGTAGCCCTAACTGCAACTACTGTGATGTGATATTTTTATTGATGCAATACCATACACTTGTCACACAGGAGTTTGTTTGGAGATTGCATTCTCCTTGATTTCTGACAATAAGAAGAAGCAAAAGCAGTTTGTCATCACATAGTAAGGGCATGGTATACATTCACTGATTGCCCCAAGAGTGTGTTAATGCTCATGCTCATGTTCATGACACACTCTGCAGAAAACTAATCCTCTTGCTATTCTGCAGAACATCAAGCTGGTCTACTATAATGATGTATCAAGGTAATTGAACTCAATGATGTGGAACTAACAAGTGTTCTATATGCCCTAGGAAGACTCCAGAGTGCCAGAGGTTGAAAGAAAACTTGTTGAAGATTTTAACGGGAGCCTGCCATGGTGCCATCTGCATATCTGAAGTTGCTGATATTTCTTTCAATAATCTTAATTCCAGCTTGAGCTTCATCCAGCCTGGCATTTCACATTATGTACTCTGCAGATAAGTTAAATAATCAGGGTAACAATATACAGTCTTGACATACTCCTTTCCCAATTTGAAATGAATCTGTTCCGTGTCTGGTTCTAACTGTTGTTTCTTGACCTGAATACAGGTTTCTCAGGAATCAGGTAAGGTGGTCTGGTATTCCCATCTCTAAGTTTTCCACAGGTTGTTGTGATCCACACAGTCTAAAGGTTTAACAGTCAATAAAGCAGAAGCAGATGTTTTTCCTGGAATTCTTGCTTTTTTTATGATCCAATGATTGTTGTCAATTTGCTCTCTGGTTCCTCTGCCTTTTCTAAATCTAGCTTGTACATCTGAAAGTTCTTGGTTCATGTACTGTTGAAGCCCAGGTGGATTTTGAGCATTACCTTGCTAGCATGTGAAAGGAAAGCAATTCTCTGATAGTTTGAACATTCTTTGGAATTGCCCTTCTTTGGGATTGGAATGAAAACTGACATTTTCCAGTCTTGTGGAAATTGCTTAGGTTTCTAAATTTGCTAACATATAGAATTCAGCATTTTACAGCATCATCTTTTAGGATTTGAAGCTCAGCTGGACTTCCATCATCTCCACTAGCTTTGTTCCTAGTCATGCTTCCTAAGGCCGACTTGACTTCACACTCCAGGACATATGGCTCTAGGTGAATGACCACACCATTGTGGTCTTCCAGGTCATTAAGATCTTTTCAGTACAGTTCTTCTGTATATTCTTACCACCTCTTCATAATATCTTCTGCTTCTGTTAGGTCCATACTGTTTCTGTCATTTATTGTGCCCATCTTTGTATGAAATGTTTCCTTCGTATAATTTTCCTGAAGAGATCTCTAGTCTTTCCCATTCTATTGTTTTGAATAGAATAGTTATGACTCTGAAAAAATGATGTTTTTGGTAGTGCTACAAGTGAGAAGGAAATGGCAACCCACTCCAGTATTCTTGCCTGGAGAATCCCATGGACAGAGGAACCTGGTGGGCTACAGGCCATGGGGTCGCAAAGAGTCAGACACAACTGAGTGACTTCACACACACACACACACACACACACAAGTGAGAAACTATTCTGTAGTGAATGAAGACTCTGGTGCATCCTGCTTTGACCCAGAGATGTCAGAGTGCTAAATGTATCTGGCATAGTTAAGATGTTACACTGAATCTCTGACATGCCCCAGCAGGAAAAATAACATGTAGACACCTATGCTATAGAACAAGGTCAAGGTCTCCACAACTGAGAAACTATCATTGAAAACATTAATTCCTAATATATTACAAGGCCATAACAGCAAGGTGTCCTGACTATTGTACACCAAATGCTTATGTAACAACATCTATTTATCCTAACTTGGATATTATTAGATAGGCTCAGTTGTAAGTTTGAGTGTGTAAAGTAGTAACCCATTGTATGATGGACTTGGTATATGGGATCTGAGCTGAGCAGATGTAGAAATCATGAGAATATTAGAACTGATGGCCAGAAATCCCTTGTCTTTACTATCATCTTACCTCTATTTCATTCACATTTCTCCCTCAGGGTTAGGGTTAGCCTTCTGGTAGTATTTCCTGTGAACAACTGATGTAGAATAAATATAAAATCAAGCATGCTTCACAGATAAATTGACTTAAAGGAAATGTTGTCTTTAAGTGAGATTCTGTGACTAACTGGACTTACATGTCACAACTATGGAGGTATCATGTTGTATTAAGTACCTGGATATCGGGGTGAGAATTAGTAGATTTGAGAACTGGTCAGTCAGATAGATACTTCTTACATGTTACTGCAGATCATCTCAACCTCATTATCTCTGGAACCGTTGACTGTTCCAGACTAAGCCATTATTGTGATAACCTATTCTGTGTAGATTTTGAAAAGAGTCATCAGGTACAGTCCAACAGTGGCTCCTTTTATAGATGTTCTGAAAACCATTGATCTCCTATTTTGGAGCTCTTCTATTCTCTGATGAGTGAGATACTGTTGGTCTGTTCAGGGCCTCCATGCAAGCAACCCAGAAACAAAAGCTAAATCACAGTCAACTTAATCATTAAGAGACTACAGCCAAAGTTAAAATTTCAAATTCCAGAAATAAGTATCTTGAGAAAAGTTTGTTTATCTTTTGGAAGTTTATCTCGTAAGTTTGAAGACCAGCTTAGTAACACATTCTTATATTTACTCTCCCTCTTTTTTTGATTCATTCTCTTTTCCTTTTACTTCTGTTTTTTAGTAAAATAGATATGCTGAAATCTTTGCTTCAGGCTGTGCTGTCTAGGTAACCCAGACTAAAATAGAAAAGATGGGGGTTGAGCACAGGAAATGAAACTTTTAACCTGCTCTTAACCAAGACTATCCATGAATACTTCAAGTGCCAATAACCTCCCCTTCATTTGTCCCTGTGTTTAAATAATCTAAATAAATATTCTACTGTTTTCCCTACTATGTTATATATTTTTTTTTTCTCAAGAATCTTTATGTCTTTGAGACTTAGATACTGCAGTCTTTAAGATCAGCCTGTCATTTGCTAATTAAATGCTACTCATCAATTCTCTGAGGTAATTTTGTTGTGTACAATATAGTCCTTTAAGAAGTAAAATGAAACCACCGTATATATTCTACTTAAGATTAATTGCAACTATAGTACCTCAGCAAAACATGTAAACTTAGTTCATTGTCAGATAGTAGTAGTAATAACATAAGAATATCCTTTAGGATGTTAAAATATTTGTAAAATATTTTTGTAATAAACATAGTTTCTAAACCTTTAGAGGAGAAAGAAGAGTAAAGTTAATATAAGAAAAACTTAATGTGTATATAACCTTAAGTTAAACATATCAATGGCCAAGAGGGGAAAAGGTGAGCTGTCTTAAAACATCTTTTAATAAAATACATTAATGAAGGATGTTTAAAAATGAGCATCTGTTATAACACCAAACATTTCTCACATGTTTATTTTGCAAGTTTGTACCAAACCAAGTGCTAAAATTATTTTTGGTACATTAGAATAAAAATACACGCACCCACATAAACACACAAAGAAAGATAATAAAAGACAAAAGCCCAACAGTTAGTTCTAAGCTTCCTAGTGATCAGAACAAAATAGAAAAATGCATTTCTTGTCTCCTGTCAAAAAAGCTAACAGAAAAGAGAAAATCTATCATTTTTCTTCTGCATACCATATGCTTATTACAGAATGTGTGTGTGTGTGTATTAGTCATTCAGTCATGTCCAACTCTTTGTGACCCTATGGACTGTAGCCCGCCAGGTTCCTCTGTCCATTGGATTTCCCAGGCAAGGATACTGGAGTAGGTAGCCACTTCCTTCTCTTGAGGATTTTCCTGACCCAGGGATTCAACCAGTGTCTCCTGCAATGCAGGTAGATTCTTTACCACTGAGCCACCAGGGAAGCCCAGTCAAAATTATCAGAAGGTTTTCTTTACTCTATCTTAAATCATTATTACTTAAAATGTATATCCTGTTGCTGGCAGTGACCTCTGGTGTCAAGTTTTACAGAATACATAGAAAAGAGAGGACTGCAGAAGAGGAAAGGGATCAGTTCTGTTTCTATATTCTTTGATTCTCTTTCTATGATTTTTTATTTGCTTATTTAATTTTATTAGAGAGAATGAGAATGTTTTATTCTTTGAATGGACTCAGCAGTGTAGTAAGTGTAGCTTGTTCTTTTTGGCTAGGTAGATATTGACTTAAACCTTCAGATGTTTAATAGTTAGGAGACGTTTGTCATATCATTTTCTTTCTCTCTGTGCCTCAACTTTTTTGAGTATAGAAATAAAATAAGACTATCTATTTAAGTATAAACACATACCAAGTATATTGCTTTGCCTCACTCTCCTTGTAATTCCAAAATCTATAACAACTCACTGAAAGTCACCTGCTCAGAAATCAAGGTCACTACCACCTCATTAGAATATTAGAACTTGTATTAGAATGTACAGGAGATTAACAAGTAGGTAAAGGAGAAATAAAATATTTTTGGATCAATGAGTACAGTTTCAAAAGTACTACCAGTTATTCTTTTTAAGATTTTCAATGTTTTTATAGTGCTGAAAACAACCAGAAATTATTTTTCTAGATTACTCCTCTTGCAGTGATTTATTGCAAGACCGATTCGGGTACAGGGTGATCCATTGTTTTTTAACCTCTTCTGTATCCATATGTCTATTAATTTGAACTAGAATTTTGACCACCTATTGCATTATGATGAAGTTCTGTGTGACATGAGAATCATCTCTAATATTGCATTTGCATGATTTATAGGCCAGATTTCAGACGTATTTGCTTCTTTTCTATACAACACTATTTTTTTTTCTTAAATTTTTGTGCTTTCCTTCCTAAGAATTTGAGAAAAAATTGCTGATCACTAATGCCTACCACAGTACAGTAGAAATCAGAATAGAAATCAGACAGAGTACAGAATAGAAATCTGACAAACCTGTGTCCAAATCCCAGTTGCAGCACACACTGACTCTGAGAGCTGGACAAATTACAAAACACCTATAAACCTAAAGTTTTCTACTACTCCAATGAGACTGACAGTAGCTGCCATGCTTGGTCGTTATAACCCTGAGATATAAAGCATCCGACACATAGTAAGTACTCAACAACCAATAATGCTATTATTAAATGATTCTAAATGGTAATGAATAAATCAATAAATGATGCAAGCATTGTGCATCTTTTTTGGTCATTATTCTTTTTTTCTCCACCATTCACCATAAGTGACCTATTTCTAAAGAAAATAAAGTACTGTTAGCAACCAGGATACAATTTTACACCACTGATTTCTTCCTTGTTTATTCTTTTGCATACACAACACTTTGATTTGACCTTGTACTAACCTACAGTGCTATCTTTCTCTCTCCACACATGCACTTTAAACCCTAGGAAGCTAAATGAAATTTTAAAAAGTTAAAAAGGAAGCCATGAAGTGGAGATAACTGAGTAAAGACCGAATACAAGGGGTTTAGCTCATTTGAAAGTGTAGGTATCTAATAACCAAGACACACATATTCTATTTCATACTTTAAATTTTATTAATTTCTGTCTACTTTCTCTACAGTAATTTCTACAAGAAAGCTTTATAATTCAATTAATATATGAGAAGAATAATGAGCAAAGTAGATTAAAGACATAAGGCAGTTGTTGTTTTATCAGATTTCTCTACGGAGAAATTGATTGTAATCTGAGTTTCATTAAACTGAATTGTGTGATGGATTTGGAAAATATTTTTTAAAATCTAATAGATTATTATAGGATGTTTGGTTTAATTGCTTCTAGATTATGCCAAACCTAACAAAGCTTGCTTTTTTTTTTTTAACTGATTTTACTACAAGCAGTTGTGCTCTTAAAAACATGACCAAGACAATAGCCATTATAAAACATTTAAAAAGACACCAAGGAATTTCTTTCAACAGTTAGAAGATGCTTCTCTCCCTATTTCCATTAACCTTGTTTCCATTACTTTTCTGTACATTAATAAACATTTTCTAAATATCAATATATTGTCATCCTGCCTTACCACATTTTGCTAATTTTCTAAAACTGAAGGTTTTTTTTTTAGGTACAAGGGTATGAAAGTCATAGCACTTTTTTTAAATTGCTACTTTTCTTTGTTATTAGATAATATTTCAAGTATAATTGATAGTGAGTTATTATATTATTTAACATTTTAATTATGCTAGTATATGGCCACCTTCTAGAATTTCAAAGTACAAGAGTAACTTTTACATGACCACTGACATTGGACCAACAGAAGAATTTAAAATCTTATTAAATTTTATATATATAACCCTTAAATTCTTATATTTTATATTAACTTTTACTAGTTATACTGCAAAGCAGTAATTCTAGCAACTATCTTGAACTGTCATAGAATTTATGAGAGCATTACTATTTCTCATTGAAGATCCTTTTAGATGGCAATCAGTATTGGTATTCAGAATGCTGGCTTATTTGGGAGACAGTTTGCAGAGAGAATTCCAATAGCTGAATTTTGCTTTTAGCTTCTTCCAGGAATTGGATTCTGAGAATTGCAGAAAAGATTTAAGTAAGAATATAGTATAAATCCTTTGACCTGAAACTAATGCTTACTCTCAATGGTTCAATTGAAGATTCACCTAATTTACAGTATCAGGAAATATCTGGGTAACTTGGATTTTTGGTTGAATAGTCACTAATTGAGGTTGCTTGCCAGAGAATGAGACAAGTTTATGAAAAAGTGAAATACATGTTTTATATTCTTACGGGTTTATTTTCAACATCTAGCTGTGCCATCAGTCTTTAATATAATTCTCTCTATGTTAATAAATGTGAATTCATCTCATAAGGCCTCCTATATTATTTAAATGTTTTATGTTCCTTTGATAATATACTATCTGAAGTCTAAAATAGATATCTAACTTGATTTTTAAATGTAAATTTTTGAACATAAAGAAAGTGGAGGTAAATGTCATGACTTTTTAAGAACTTTTAAAATTACACATCTTTAAGATTATAATTGTTCAGTTTAATGTAATAAAATGGTGAGGTGTTGATTTTTCTTTTTTTTCCTAAACGCTACAGAAAATAATTAAGTCATGACATCCAGGTTTGGCAACTCTTCTCCTAAATATTCATCTGTACATACTATCCATGTAAAGTTATGGTTATTTTTAGAAATTTCAAATCTTTCTAGTAAGAAATATTCAGAATTTGAGATGCTGAACTTCTACTAATGCTCTGGGCAGTGTCATGTATTCTAGCAAGATCACACAAGAATCCTTGGGACAGATACTTCCGAACTCCACAATTGCGTTTGGACTAGTGTGCCATGAAGGAATCCAACATTTTAGGCTATAAAGGATAAAATATCACTTCAACATTTCCAGCACTCTTCCTTAACATTGTATATTAATTTTCTTTATTTTTGTCTGTGCTGGGTCTTCATTGCTGCCTGCGCTTGTCTCTAGTTGTGGCAAGCAGGGACTACTCTGTAGCTGCAACATGCAGGCTTCTCATTCGCAGTGGCTTCTCATACTGTGGAGCATGGATTCTGGAGCACGCAGACTTTAGCAGTTGTGGCTTGCACACTCAGAAGTTGCACTTCCCAGACTCTAGAGCATGGGCTCAGTGGTTACGGCACACAGGTTTACTTGTGCTGTGGCATGTGGGGTTTTCCCGGACCTGGGATTGGACCCATATCTCCTTCATTGGCAGACAGATTCTTTACCAGTGAGTCACCAGGGAAGCCCTCCTTAACATTATTGGGCCTCAGGTTCCTCATCTGTAACAATGAAGGCATAGATACCCACCTTTTACATTGTAAGCAGATGCTCTCTTACATATATGTTAATCAGTATAGGCTAGGTTATGACAGTAAGAGTTAATCCCAGAATTCCAGTAGCTTATAGCAAGGAGATATATTTTTCCTTCATGCTATATGTCTATTGTCAACTGGCTGAGGGCTCCATTTTTATAAGATATACAGAATAATAAGAGAGTTCCCACTACTGCAGAGAAGCTAGAGACTTCACTGCATGTTATCCTCAATCAGAGAAACAAGTCTGTGGCTGCTAAGTCATTTCAGTCGTGTCCAACTCTGTGCGACCCCATAGACAGCAGCCCACCAGGCTCCCCCATCCCTGGGATTCTCCAGGCAAGAACACTGGAGTGGGTTGCCATTTCCTTCTCCAATGCATGAAAGTGAAAAGTGAAAGTGAAGTCACTCAGTCGTATTGGACTCTTAGCGACCCCATGGACTGCAGCCTACCAGGCTCCTCCATCCATGGGATTTTCCAGGCAAGAGTACTGCAGTGGGATGCCATCGCCTTCACCGACAAGTCTGTGGAGACTTCATCAACTCAAATTTTGCTAGTAGCTGTGTCAGAAGGAAAGAGAAGGCCATAAATCACACTTTGACTTCTAAAGACTTTTTCTCACATTATTTTGACAACAGTGAGTCATAATATTGTTGTTGTTCAGTTGCTAATTTGTGTCCAACTCTTGAACTACAGACCCCATGAAACACAGAACACCAGGCTTGCCTGTCCTTCACTATTTCCAGGAGTTTTCTCAAACTCATGTTCATCAAGTCATATAATATGTCTAAATACAAAGGTGGGGATGCATTTCTAACATCTGATGAGATGGAAATTTATACTTAGTGAAAAGCTAATGATCTAAAGATTATATGTAAAATTTATAGTTTAATGATAACCCATAGTAAGTGCTAATATCTTAGCTATTGTGAAAGGCTTTCACTCATTTATTCAACTAAATATCATTGAAAATGTACTTATCCTAAGTACTGAGTTAGATATTAGGAATATTTGGATGCATAAAATAAAATTTCAGAATTTGAGGAAACTATTTTCCAGTGTATGTGTGTGTGTGTGTGTGGGGGGGGGGGGGTTGTTATCTTATTTTACATCTCTTTCCAAAGTATTTCACCAGAACTTTTTATTCCCCATGATCCATTTACAACTTCACCAGCAAAGATGGTACCTCAGTTAGGGTTTTTTCTCCAACACTGGTCATTTTTCCCATATAACTTGAATTGAAGTCCAATCTGAGATACTAATCTTTGTTTCTCAACCTACTTTATTTCATTTATCTTTAATTCTCCTCTACCTTAACTGTTAACCCTTACAGAGTCACCTTAGGGACTTGTCAACAAACAGTCTCTCCAGAAAGTGTGATGCCATTTCCACCCCCATCAAAATCTCATCACACGTATAACAGTTGCCCAAAGAGCAATACAACATTAATATGATATTAGCCTGCTGTCTTTTTTTTTCTAACTCTCCCCACTCTCTGGGTCCACTTGACTCAATTTCAAGCTTACTTTACTTCTTCAATCACTTTAGTGTTTTCCTTTTATTAATATTCTGATGTATTTAAATGTTTTACTGAATTGTCACCCAGTGTTCAACTTTGAATCATCCTCACATAATAGTTTCCTACTCTAGTTCCTGGACCAAAGAGCACTTTTAGAGAAAACTACAAAATGAGCAAATATGACCTAATGTAAATATATGCTTACTGGTCAGTCTGGCTTAGAGACTAGTGATCTTATCTAATCTGCTCTATTTTACAAAGAAAATTAATGCATTGACATGTATTTACATTTTTTCCTTTTGTATGTATTTGTACGTCATTTCTCTTCTCCCTTCTTTTTTATATCATTCTATAAATCTTAAAGATATACCCATTTGAACACAGAGTTCCAACAAATAGCATGGAAAGATAAGAAAGTCTTCCTCAGTGATCAGAGCAAAGAAACAGAGAAAAACAGTAGAATGGGAAAGCCTAGAGATTTCTTCAAGAAAATGAGAGATACCAAGGGAACATTTCATGCAAAGACAGGCCCAATAAAGGACAGAAATGGTATGGAAATAAAGGAAGCAGAAGATATTAAGAAGAGATGGCAGAGTTGCCAGTCCAGGTTCGATGCACGATACTGGATGCTTGGGGCTGGTGCACTGGGACGACCCAGAGGGATGGTATGGGGAGGGAGGGGGGAGGAGGGTTCAGGATGGGGAACACATGTATACCTGTGGCGGATTCATTTTGATGTTTGGCAAAGCTAATACAATTATGTAAAGCTTAAAAATAAAATAAAATTTTTTTAAAAAAAAGTGAAAAAAAAAAGAGAAGAGATGGCAAGAATACACAAAAGAACTATAAAAAAAAAAGATCTTCACAACCCAGATAATCATGATGGTGTGATCACTGACCTAGAGCCAGACATCCTGGAATGTGAAGTCAAGTGGGCCTTAGGAAGCATTACTATGAACAAGGCCAGTGGAGGTGATGCAATTCCAGTTGAGCTATTTCAAATCCTAAAAATGATTCTGTGAAAGTGCTGCACTCAATATGCCAGCAAATTTGGAAAACACAGCAGTGGCCACAGGACTGGAAAAGGTCAGTTTTCATTCCAATCCCAAAGAAAGGCAATGCCAAAGAATGCTCAAACTACCGCACAAACGCACTCATCTCACATGCTAGTGCTCAAAATTCTCCAAGAAAGGCTTCAACAATACATGAACCATGAACTTCCAGATGTTCAGTTGGGTTTAGAAAAGTCATAGGAACCAGAGATCAAATTGCCAACATCCGCTGGATCATCAAAAAAGCAAGAGAGTTCCAGAACAACATCTATTTCTGCTTTATTGACTATGCTAAAGCCTTTGACTGTGTGGATCACAACAAACTGTGGAAAATTCTGAAAGAGATGGGAATACCAGACCACCTTACTTGCCTTCTGAGAAATCTGTATGAAGATCAGGAAGCAACAGTTAGAACTGAACATGGAACAACAGACTAGTTCCATATTGGGAAAGGAGTACGTCAAGGCTGTATATTGTCACCTTGTTTATTTAATTTATATGCAGAATACATCATGAGAAATGCTGGGCTGGATTAAGCACAAGCTGGAATCAAGACTGCTGGGAAAAATATAAATAATCTCAGATATGCAGATGACACCACCCTTATGGCAGAAAGTGAAGAAGAACTAAAGTGCCTCTTGATGAAAGTAAAAGAGGAGAGTGAAAAAGCTGGCTTAAAATTCAACATTCAGAAAATTAAGATCATGACATCCAGTCCCATCATTTCATGGCAAATAGTTGGGGGAACAGTGGAAATAGTGGCAGACTGTTTTTTTTTTTTTTGGCTCCAGAATCACTGCAGATGGTGACTGAAACCATGAAATTATAAGACACTTTCTCCTTGGAAGGAAAGTTATGATCAATCTAGACAGCATATTAAGTAGCAGAGACATTACTTTGCCAACAAATATCCACCTAGTCAAGGCTATAATTTTTCCAGTGGTCATGTATGGATATGAGAGTTGGACTCTAAAGAAAGCTGAATGCTGAAGAATTGATGCTTTTGAACTGTGGTGTTGGAGAAGACTCTTCAGAGTCCCTTGAACTGCAAAGAGATCCAACCAGTCCATCCTAAAGGAAATCAGTCCTGAATATTCATTGGAAGGACGGATGTTGAAGCTGAAATTCCAATACTTTGGCCACCTGATGAGAAGAGCTGACTCATTGGAAAAGACCCTAATGCTGGGAAAGATTGAAGGGGGGAGGAGAAGGGAATGGCAGAGGATGAGATGGTTGGATGGCATCACCGACTCAATGGGCATGAATTTGAGTAAACTCCGGGAGTTGGTGATGGACAGGAAGGCATGGCGTTTTGCAGTCCATGGGATTGCAAAGAATCAAACATGACTGAGCGAATGAACTGAACTGAACTGATAAATCTTTTCTAATCCATTGAAAATGTTCAATTGTTTTATCATTAAATGTAACTCTACTGCTTCCCACTGCCTATCATGTCTATTAATATTCCTTTTATCTTTAAAGTCATCCATTCTTAGAGTCATAGCATTTTAAAATCTAAATATAGCTTAAAGATTATGTTTAAAATTTGGTTCAAATTTGCATTTTGCATGTATCTGTCAATACAACCTACCCAACATCTCACTAAATTACTCGTGAAATCTCATAAGGAAATGAAAATTCACGTAATCGACAAACACTATGTTCGGCCCATAATCTATTAACAAAATCTGAAATACAAATGGAAGTGAAATGGGAAAAACTGGCAATAAGCAAAACAATATCAAGAACAGGAAATTGCTACCAAAATAACAGTCCTATTAGATTTGAGTTACAATACATTAAGATTACATCTCATTAAAAAGAAACCACCTAAGAAGTCATAATTTTTGACAAAGGTCTTAAATTACATCAGTTTGAATACCTATGCCAACCTGGGATTTTGTCATTGTTTTTGTTTTAAGTATTAAATGAAAAAATGAAAATATTTCATAATAGGTGCACATTATTTTTTGCTATCTTTATGTATACTAATAATATATAAAATAACTTTAATAATATTCTGCAGTGAATATGAAGTGCAACTATATTTTCCAAGCCCATATTTTAAATAACCATGAAGCTGAAAGTAAAATAAAATTAACTTTCCTTTTCTAGGGTCACAACTTAGTTGATGTATGTATTCCTTAGGACCAATAAGAGATCTTTGGAAGTGGTTTTTGTTTGTTCTATTACTATTATTTCTCTCCTTTTTTATAAGAGTAAAGTCATCTGCTTCTAAAAATAAAAGTAAGTTATTTCAAGTGGAATGTATTTTCAGAGGATAAAGTTTTATCTCGTAGTGAACAGTTGCCATCATTTCTTTTCCAAATGGCATATTTGTTTTGCCTTTTTTCTGATATGTGACATAAGTGATAAGCCATTTTTTTCTTGAGGGGGAAATTTTTTCTCTTAAACAATAATCTTCAATAACTATGAAAAATGGGGGCCCAGAGCACCTCTTATTTTGGAGTTCTAAGAAGTTAGTGAACAAAAACCACTTCAACTTTGTTTACCCAACAGATCTTGTAAGTCCTTAGAGTTTAATGTAGATAATGAAGCATTTTCTTTCTTCTTGCTGATGACAGTTCTATGTCTTTTCCAAGTAGGGCCAACAAGCCAGTGTGACATATTTTTATCTACAAGTCACAACACTTACCAGAAACAGGCAACAAGCCTCTCAAATTACATTTACACCGAAGTAGCAAGACAAGTGTAATCTAACTATCAAAGGATGGTTCACTAAAGTGCTCCAACTATTGCCAACAGAGCCCAGGCATAATTTGTCTTGACTTGATTTAGACAGCCAAAGCAGTGTGAAAAGCAGCAATAGTCAGTTACCCATGGCTTTAAATACAGACATCATCACACAAGTTACTCTGAGGGGCAAGATCTAATGATGATTAATCTCAGTTTCCCAGAAGCTTAAAAGTGTGAGTTTATAAAAACACAGTTCAAAAGAGGAGGCATGTTTTTAAAAAATATTTTCTGTCTGCTGTTGATCTGGTTTAATTTATGTTGCGTGTTTAGTCGCTCAGTTGTGTCTGACTCTTTGTTACTCCATGGACTGTAGCCCACCAGGCTTCTCTGTCTATGGGAATTCTCCAGGCAAGAATACTAGAGTGGGTTGCCATGCCCTCCTCCAGGGGATCTTCCCAACCCAGGGATTGAACCCATGTCTCCCACATTGCAGGAAGATTCTTTACGATCTGAGCCACCAGGGAAGCCTGGTTTAATTTCTAGAAACTCAATAACTTTTCCTGAGTATAAAATCAGTGGCACCTTTAAAAATTACAGTAGACTAAACTATATAGATTCGTAAACATTGGGCTATATTTTATCTCTAGCAAGGGCAATTTATGTAGTTCAATATAGAAATTATTTGATTATAAATTATAGGGAGACTCTCAAGTTTCTCAAAAAAGAAAACTTCATTCCAAAAGCTTCATTGACTGGCTCAGGGTCATATGCTAGTAAGTGGTTGAGTGATTAGAATGATTACTCACCATCTTCTATGAAGTCATACCAGAAATTTTATTTTTTCATGTGTCCCATTAATCTCATCAGTACTAGCTATTCCTTTTACACGTGATACTCCACTCTTCCCCATTTATTAATTCAAGTTCATCTTTCAGTTCTTGGACTAAGAAAGCCCACAACACAGAAGCCTATTCTGACACCACCACAAACTATATCAGATTCCCATTGTTTATCCTCCCTTCAACAACCTCCTTCACATAACTTTCACACTTGCAGTTACATAATGAATATAATAATTGGTTTGTTGCCTGCTTTTCATGCTAAACATAAGAGAACTCTGTAACAGGAATTGTGGCCACTGGGTTCCATAATTCATGACTCAGTAAGGTTCAGGTGTTCACTGTACTTATTTATCACAAAAGCATTCTTAGCATCCTGTAGGATGAGAGTTTTAATCCCAAAGCAGTAAACTAGAGTAGGACTAATCTATTAAATCATTCAGCGAATTTTAGTAATTAAAAGAATGCAGAGTTTTAAATCCCTAGTATTAATACACACATTTAGATAAATAGTGTAAATTTGCCTTCATGTTTAAAACACTAAAGATTATAAAACTAATTTTTCTCATTTGTAACTGCTATTTAAAATTGATTTCATAATATAAAATACTCAAAAAGCTACAACATATACGTCTTGGGATGATCTACATGTAAATCCCATGTGAATTCATCGTTGTAACTTTGGTAGAAAGGTAAATGTAAATATGTTTAGTTGGTAAAATCACATAATATGAATTTGCATCATATTTGCTTCCTTCTTTAATTTTATATTGGCAGTGTCTTCACTAACTTTTAAGTAAACTTGTATTTCAACAAATTAATAGCATATAGTAAACCATCCAGTAGAGAAGCTAATTACTTGATTGTAAAATGAAATAGCAATAATTTCCCTACAGTGAAAGCTCCACCACCGTAATTTGGTTATGTCATACTTTACCTTGAAGAGAATATTAAAAACACAAGATTAGCCAATGCTATCCACTATATTTTTCTATTTATAGTTTGATGCTAAATCGCTACCTTCATGTTAGAGGTAAGACATCAATAGCAGAACACCAAGGGCCTTTCTGATGCTCACTTCAATTTGCTTTGTGGATAATAATGTAAATATAGATCTCAGAAGAGAATGGTTTGCTGACTAATCATTTATCGTAAAAGAGATTGATGAAATTTTTTAGATACTTGATGGGTAGCAAATATTCAGAAAACAAAGCAGCTGCAGAATTTTAACAATTGGTTAGGAAATTCTTCATATTAATCCTCCTTTCTAGTGTTCTGCATACATGCACATCAAATAAAATAGCCAAAATGATGAGTGATAAACTCTAAATAAAAATAAAATTACAGAAAATCATACCTCCTAATAAATTAATTAAATTTATAATCTGCTAGTTACACTTCCAAATTTCTTATTTAAAACCTGAACAATCTTATAAAAAATAATAATACAATATATCCTTATATATATGTATATGATTAGAAAAGGGAAAAAAAAAAAGCCCTTGTCCTTCAAATCATCCAAGTAAAATTAAAGTGATGGGTAAAGGAACAACATGGGCAAAGTAACTTCCTTTGGATGATGGCCTCCTTGGTTCTAAAATAGGTCTCCTGTCAAGAAGAAGATGGATGGTTTCCTAGTCATTATCATACCATGTGTACCACAAGAATCAGATGCTCAATGCAATGCAACTGCTACACTAATGGCATTATGGTTTGTAACAGAATTTTTAAAGGAGATTTAAACATATGAAGGAGAGCTATCCCTTCTTTGTTTCACATTACTATAAACTGGAGGATTCTTTGTTGATGAAATTTAGTTTGCTTATTAAGAAGAAAAAGGCAAACAAAACATTAAGCACTTTCTGAATGTTGTATAGAAAACTTGCAACATATTATTGTTGTTCAGTCACTCAGTTTTGACTCTTGGCAACCCCAAGGACTGCAGCACGCCAGGCTTCCCTGTCCATCATCTCCCAGAGTTTGCTCCAACTCATGTCCGTTCAGTTGGTGATGTCATCCAACTATCTCATCCTCTGTTGTCCCCTTCTCCTCCTGCCTTCAATCTTGCCCAGCATCAGGGTCTTTTCAAACGAGTCAGCTCTTCATATCAGGTGGCCACAGTATTGGAATTTCAGATTCAACATCAGTCCTTCCAATGAATATTCAGGACTGATTTCCTTCAGGATTGACTTGTTTGATCTCCTTGCAGTTCAAGGGACTCTCAAGAATCTTCTCCAGTATCACATTTCAAAAGCATAAGTTCTTTGGTGCTCAGCATTTTTTACTGTCCAACTCTCACACCCATACATGACTACTAGAAAAACCATAGCTTTGACTGTATGGACCTTTGTAGTCATAGTAATTCCTCTGCTTTTTAATACACTGTCTAGTTTTGTCATAGCTTTTCTTCTGAGGAGCAAGTGTCTTTCAATTTCATGGCTGCAGTCACCGACCACACCAGTGATTTTGGAGCCGAAGAATATAAAGTCTGTCACTCTTCCATTGTTTCCCCATCTATTTTCCATGAAATGATGGGACTGGATGCCATATCTTAGCTGTTTGAATGTTCAGTTTTAAGACAGATTTAAACTCTTTCTTCTCTTTCAACTTCATCAAGACGCTCTTTAATTCCTCTTCACTTTCTGCCACTAGAGTGATGTCATCCGCATGGCCACAGGACTGGAAAAGGTCAGTTTTCATTCCAATCCCAAAGAAAGGCAATGCCAAAGAATGCTCAAACTACCGCACAATTGCACTCATTTCACATGCTAGTAAAGTGATGCTTAAAATTCTCCAAGCCAGGCTTTAGCAATATGTGAACCGTGAACTTCCAGATGTTCAAGCTGGTTTTAGAAAAGGCACAGGAACCAGAGGTCAAATTGCCAACATCTGCTGGATAATCAAAAAAGCAAGAGAGTTCCAGAAAAACATCTATTTCTGCTTTATTGACTATGCCAAAGCCTTTGACTGTGTGGATCACAATAAACTGGAAAATTCTGAAAGAGATGGGCATACCAGACCACCTGACCTGCCTCTTGAGAAACCTATATGCACCTCAGGAAGCAACAGTTCAAACTAGACATTGAACAAGAGACTGGTTCCAAATAGGAAAAGGAGTATGTCAAGGCTGTGTATTGTCACCCTGCTTATTTAACTTATATGCAGAATACAGCATGAGAAACGCTGGGCTGGAGGAAGCACAAGCTGGAATCAAGATTTCCTGGAGAAATATCAATAACCTCAGATATGCAGATGACACCACCCTTAATGGCAGAAAGTGAAGAAGATCTAAAGAGCCTCTTGATGAAAGTGAAACAAGAGAGTGAAAAAGTTGGCTTAATGCTCAACATTCAGAAAACCAAGATCATGGCATCCAATCCCATCACTTCATGGCAAATAGATGGGGAAACAGTGGCTGACTTTATTTTTCTGGGCTCCAAAATCACTACAGATGGTGACTGCAGCCATGAAATTAAAAGACGCTTACTCCCTGGAAGGAAAGTTATGACCAACCTAGACAACATATTAAAAATCAGAGACATTATTTTGTCAACAAAGGTCCATCTAGTCAAGGCTATGGTTTTGCCAGTGGCCATGTATGGATGTGAGAGCTGGACTATAACGAAAGCTGAGTGCCGAAGAATTGATGTTTTTGAACTGTGGTGTTGGAGAAGACTCTTGAGATTCCCTTGGACTGCAAAGAGATCCAGCCAGTCCATCCTAACGGAGATCAGTCCTGGGTGTTCATTGGAAGGACTGATGTTGAAGCTGAAACTTTAGCTACCCGATGCGAAGAACTGACTTATTTGAAAAGACCCTTAGGCTGGGAAAGATTGAGGGCAGGAGGAGAAGGGGAAGACAGAGGATGAGATGGTTGGATGACATCACTGACTCCATGGACATGGGTTTGGGTGGACTCTGGGAGTTGGTGATGGACAGGGAGGCCTGGCATGCTGCGGTTCATGGTGTGGCAAGAGTGGGATACGACTGAGTGATTGAACTGACATCTGCATATCTGAGATTATTAATATTTCCCCTGTCAATCTTGATTCTAGCTTGTGCTTCATCCAGCCTGGCATTTTGCATGATGTACTCTGCATATAAGTTAAATAAGCACAGTGACAATATACTGCCTTGACAAACTCCTTTCCCAATTTTGAACCAGTCTGTTGTTCTATGTCTGTTTCTAACTTTTGCTTCTTGACCTGCTTACAGGTTTCTCAGGAAGCAGGTAGGGTGGTCTGGTATTCCCATCTCTTGAAGAATTTTCCACAGTTTGTTGTGATCTACACAGTCAAAGGCTTTAGCAGAATTCCCTTGCTTTTTCTATGACCCAACAGATATTGGCAATTTGATCTCTGGTTCCTCTGCCTTTTCTAATCCAGCCTGTACATCTGGAAGTTCTCGGCTTACATACTGTTGAAGTCTAATTTGAAGGATTTTGAGTATTACTTTGCTAGCATGTGAAATGAGTTAAATTGTGTGGTAGTTTGAACATTCTTTGGCATTGACTTTCTTTGGGACTGGAATGAAAACTGACCTCTTCCAGTCCTGTGGCCACTGCTGAGTTTTCCAAATTTGCTAGCATGTTGAGTGCAGCCCTTTCACAACATCATCTTCCAGGATTTGAAATAGCTCAACTGGAATTCCATCACCTCCACTGTCTTTGCAGTGATGCTTCCTCAGGCCCACTCGACTTTGCATTCCAGGATGTCTGGCTCTAGGTGAGTGATTACACCATTATGGTTATCTGGGTCATTAAGAATTTTTTTTCTTAAATAGTTCTCTGTATATTCTTGCCACCTCTTCTTAATTTCTTCTGCTTCTGTTAGATCCCATACCATTTCAGTCCATTATTGCACCTATATATGCATGAAATAGTCCCTTGATATCTTAATTTTCTTGAGAGCTCTGGTCTTTCCCATTCTATTGTTTTCCTATATTTCCTTGCATTGTTCACTTAAAAAGGCTTTATCCCTCTTTACCATTCTCTGAGCTCTACATTCAGAAGGGTATATCTTTCCTTTGCTTCTTCGTTTTTTGCTTCTCTTCTTTTTTTCAGCTTTGTAAGGCCTCTTCAAGAATCTGCCTGCAATGCAGGAAATGCCTTTTCAATTCCTGGGGGTGGGAAGATCTGCTGGAGAAAGGATAGGCTACCCACTCCAGTATTCTTGGGCTTCCCTTGTGGCTCAGCTGGTAAGGAGTCTGCCCGCAATGCAGGAGAGCTGGGTTTGATCCTTGGGTTGGAAAGATCCCCTGGAGAAGGGAAAGGCTATCCACCCCAGTATTCTGGCCTAGAGAATTCCATGGACCTTATAGTCCACGGGGTGGCAAAGAGTCAGACACAGACACAACTAAGTGACTTTCACTTTTGCAAGGCCTCCTCAGGCAACCGTTTTGCCTTTTTGCATTTTGCATTTCTTTTTCTCTTGGAGATGGTTTTGATCACTGCCTGGTACACATTGTTTCAAATGTCTGTCCATAGTTCTTCAGGCACTCTGTCTATCAGATCTAATCCCTTGAATCTATTTGTCACTTTCATTGTATAATTGTAAGGGATTTGATTTAGGTCATACCTGAATGGGGCAGTGGTTTTCCCTACTTTTCTTCAATTTAAGTCTAAATTTTGCAACGAGGATTTCATGATCTGAGCCAGTCAGCTCCTGGTCTTGTATTTTCTGACTGTATAGAACTTCTTCATCTTTGGCTGCATAGAAAATACATAAAAAGTACTATATATTTGTTTATATAGAAATCAGAAAAATGTACACATATACCGGTGTGGTTACATATATAAATTTGTGTGTGGAGATTGTCAGAAAGGCATTTTCTTTTACCCTTCTAGGTTCTTTTGGCTGACCTAAAATTAAGTTGACATGAGACAGATTAACAGGAAAAAGAAATTAACTAAAAAATTAAAAATGTATCCATGACAGAGAATCGGGAGAACTAACATGCCAAAACAGCAGAAACATGCATCTTGTACACCATCTTTAGCTAAAGACAAAAGAGGATGTTGGGAGTGGTGGTTTGGGACTTCAGAAAAGAGGAAAACAATTCACATGGAGATGGAAAAGCAAATGTTTGGTGAAGAAATGTTAGCTGGGCGTTTCAGAGACAATGGGATTTAGAATGGACTTTGATATGTAGGCTCTGCCAAGTTTCCACATACCACATCCAGTTCATATTCTTTATAAATTTCTGGCTATAGCTATATTCCAGAAGTAAGCCCTCTATCTAATATTTTTTAGACAGTTGGGGGAAGGTTAAAGATTCCTTCTTGGTTTTTATGGCTTTCATGATTTTCATCTTGAAATAATCCTTAAAATAATCCATATGCCAGAGAGACACATTTATGGTGGCAGATTATGCTTCCCTGGCCTTCTCTTGTGGCTCAGCTGGTAAAGAACCCACCTGCAATGTGGGAAACCTGGGTTCTATCCCTGGGTTGGGAAGATCTCCTGGAGAAGGGAAGGGCTACTCAGTTCAGTATTCTGGCCTGGAGAATTCCATGTTTAGTCCATGGGGTCGCAAAGAGCCAGACACGACTGAGTGACTTTCACTTCACTCACTTGACTTCACTTATGCCTCCCTACGTATCTCTCTATGTATTTATATAAATCTTTTGATTGAAGAGATCTGACTGAGATTTTATCTATTTACTTTAACTACTTTGTTGTTTAGTCGCTAAGTTGTGTCTGACTCTTTTGAGACCTGAAGAACTGTAGCCCACCAGACTCCTCTGTCCATGCAATTTCCCAGGCAAGAATACTGGAGTGGGTTGCAATTTCCTTCTCCAGGGTATCTCCCCAACACAGGGACTGAATCCATGTCTCCTTCATTGGCAGGGAAATTTTTTTACCATCTGAGCCACCTGGGTAGCCTTTAATTTCCTTTTTCTCTGCATAATGGTCATTTATGAATTATGCTTTCTACACAACATCAGAATATTTTTAGATTTCACTTAAATTTTTTGTTAATGAAATTTAAACCCCTTTATGTGGGAGCTAGCATACTTTACTATTGCCCTGCTTAGTGTAGTGAGCTGTGAATGTGTTTGCACATAAACAATCATTCTATATACATTCTTTTAAAGATTCCTTGAACTGAAATGGCTGAAACACAATTAACAATTTTTCCTTTATGTGGGAGCTAGCATACTTTACTATTGCCCTGCTTAGTGCAGTGAGCTGTGAATGTGTTTGCACATAAATAATCATTCTATATACATTCTTTTAAAGATTCCTTGAACTGAAATGGCTGAAACACAATTAACAATTTTTCCACTATCTATATGGATTTCCAAATCATTTTTACCTTATGTATGATTGACTTCCCTCGTTGCTCAAACAGTAAAGCATCTGTCTACAATGCGGGAGACCTGGGTTTGATCCCTGGGTTGGGGAGATTCCCTGGAGAAGTAAATGGCAACCCACTCCAGTACTCTTGCCTAGAAAACCCCATAGACGGAGGAGCCTGGTGCAGGCTACTGCTGATGGGGTCTCAAAGAGAAATGGCTCAAACACAATTAACAATTTTTCCTCTATCTATATGGATTTCCAAATCATTTTTACCTTATGTATGATTGAGAAGTATATAATATAGAATGTTATTACAGATTGAGTAGCATAAAATAATCTGCCAAAATGAAATGAAAAAAATAATATCTTTTTATTATCATTTAATATAATTTGGTAATAGAGAATTTGATAGTTATTTCACATGTTTTGGATTTTTTTTCTTAACTTTCTAAATTATGTGTCCATTTAATTTAAAAAATTATTTACAAGTATAATCCTCAGAAGATGTTGAAAAAAAATGTTATGCATTTACATTTCTTGTTTTTTCATTTTCTCTTGGATTTCCCCAATTCTTTAGACATTTTCTTAACATTTGATACATGAAACAGTATAAACACATGTTCAATGTGGGCTTGAGTAACAGATTTTATTAAATACATAAATCTTAGGACCGTATATTGAAAGCAAATCTGTGTTCTAAGAGATGAGCTATTTTTGTTTGCCATTCCTGATCCACTTTCCACTATTTTCACCCCTTATATGCCCCTAGAGACTGAAATATATGGGCTCCACGAATAGAATTATTTGCTCTTCAGTTTCAAGTGAGGAAGTTGGTATCAAGGTATTTATTTCCCAGGTTCCCCACTACTAAAGACTAGCTCAGTCCGTTTACCAAAAGTAACAGCTCTGGTCCGGAGACACCCTCCACAGAGTCACTATGTCTTCGGGTTTAAACAGTCACTCTCTCCCTGTGACCTTGAGTAGAAAGGTGGCGTCCTTGCATTCTTACAAGAGCTGGGACTATAACTTAGTTTTGTGTTTTCTGACATGATGTACTTTCCATTATGGTTTTAGTAACATTTTTACTGAACAGAATACATAAAGTATTTCTAACAATGAAAGATGTGGATAGCAAACTTTATTTTGCCTTCACTTTTAAGTGATATCTTATCTGCTATACAAATTTAGATTGATGATTATTTTTCATAAAATCTTAAGAATATTTTACTTCATTTTCTTCTGTAATCTGTTGAATCTGATGAGAATTCTGCTGTTAAAATAGCTGATGTCACACTTGCCTTTTCTGTTCTTTGCTTTACCTTTAATTTCCTTTTTTAAAAAATTAATGCACTTTTAAAAAATTGAAGTATGTTAATTTATAGTGTCTCAGGTGCTCAGTTAAGTAGTGATTCAGTTATAAGTTATACATGGATGTGTCTGTGTGTGTATATTCTTTTTCAGATTGTTTTTCATTATAGTTTATTACAAAATATTGAATATAATTCCCTATACTATATAGTGCTAACTGCTAAGTCGCTTCAGTCATGTCCAACTCTGTGCGACCCCAGAGACAGCAGCCCACCAGGCTCCCCCATCCCTGGGGTTCTCCAGGCAAGAACACTGGAGTTGGTTGCCATTTCCTTCTCCAATGCAGGAAAGTGAAAAGTAAAAGTGAAGTCGCTCAGTTGTGTCCGACTCTTAGCAACCTCATGGACTGAAGCCCACCAGGCTCCTCTGTCCATGGGATTTTCCAGGCAAGAGTACTGGAGTGGGGTGCCATTGCCTTCTCCAATACTATATAGTAGTCCTTGTTTTTATCTATTTTTATCTATTTTGTATACACTAGTGTGTATTTGTTAATCCCAAATTCCTAATTTATCCCTCTCCCTTACCCCTTTGGTAACCATAAGTTTGTTTTCTATTTTTGTGAACCTATTTCCATTTTGAAAGTTCTTTTGTATCATTTTTTTTAGATCCACATATGTTATACTATATGATATTTGTCTTTCTGTCTGAGGACTTCACTTAGTATAGTAATCTCTAGGTCTATTCATGTTGCTTCAAATAGCATTAATTCATATTTATATGATTAAGCAATATTCCATTATGTATATATATATAATATATATCTCTGTAGGTATGTACCATATCTTCTTTATACATTCATCCATCAATTGACATCTAGATTGCTTCTGTGTCTTGACTGTTGTAGATAGTGCCGCTACTATCATTGGGGTGCATGTATCTTTTGAATTAGTTTCTGTATTTTCTGAATATGTGCCCAGAAGTGGGACTGCAGGATCATATAATTTTATTTTTAGGTTTTTGGTTTTGTAGGAAACTTTATACTGTTCTACACAGTGGCTGCACCAGGTTACAGTCCCACTAAAAGTATAAGGCAGGTTTCCTTTTCTTCACACGCTCTCTAATACTTATTATTCATAAACTTTTTGATGACCTTCCTGACAAGTGTGAAGTGATATCTCATTGTAGTTTTGATTTGCACTTCTCTAATAATTAGCAATGTTGAGCATTTTTTTTCATGTGCCTATTGACCATCTGTATGTCTTCTTTGGAATGATGTCTATTATGTTATTCTGCCCTTTTTTGGGGTTGTTTGTTATTTTGACAATAAGCAGTATGAACTTTTTATATATTTTAGAAATTAATCCCTTGTCCTTTGCATGGTTTGAAAACATTTTCTCCCATCCCATAGGTGATCTTCGGAGAAGGCAATGGCACCCCACTCCAGTACTCTTGCCTGGAAAATCCCATGGATGGAGGAGCCTGGTAGGCTGCAGTTCATGCGGTCGCTAAGAGTCGGACATGACTGAGCGACTTCACTTTCACTTTTCACTTTCATGCATTGGAGAAGGAAATGGCAACCCACTCCAGTGTTCTTGCCTGGAGAATCCCAGGGACGGGGGAGCCTGGTGGGCTGCCGTCTATGGGGTGGCACAGAGTCGGACATGACTGAAGTGACGTAGCAGCAGCAGCAGCATAGGTGATCTTTTCATTTTGCTTAAGGTTTCCTTTGCTGTGCAAATCTTTTAAGCTTAATTAGATCTCATATGTTTAGTTTTGCTTTTGTTTCAATTAGTCTAGGAGATGACTCCAAAAAATATTGCTGTCATTTATGTCAAATTATGTTCTGCCTATGTCTTTTTATAGGAGTTTCATAGCACTCTGTCTTATATATGCATTTAGGTTTTTAATCTGAGGGGGATTTTTTTTGTATATGTCATGAAAGAATGTTCAAACATCATTGTTTTACATGTAACTGACCATTTTTCCCTGCACCATTTGTCAAAGAGACCTCTCCACTGTATATTCCTACCTCTTTTGTCATAGATTAATTTACCATAATTGTGTGGGGTTTTTTTGTTTTGTTTTGTTTTGTTTTTTTGAGATACCAAGCTCCCTGACTTCAGACTATACTACAAAGCCACAGTCAACAAAACAGAATAGTACTGGCACAAATCAGACACATAGCTCAATGAATCAGGAAAAAAAAAAAAACAGTTTTCAGGGAGAAATATCAATAACCTCAGATATGCAGATGACATCACCCTTATGGCAAAAAATGAAGAGGAGCTAAAGGCCCTTTTGATGAAAGTGAAAGAAGAGAGTGAAAAACCTGGATTAAAAATCAACATTCAAAAAATGAAGATCATGGCATCCAGTCCCATCACTTCATGGCAAATAGATGGGGAAACAATGGAAACAGTGACAGACTTCATTTTCTTGGGCTCCAAAATCACTACAGATGGTGACTGCAGCCATGAAATTAAAAGACACTTGCTCCTTGGAAGAAAAGTTATTACCAACCTAGACAGCATATCAAAAAGCAGAGACATTATCCACATAGTCAAAGCTGTGGTTTTTCCAGTAGTCGTGTATGGATGAGAGAGTTGGACTATAAAGAAAGTGGAACACCAAAGAATGGATGCTTTTGAACTGGGGTATTGGAGAAGACCCCTGAGAGTCCCCTGGACTGCAAGGAGATCCAACCAGTCAATCTTAAAGGAAATCAGTCCTGAATATTCATTGGAAGGATTGATGCTGAAGCTGAAACTCCAATACTTTGGCCACCTGATGTGAAGAACTGACTCAATGGAAAAGACCCTAGTGCTGGGAAAGATTGAAGGCAGAAAGAGAAGGGGATGACAGAGGATGAGATGGTTGGATGGCATCACTGACTTAATGGACATGAGTTTGAGCAAGTTCCAGGAATTGGTGCTGGACTTAGGGAAGTCCATGGGTTCACAAAGAGTCAGACACGACTGAGTGTCTGAACTGCCTGAGCTCTGTGAAAAATGCCATTGGTAACTTGAGAGAGATTGCATTGAATCTGTAGATTACCTTGAATAGTATGGTCATTTTAACAATCATGGTTCTTTCAATCTAAGAACACATTTATCTTCCTATCTCTTTGTGTTGTCTTCAGTTTCTTTCATCAGCATATTATAGTTTACAGAGTACAAGTCCTTTACCTCCTTAAATAGGTTTATCCCTACATATTTTATTCTTTTTGATTCTATGATAAATGTTTTTTCCTTAATTTCTGTTTTTGATATTTCATTGTTAGTGTACCTTTTCCCAGATTTTTTTTCTTAATATTGAATGATCCAGAGTTTAATTAAGATGTACAAAACTATATATTTTTGTAAGTCTTGCTTGACCCCTTATGTGTTGTTTTAATCTGGGAATAAATATTTTTAATTCTGGATAAATAATTGTGCATAATGTATATATGCATGATTGTATAGTTTCATAGCCCAGATTACTTGCTGGATGCTAGAGTAAAAGTGCAATTTTACAATAAGAAAGTACAACAATGACCCTCTAACTCAAAAATCTGTAATAATATCACTAATGGGTAGACAACCAGATGTCTTTCTGTACCCAATATTCTTTTACTGCCTACAGAATACTAATTTTATACTAATACTGTTAATAAGAGAGATGCTTTCATCAAAAACTCAACAGTACAAGCTTCTATAATTGCAGAAGAACATTTGAAATTAAATGAAAGTAATTTAGTATCTGTTACCGACCTAGGGAGTTCTTCTTTCAGTATCCTATCATTATGCCTTTAAATACTGTTCATGGGGTGCTCAGGGCAAGAATACTGAAGTGGTTTGCCATTCCCTTCTCCAGTGGACCACATTCTGTCAGACCTCTCCACCATAACCCATCTGTCTTGGATGGCCCCACATTGCATGGCTTAGTTTCATTGAGTTAGACATGGCTGTGGTCCATGTGACCTGATTGACTAGTTTTCTGTGATTATGGTTTCAATGTGTCTGCTGTTTGATGCCCTCTCAGAACACCTACCATCTCATTTGGGTTTCTATTACCTTGGACGTGGAGTATCTCTTCAGGGCTGTTCCAGCAAAGCACAGCCACTGCTCCTTACCTTGGATGAGGGGTATCTCCTCACAGCCACCCCTCCTTGACCTTGAATGTGGAGTAGCTCCTCTCAGCCCTCCTGCACCCACTCAGCTGCTGCTCCTTGGATGTGGGGTTGATCCTCTTGACTGCCCCCAATGACCTCAGGCGTGGGGTAGATCCTCTTGGCTGCTGCCCCTGACCTCATTCCCAGAAATAACTCCAGAAAGAATGAAAGGATGGAGCCAAAGCAAAAATAATAGCCATTTTTGGATGTGACTGGTGATAGGAGCAAGGTCCAATGATGTAAAGACCAATATTGTATAGGAACCTGGAATGTCAGGTCCATGAATCCAGGTAAATTGGAAGTGGTCAAACAGGAGATGGCAAGAGTGAACATCGAGTTTCTAGGAATCAGAGAACTAAAATGGAATGGAAAGGGTGAATTTAACTCAGATGACCATTATATCTACTACTGTGGGCAGGAATCCCTTAGAAGAAATAGAGGAGCCATTATGGTCAACAAAAGAGTCTGAAATGCAGTACTTGGATGCAATCTCAAAAACAACAGAATGATCTCTGTTCATTTCCAGGGCAAACCATTTAATATCACGGTGATCCAAGCCTATGACCCAACCAGTAACACTGAAGAAGCTGAAGTTGAATGGTTCTATGAAGACCTACAAGACCTTTTAGAACTAACACCCAAAAAAGATGTCCTTTTCATTACAGGGACTGGAATGCAAAAGTAGGAAGTCAAGAAACACCTGGAGTAACAGGCAAATTTGGCCTTGGAGTACGGAATGAATCAGGGCAAGACTAATAGAGTTTTGCCAAGAGAATGCACTGGTCATAGCAAACACCCTCTTCCAACAACACAAGATAAGACTCTACACATGGACATCACGGGATGGTCAACACTGAAATCAGATTGACTATATTCTTTGCAGCTTAAGATGGAGAAGCTCTATACAGTCCGCAAATACAAGACTGGGAGCTGACTGTGGCTCATCATGAACTCCTTATTGCCACATTCAGGCTTAAATTGAAGAGAGTAGGGGAAAACACTAGACCATTCAGGTATGACCTAAATCAAATCCCTTCTGATTATACAGTGGGAGTGAGAAATAGATTTAAGGGACTAGATCTGATAGACAGAGTGCCTGATGAACTATGGAATGAGGTTCCTGACATTGTACAGGAGACAGGGATCAAGACCATCCCCAAGGAAAAGAAAAGCAAAAAAGCAAAAAGGCTGTCTGGGGAGGCCTTACAAATAGCTGTAAAAAGAAGAAAAGCAAAAAGCAAAGGAGAAAAGGAAAGATATAAGCATCTGAATGCAGAGTTCCAAAGAATAGCAAGAGAGATAAGAAAGTCTTCCTCAGAGTTCAATACAAAGAAATAGAGGAAAACAACAGAATGGGAAAGACTAGAGATCTCTTCAAGAAAATTAGAGATACCAAGAGAACATTTCCTGCAAAAATGGGCTCGATAAAGGACAGAAATGGTATGGACCTAACAGAAGCAGAAGATATTAAGAAGAGGTGGCAGGAATACACAGAAGAACTGTACAAAAAAGATCTTCATGACCAAGATAATCACGATGGTATGATCACTCATCTAGAGCCAGACATCCTGGAATATGAAGGTAAGTGGGCCTGAGAATGCATCACTACAAACAAAGCTAGTGGAGGTGATGGAATTTCAGTTGAGCTCTTTCAAATCCTGAAAGATGATGCTGTGAAAGTGGTGCAGTCAATATGCCAGCACATTTGGAAAACTCATCAGTGGCCACAGCACTGGAAAAGGTCAGTTTTCGTTCCAATCCCAAAGAAAGGCAATGCCAAAGAATGCTCAAACTACTGCACAATTGCACTAATCTCACACACTAGTAAAGTAATGCTCAAAAGTCTCCAAGCCAGGCTTCAGCAGTATGTGAACCATAAACTTCCAGATGTTCAAGCTGGTTTTAGAAAAGGCAGAGGAACCAGAGACCAAATTGGCAACATCTCCTGGATCATGGAAAAAGCAAGAGAGTTCCAGAAAAACATCTATTTCTGCTTTATTGACTATGCTAAAGCCTTTGACTGTGTAGATCACAATAAACTGTGGAAAATTCTGAAAGAAACGGGAATACCAGTCCACTTGATCTGCCTCTTGAGAAACCTATATCCAGGTCAGGAAGCAACAGTTAGAACTGGATATGGAACAACAGTCTGGTTCCTAACAGGAAAAGGAGTACGTCAGGCTGTATATTGTCACCCTGTTTATTTAACTTATATGCAGACTACATCATGAGAAACGCTGGGCTAGAGGAGGCACAAACTGAAATCAAGATTGCCAGGAGAAATATCAATAACCTCAGATATGCAGACAACACCACCCTTATGGCAGAAAGTGAAGAAGAACTAAAGTGCTTCTTGATGAATGTGAAAGAGGAGAGCGCAATATTTGTCTTATAGCTCAACATTCAGAAAACTAAGATCATGGCATCTGTTCCCATCACTTCATGGGAAATAGATGGCAAAACAGTGAAAACAGGGTCAGATTTTATTTTTGGGGGGCTCCAAAATCTCTGCAGATGGTGATTGCAGCCATGAAATTAAAAGATGCTTACTCCTTGGAAGGAAAGTTATGAGCAACCTAGATGGCATATTAAAAAGCAGAGACATTACTTTGCCAACAAAGGTCCATCTAATCAAGGCTATGGCTTTTCCAGTGGTCATGCATGGATGTGAGAGCTGGACTGTGAAGAAAGCTGAGCCCCGGAAATGATACTTTTGAACTGTTTGTTGCAGAAGACTCTTGAGTGTCGCTTGGACTTCAAGGAGATCCAACCAGTCCATACTGAAGGAGATCAGTCCTGGGTGTTCATTGGAGGGACTGATGCTGAAGCTAAAACTCCAATAATTTGGCCACCTCATGTGAAGCGTTAAATCATTGGGAAAGACCCTGATGCTGGGAGGGATTGTGGGCAGGAGGAGAAGGGGACGACAGAGGATGAGATGGCTTGATGGTATCACTGACTCAATGGACATGTGTTTGGGTAAACTCTGGGAGTTGGTGATGGACAGGGAGGCCTGGTGTGCTATGATTCATGGGATCGCAAAGAGTCAGACATGACTGAGTGACTAAACTGAACTGAATTTACTATCTAAATAGCTATCCTCAAAAAAATGGTACACCAACTTGTGAGCCCTTACAATTTTGTTCATCAACTGCTCACTCTTCTCCCCTCATTTTTTTTTCTCTTACCTCAGAGCAATGACACAAAGATGACTTGGGGGAACTTTACCCCTAGAGTTACGAAAACCATATAGTATAGTTAAAAGTAGAGTGCTTCTTACACTAATAAAGTATCAAGAAATATCCCTTTGCTGCAAGATACCCTTAAGCCAGATTGCTACCCCTGAAGATCTGTAATATGGAAAACAAAAGTAATGTGACCCACATTGGCATCTATTCCATTCCTCTGAAAGGTTTTGACATTTTTCTGTCTTATTCTTCACACACACTCTCCATCCTGGTTGGTTACCAAGGAACTTCTGAAGTCTTCAATGACACCTCACAATCAGTGAAAACTCATGGTAACACATCCCTTTAACAGTTTGCACTTTTTTCTTCACGTGCCTGTGAAGTCACTTCCATCGTGTCTGACTCTTTATGACCCTATGGACCGTAGCCCATCAGGCTCCTCTATCCATGGGATCCTTCAGGCAAGAATACTGGAGTGGTTTGCCATTTCATTCTCTGGGGATCTTCCTGACCCAGGCATAGATCTCACATCTCTTAAGTCTCCTGCATTGGCAAGCCAGTTCTTTACCACTAGTGCCACCTGAGAATCTGCCCTCCCTCCATTTTTTTTTCACAAAATGTATCGATTGTTAAATATTTAAATTCTCATGAATGTTTAGTTTCTTGAAGAAAGAAAGAGTATGCATTCTATTTACCACTACTAAGTCCTAGTGCTTAGAGTATATATTTTATTTACCACTACCAAGTCCTAGTATTCCCTACATGAAGGGGTGGAGCCAAAGCAAAAACAATACCCAGTTTTGGATGTGACTGGTGATAGAAGCAAGGTCCGATGCTGTAAAGAGCAATATTGCATATGAACCTGGAATGTCAGGTCCATGAATCAAGGCAAATTTGAAATGGTCAAACAGGAGATGGCAAGAGTGAACATTGACATTCTAGGAAACAGCAAACTAAAATGGACTGGAATGGGTGAATTTAACTCAGATGACCATCATATCTACTACTGCAGACAGGAATCCTTTAGAAGAAATGGAGTAGCCATCATAGTCAACAAAAGAGTCTGAATGCAGTACTTTGATGCAATCTCAAAAATGACAGAATGGCCTCTGTTCATTTCCAAGGCAAAACATTCAATATCACAGTAATCCAAGTCTATGCCCCAACCAGTAAAGCTGAAGAAGCTGAAGTTGAACGGTTCTTGACCTACAAGACCTTTTAGAACTAACACCCAAAAAAGATGTCCTTTTCATTATAGGGGACTGGAATGAAAAAGTAGGATGTCAAGAAACACCTGGAGTAACAGGCTGCAATACGGAATGAAGCAGGGCAAAGACTAATAGAGTTTTGCCAAGAAAATGCACTGGTCATAACAAACACCCTCTTCCAACAACACAAGAGAGGACTCTACACATGGACATCACTGGATGGTCAATACCGAAATCAGATTGATTATATTCTTTGCAGCCAAAGATGGAGAAGCTCTATACAGTCAACAAAATCAAGACCAGGAGCTGATTGTAGCTTAGATCATGAACTCCTTATTGCCAAATTTAGACTTAAATTGAAGAAAGTAAGGAAAACCACTAGACCATTCAGGTATGACCGAAATCAAATCCCTTATGATTATACAGTGGGAGTGAGAAATAGATTTAAAGGACTAGATCTGATAGATAGTGTGCCTGATGAACTATGGGTGCAGGTTCCTGACATTGTACAGGAGACAGGGATCTAGACCATACTCATGGAAAAGAAATGCAAAAAAAGCAAAATGGCTGTCTGAGGAGGCCTTACAAATAGCTGTGAAAAGAGGAGAAGCGAAAAGCAAAGGAGAAAAGGAACGATATAAGCATCTGAATGCAGAGTTCCAAAGAATAGCAAGAGAGAAAGAAAGCCTTCCTCAGCGATCAATGCAAAGAAAGAGAGAAAAACAACAGAATGGGAAAGACTAGAGATCTCTTCAAGAAAATTACAGATACCAAGGGAACATTTCATGCAAAGATGGGCTCGATAAAGGACAGAATGGTATGGACCTAACAGAAGCAGAAGATATTAAGAAGAGGTGGCAGGAATACACAGAAGAACTGTACAAAAAAGATCTTCACAACCCAGATAATCACGATGGTGTGATCACTCATCTAGAGCCAGATATCCTGGAATGTGAAGGTAAGTGGGCCTTAGAAATCATCACTATGAACAAAGCCAGTGGAGGTGATGGAATTCCAGTTGAACTCTTTCAAATCTTGAAAGATGATGCTGTGAAAGGGCTGCACTCAATATGCCAGCACATTTGGAAAACTCAGCAGTGGCCACAGGACTGGAAAATGTCAGTTTTCATTCTAATCCCAAAGAAAGGCAATGCCAAAGAATGCTCAAACTACCGCACAATTGCATTCATGTTCTTGCCTGGAGAACCACAGGGACGGGGAAGCCTGGTGGGCTGCTGTCTATGCACAGAGTCGGACACGACTGAAGCGACTTAGTGGCAGCAGCGGCGGCACATGCTAGTAAAGTAATGCTCAAAATTCTCCAAGCCAGGCTTCAGCAATACGTGAACCGTGTACTTCCAGATGTTCAAGCTGGTTTTAGAAAAGGCAGAGGAACCAGAGATCAAATTGCTAACATCTGCTGGATCATTGAAAAAGCAAGAGAGTTCCAGAAAATCATCTATTTCTGCTTTATTGACTATGCCGAAGCCTTGACTGTGTGCATCACAGTAAACTGTGGAAAATTCTGAAAGAGATGGGAATACCAGACCACCTGATCTGCCTCTTGAGAAACCTATATGCAGCTCAGGAAGTGACAGTTAGGACTGGACATGGAACAACAGACTGGTTCCAAAGAGGAAAAGGAGTACATCAAGGCTGTATATTGTCACCCTGCTTATTGAACTTATATGCAGAGTACATCATGAGAAACGCTGGGCTGGAGGAAGCACAAGCTGGAATCAAGATTGCTGGGAGAAATATCAATAACCTCAGATATGCAGATGAAACCACCGTTATGGCAGAAAGTGAAGAGGAACTAAAAGGCCTCTTGATGAAAGTGAAAGAGGAGCGTGAAAAAGTTAGCTAACAGCTCAACATTCAGAAAACAAAGATCATGGCTACTGGTCTCATCACTTCATGGCAAATACATGAGAAAACAGTGGAAACAGTGTCAGACTTTATTTTTCTGTGCTCCAAAATCACTGCAGATGTTGACTGCAGCCATGAAATTAAAAGACGTTTACTCCTTGGAATAAAAGTTATGACCAAACTAGATAGCATATTCAAAAGCAGAGACATTACTTTGCCAACAAACATCCATCTAGTCAAGGCTATGGTTTTTCCAGTGGTCATGTATGGATGTGAGAGTCGGACTGTGAAGAAAGCTGAGCTTGAAGAATTGATGCTTTTGAACTGTGGTGTTGGAGAAGACTCTTGAGAGTCCTTTGGACTTCAAGGAGATCCAACCAGTCCATTCTGAAGGAGATCAGTCCTGGGATTTCTTTGGAAGGAATGATGCTAAAGCTGAAACTCCAGTACTTTTACCACCTCATGTGAAGAGTTGACTCATTGGAAAAGACTCTGATGCTGGGAGGGATTGGGGGCAGGAGGAGAAGGGGGCGACTGAGGATGAGATGGCTGGATGGCATCACTGACTCAATGGACGTAAGTCTGAGTGAACTCCGGGAGTTGGTGATGGACAGGGAGGCCTGGCGTGCTGAGATTCATGGGGTCGCAAAGAGTCAGCCACGACTGAGCAACTGAACCGAACTGACTGAAGTTCTAGTGCTTGGACAAATGCCTGGCACATAATAAATACTAACAACATATTTGATAAATGACTGTATTAATAAATGAATGTCTAGTATTACATATCTGGTTTATTATTTTATATACATAGCTAGGGGACTTACATTTCTCAGTGTTTCAAATCTGAGACATTAGATTATATCTAACTAATACATGTTTTTTTGAAGTTATTTCAAATATAGTTTTTAAAAAATAGTGGTATTATATGACCAATGACACTTACCTGTTATTGAATCACATTTCTATTGTTCAGTGAGATAAAGCAAACATGTTTAATAATATGATGACACAGTTGACCACTTTATTACATATCTGTGTTGTAAGGTGGGGAAGGAAATGTCAACCCACTCCAGTATTCTTGCCTGGAGAACCCCATGGACGCAGGAGCCTGGAGGATTACAGTCCATGATGTCGCAAAGAGTCAGACACGACTGAAGCAACCTAGTACAATGTAAGGTCTTGGTAAGTGTTATTTCAAAAATTTCTCCCAAATTTTATATATATTGTCCAAATATGTTAAAAAAAAATAAAGGGAAAAACACATTCTGTTTCAGCACCAAATGTGCAATATATTTACACTTTTACACAGTCCCAATCCTCCACTGACAATAAGGATGATATGAATCATAGTTTAGAAATAGTTTATAGTTCACATAAATGTTCTCATTTGATGTTTATTTGAATATGCTTAATGTCATATTTCCATGAAGTTCACTGGAAACTTTGGATTTGAAGCTGGTAAAATATTTATTATTTTCATATACTGGATATCATTGTACTCCGACTGGGAACAGCAGTTGCATGATATTTATGAGATGAATGTCACAAAGGATTGTTCTAGTTATAGATGTGTGGAATGCTCTTCTTACTTAATTTACGAATCCCCTAAGGGCACAATTCTGAAAATTTAATTGTCAAGAGAGCCCTATCTATCATGGAGAAGCGTGAATTCCCATGATGCTGAACCCAGAAATCTTCTCTTGGGAAATATAATCAGAAGCCAGTGTTGTTGCACGTAGTTTGGCCTCAGGTTTTTGTCTTACTGTGCATCCTTGAGCAATATTTATTTGAACATTTTTATCATAGTTTACTCACCTGAGAAGTGAAATATTTACTTACCTCTTACGATTATTGGGAAGACTTTTTTTTATAGTTTCTTTAAAGAAGCTTTTAATGTTACTTCAGATTTCAAAATAGTACATTCATTTATTGCAACCAATGAAAAATTACAATAAAAATTTATCCATTTTCTCTGATTCTACCATCAGCTCTGAGTCTACCCAACTATAGTAAGTAATGTTCATGATCTTGTGCCTATCCTAAACCATTTTCTCCTTGTATATGCAAATATTTACTATATATGCAGGTGACCTTTTGCCCTGGTTTGCCCATGACAATCTTAGTTTACTCTTGTTTTTCTAATATAATGATCAATAATGCTTCTTTCTTTCTTGGACGTATATAGATTTGGATGATAAATTACACAGTCACCCTTTTCAGGCATTTGGTGATTTATTTGTAATTTACCTGTAGCTATTAGCATAATGTTGGGCATTTGGTACTCTTTCAATAATCACAGGCGGTAGTATCAGGATCCTCATTTGTTAGGCACCTATCAAATATGTGGTGGGCTTCCCCAGTGGTTCATATGGTAAAGAATCTGCCTGCATTACAGGAGACCTGGGTTTGATCCCTGGGTTGGGAAGATCTCCTGGAGAAGGGAATGACTATCCACTCCAGAATTCTTGCCTGGAGAATTCCATGGATAGAGGAGCCTGGTGAGTTATACAGTCCAGGGGTCTCAAAGAGTTGGACATGACTGAATGACTAACATTTTAACTTTTCACTTTATCGAATATTTAATAATACAGTCATGGAGAGAGTAGTGTGGTACTATCAGAGCTAACAGTGGAATGAGTGAAATGCTTATTATTAAAATATTTTAAATCTTTTTAATGGGCAAAATTTATACTTTTTAATATAAAAATTAAACTCTACCATTTTCATTTATATTAAATATGCCAGACATTTATTTTATAATTTTAAATTGGGAGTAGAGATCCAGCTTCCAGAAAGTTAAATGCTTTATTTAAGGTCACACAGATATTTAGTGTCATTGACTGGCTCAGCTTTCTCATTAAAAATGTATACATGCATCCTTTAGCCATATAGGTAAACACTGGTCAATTTATTAGGCTATTTTAAAATGTGACAAATTTAATTAGTTGTATCTGGTAGTATAAAAAGCTGATTCGTGTGTGTGTGTGTGTGTGTGTGTGCACGTGTGTGTTTTATCACAGGAAATAGGTGTTTTCAACTAAGCAGGCAAATCTAAAACCACGAAGAAAGTCCACTTGTCCAGCCAGGCAGACAGCAGCCTCTTCATTTAGCAAGCTTTTCGGCTTGATTCAAATATTCAGCAGGCTATTGTTTAGTATCTGTTCAAAGGGCTGATAATTTCCTCCATCAACCTTTGTTCTCCATCTTCCCAATCATCACTGAATCATTTTAAGTAAAGTTGAAGAGACAGAACTTTTATGAAGCAAATTGATACAGTAATTTAGGTACCATAACTATTTCTCCACCTGCTTGTGTTTTAAGGCTTTTTTAAGTCAATTTAAACTCCAACTACCATATTTTATATGTACTAAAGGTAATGTAAAAAGGTAGAAAAGGCGTTCTGAGGGCAAATGTGATTCATTAAAATAGATAAGTGCAGAATTTTTGTCGAATTAGAAGGAGAGATATAATCAAGGGCTTACTGGTGAAGAACTCATTTCGTTTTGAAATAGGCATATTTCTTCAGTAATTCAACAGGCTACTGTCACTGTAGTTAAACGGAAGAGCCATGCTATTGAAGAATAAATAGCAGGTATATTTGAAGCTCTTGTAAGAGGAAAATGAAGTATGCAATCCTTGATGAAATAAAATGAAAGTAAACGGGGAAAGCAAGTATCGATATTTCAAAAATAGAGAAGTAATGAGAGAAACAAAGATCCTCATGAGGGATTTTTCAACAGGTTCGAAAGTTCAGGTAAGATAAGCCTCTCCAAATTTATATGTGCTTTGGAACCATATTCTAATTTTTGAAGGAGCTATTTTTCTTCTTTTTTTGGCAGGCAAAATGAGCTAAACTCTTTTTATGAAAACCCTTGATGTTTTTTGAATGAGTCTTCTTGAAAATTAGCTGCATTATTCAATAGCTCTTTTAAAAGCTTATCCACAATATTAAATAAACATATATTTATTAAATAAATAGATCTGTGCTTATCAGTATGCTTTGGGTTTGGATGCAGAGGATGAGACCCTTAGATAGCATCACTAATTCAATGACATGAATTTAAGCAAACTCCAGGAGATAGTGAAGGACAGAGAAGCCTAGTATGCTTCAATACATGGGGTTGCAAAGAGTCAGACAGACTTAGCAACTGAACACCAAAAACAGCTTGTATTCTAGGCAAACTGTAAATGCTAAAGATCTTTGTCAAGATGGTATTAACCCCTTTTTATAATTTTCTCTTTGATTAAAATTTGGCAAATATGCCTATGGATATTTTATTTGAGTAAGTGTTTGTTTTGGGAGTGACAACCACAGAAAATATAATATTTGTTATTACTTATTGAATACTTATGAATGCCAGCCATGTGTTGAGCATATAACATATATTGTCTCATTTAATCCTCTAGATGCTCCTGTGGAAGTTAAACAATAATTACTTCTGTTTTAGAGACGAGGAATTAAAATTGCACCCAAGGTGATAGAGCTGAACTGCTGGGTTTAGAACCTTAAAGTGTGAGTCGATCTCAATTTGTAGAGACCTTGTGATGTAATATATTTGATATAATCATCTGCATTCTCCAGAAAAGGAACCAAAGTTCACATATGTTAAGCAATCAGGCAACTCCATTCCTACCACATTGTGTTTTCTTACCAAAACTACAATCTGATGAGATTTTGTTTTTGTTACTTTCAGCAGTATAGTGAAATGTTTCTGGACATTTACCAAAATAGGTAAATAACTACAATACTTACAGTATTTTAATAATTACTTATTATACTACCTTTCTTTTCAGCATATATTTATATATATGTATACACACATATGTAAAAATCAGTGTCAGATTCTCTCTGCTCTGATTTTTTTGGCACAGAAAAAGGGAACTGGTTGAAATTGAATTGGTGTAATTCCTAGTTTCTGTGGTCTTTCCTCAATCCCTATGGTCACCAGATTGTGTAATGTGTCACTCTCATAATGTTGGAGTGTGTTGTGGATATGTTTTGTGTTGTGGATATGTTTTGTGGAGTGTGTTGTGGATATGTATAGAGTGACTTTTCATAAATATCCATTCCATATGTCACTATCCTAGCTTACTTCATGTTGTTTCTAGATCATTCCTAAGTATATATATCACATTAATTTTTAGAGAGGAGTCTAATTATTTTGTCTAATTATTATTTAGAGAGGAAACTAATTACTCATCAGTTTAATAATTTTAAAAACTTCATCAGTCATTGTTGTCTATATTTATTAATATAATATATATTATGGTAGAAAAGAGATAACTGCACATTTTTTACATATGTTTACATTTTCTTTAATATCAATCAAGAGTGTGTGTATTCAGTTCCTCAGTTGTGTCCGACTCTGCAATTCCATGGATTGTAGCCACCCAGGTTCCTCCGTCCATGGAATTTTCCAGGCAAGAATACTGGAGACGGTTGCCATTTCCTTCTCCAGACCAATCCAGGCAGAAGAGTATCAAGTTAGATCAATCAAATTTATGAAAAATACATGCAATATAGTGTTTTTTTATACACAGGAGTAAAAATTAGTATTCCAGACTGTAATTCTGCTCAGGTGTCATTAAATAGGCAAACAAGTTTTAGAATGTCATCTCAAAGAATACAGTAGTAAGAACACTCACACTGGTGTTAAGTGCCCCTCTATTTGAATTCTAACTGTAGTTCCTATTTGGTCAAGCTTTGATCCTGATGAGCTTCAGTTCAGTAAGCAACAAAATGGAAATATTAAAACCAATGGCTGCTTTTCAGATTTTATTGTGTTTCCAATAGTAAGGTCTCATATATTGCAACAATATTTTATTAAAGTAAATAAATTTGTTTATCTTTTGAGTAAATGCAACTCTAACATGTAGCCTGTAAAGTTTCTTCATTTGAATGCATATTTTCTTCATTTTAAGAAGCACAGATTTATAAGTATCCAATAATTTTTCAAGTTATTGCTCATTATCTTGTTCAAGATGGAAGCCTTCCTATCCCTCTCTTTTCTTTTCTTTCAGAAATAAAACATTTTCTCTTTTTCAATGCCTGGAAGATTCTTTTGCTGCAATCTGATTATAATATTAATCATTACCTGGATCTTCATAAGTGAATAGCTGGAATCAAAGATACTTGATTGTCAAAATGACTTTAAGTGCAATCAGAAAGAACATTTTCAATGATCGAAGGTACTGTCCATACTGCAGAGGAGTGAGACACTCTTTTGTAGACTAAAATGTCACAGACTTCAATTATAGTTAATAAGATTAATATAAAAGAAGGTCATATGCCAACATTCCAGTTATGAGAATATATGATCTGTATTAACCAAATAATTTAAATTTTGGTACCTTATAAATGTCTTATGCTATATGGGGATCATTGAATAGTGACAGGATTTTTTTAAAGACTGCTTAAAATTTAAGTTATATAAAGAGAGATTAATATATTCAGAATTATATAAAATAAACACATAGATGAGTAAAAGATTCTTAGTTCACTCAGAGTGGCTTAGGTTAATTTAAATATCTAAATTGTCAGAAAGTTTCAGAAATAAATAAAACCCTTGAACAGAAAAAAAAAAAATTAGGGCATGTGAGAGAGGCTTCTTGCATATGACTCTTCCAGCCCCATCACATCTTCAGATGATGCAGCCTCAGCTGAGATCCTGACCGAAACTACACAAGAGACCTTGAGACAGAACCACACATAGTTAGGCCACACCTGGATTTCAGACTTTGAGAAACTGTATGAGATAATAATAGCTTACTGTTTTAAGCTGCTAGGTTTGAGGATAATTTGATATACCTCAATAGATGACTAATATACCCTTCTAAACTACCTTAGTGGCTTTTATTGAAGACTTTTATTTCAGTAATTGTAATGATTTAACTTTGGCATAAATGAGTGTTCTTTTCCCTACCTTATTTCAGGCTACCAGAATCCTGACAGATAAATGGTACATTTGTATACTGGACTTTTTGTTTTAATACTTCTTAGTAGGTTCTAAGGAAGAAGATAAATGGTTAACTTGGTGATGGTGATTGGTGTTTCACTAGAATTATAGTGACCTTCTTCAGAAGAATATTTGAAATGGTCTTCAGGATAAATGATTACTAAGGTAAGATACCTAACATTGAAATTGAATGTCAAAAATTATTGAACATTTGAGCTTTATAAGCCACTTAATAATAAACTATAAAACTTGCATTATTCTGTCAAAATAATAATTATAAATTGACTGAAAATAAAGATACTGAATTTTTATATTATGTTTTATCTTCCTTGATATTTGGGTATACAACACAAATTATAAAGCTTTAAATTAAAGGCTGGTGCACTGGGACGACCCAGAGGGATGGAATGGGGAGGGAGGAGGGAGGAGGGTTCAGGATGGGGAACACATGTATACCTGTGGTGGATTAATTTTGATATTTGGCAAAACTAATACAATTATGTAAAGTTTAAAAATAAAATTAAATTAAAAAATTTTAAAAAATTTTAAAAATAAAGAGTTTAATTAAATTAACAATTTATTGGTGCTATATATAAGAAGCAAAATGCAGCATTTTCACTTTGGCTCTGAAATGGATTTGATTGGCTTTGTACATTTTGATGGTGATTATAGTGTGCGTTTTATTTCTGTAGAAGAGAAATACACTGACCTTGGAATTCTAATTCTTGTATCGACTTTCATAACTGCTCTTCCCATATCAGCAAGGCGACCTTGGACATGTCACTTAAACTTTATGAGTCCTGGTTTCCTTCTCTATAAAACAGGGATAATAACTTGCCCTTCTTAACTACCAGATTATTGGGAAGGTCAAAACATATAGTGGATATTAAATCACTGTCAAAATTAAAGCAGTTATACTATTATTATCATTATAGCTCCTTTGTTTTTACACCTTTGATTAAAAAAAATCTGTTTTAAAGTAGCTACTGACATTATGCCACTAGAAATGATGATAAAATTATTAACGAGAAAGTAAAGTAATCACTTATATTATTGATGTCAATTCTCAATTGATGTTATTGGGCATGTGAAAAGCTTAAAAGAACATTTAAGGTTACCTGAAAAAACAGGAATTTGATTATTACATAATATAAGATGTTTTATTCATGTTAGTTGAGCAATGTTGAACAAGTTAAAAAATGACATTTAAACCAGAGTGGAGGAGTTAAGTGTGAATCAAATTATATTTGCCAAAATAGGTACCTGGTATTCCTACAGATTTCATGGGTAAAAATAATTTTTAAAGTTTATTCACACTAGACATATTTTTCTTCATGTAAGCCCTGTGTTTTAAAGGCTATTACTATAACAGTTTTTGTACTGTGTTAGTTTGGCATTAATAGTATACTGAGATGAAATTTTGAAAATTTGGAAGCACTCCATTGCTGAGAAACTACAGTTATTAGGAAAAATAGTGTGAAAGAAAGAGATTCAACTAAAATTGAGTGCTATTTAGAAAGATAGCCAGTATTATGGAGAAAAGGAGGAATTGCGTTTAACCAAAATTAATGACCCTTAGATTGTGGCTCAAAACCCTGAATCTCTTAAAGGGCTGCAAATCTAAAGCTGTAAATAGGGAGCAAATTTCAGATTTTAGCAAACAATACTGCGAAACAGTCAAAGGCTTTGGCAATAGTCAATAAAGCAGAAAAGATGTTTTTCTGGAACTCTCTTGCCTTTTCCATGATCCAGCGGATGTTGGCAATTTGGTCTCTGGTTCCTCTGCCTTTTCTAAAACCAGCTTGAACATCAGGAAGTTCACGGTTCACATATTGCTGAAGCCTGGCTTGGAGAATTTTGAGCATTACTTTACTAGCATGTGAGATGAGTGCAATTGTGTGGTAGTTTGAGCATTCTTTGGCCTTGCCTTTCTTCAGGATTGGAATGAAAACTGAGCTTTTCCAGTCCTGTGGCCACTGCTGAGTTTTCCAAATGTGCTGGCATATTGAGTGCAGCACTTTCACAGCATCATCTTTCAGGATTTGGAATAGCTCAACTGGAATTCCATCACCTCCACTAGCTTTGTTCGTAGAGATGCTTTCTAAGGCCCACTTGACTTCACATTCCAGGATGTCTGGCTCTAGGTCAGTGATCACACCATCATGATTATCTGGGTCGTGAAGATCTTTTTTGTACAGTCCTTCTGTGTATTCTTGCAACCTCTTCTTCATATCTTCTGCTTCTGTTAGGTCCATACCATTTCTGTCCTTTATCGAGCCCATCTTTGCATGAAATGTTTCCTTGGTATCTGTAATTTTCTTGAAGAGATCTCTAGTCTTTCCCATTCTGTTGTTTTCCTCTCTTTCTTTGCATTGATCGCTGAGGAAGGCTTTCTTATCTCTTCTTGCTATTCTTTGGAACTCTGCATTCAGATGTTTATATCGTTCCTTTTCTCCTTTGCTTTTCACTTCTCTTCTTTTCACAGCTATTTGTAAGGCCTCCCCAGACAACCTTTTTTTTTTTTTTTTTTTGCATTTCTTTTCCATGGGGATGGTCTTGATCCCTGTCTCCTGTACAATGTCATGAACCTCATTCCATAGTTCATCAGGCACTCTATCTATCAGATCTAGGCCCTTAAATCTATTTCTCACTCCCACTGTATAATCATAAGGGATTTGATTTAGGTCATACCTGAATGGTCTAGTGGTTTTCCCTACTTTTTTCAATTTAAGTCTGAATTTGGCAATAATGTGTTCATGGTCTGAGCCACAGTCCGCTCCCGGTCTTGTTTTTGTTGACTGTATAGAGCTTCTCCATCTTTGGCTGCAAAGAACGTAATCAATCTGATTTCGGTATTGACCATCTGGTGATGTCCGTGTGCAGAGTCTTATCTTGTGCTGTTGAAAGAGGGTGTTTGCTACAGCCAGTGCATTTTCTTGGCAAAACTCTATTAGTCTTTGCCCTGCTTCATCCTGTATTGCAAGGCCAAATTTGCCTGTTACTCCAGGTGTTTCTTGTCTTCCTACTTTTGCATTCCAGTCCCCTATAATGAAAAGGACATCTTTTTTGGGTGTTAGTTCTAAAAGGTCTTGTAGGTCTTCATAGAACTGTTCAACTTCAGCTTCTTCAGCATTACTGGTTGGGGCATAGACTTGGATTACTGTGATATTGAATGTTTTGCCTTGGAAATGAATAGAGATCATTCTATCATTTTTGAGATTGCATCCAAGTACTGCATTTCAGACTCTTTTGTTGACCATAATAGCTACTTCATTTCTCCTGAGGGATTCCTGTCTGCAGTAGTAGATATAATGGTCATCTGAGTTAAATTCACCCATTCCAGTCCATATCAGTTCACTGATTCCTAGAATGTCGCCATTCACTCTTGCCATCTCTTGTTTGACCACTTCCAATTTTCTTTGATTCATGGACCTGACATTCCAGGTTCCCATGCAATAGTGCTCTTTACAGCATCGGACCTTGCTTCTATCACCAGTCACATCCACAGCTGGGTATTGTTTTTGCTTTGGCTCCATCCCTTCATTCTTTCTGGAGTTATTTCTCCACCGATCTCCAGTAGCATATTGAGCCCCTACTGACCTGGGGAGTTCCTCTTTCAGTATCCTATCATTTTGCCTTTTCATACTGTTCATGGGATTCTCAAGGCAAGAAGACTGATATAGGAGTCAATAATTCTTGTCTCAAAATGATCTCAAAATGAATACTATTTTGACATCCTTACAGTTTTGGTTCCTTTGTAGGAAAAATAAATAAACAAAAGAACCAAATTCAAAGAGTCTGTGTTGATTAAAAATTGGTACTCTGTATGTACTTTCAAAGTTTGGCTTATTTGCAGTTTTTTTATTCAAAATAGTTTTTATTATTATTTTTTAGTTAACAAACTGAGTCTCTTTTCTCATCTTCAGTAAAAGTTTATTGGCATTGACAAGTATATTGGTCAGTTCAGTTCAGTTCAGTTGCTCAGTCGTGTCTGACTCTTTGCGACCCCATGAATCGCAGCACTCCAGGCCTCCCTGTCCATCACCAACTCCCGGAGTTCACTCAGACTCAGGTCCATCGAGTCGGTGATGCCATCCAGCCATGTCATCCTCTGTCGTCCCCTTCTCCTCCTGCCCCCAATCCCTCCAAGCATCAGAGTCTTTTCCAATGAGTCAACTCTTCGCATGAGGTGGCCAAAGTACTGGAGTTTCAGCTTCAGCATCATTCCTTCCAAAGAAATCCCAGGACTGATCTCCTTCAGAATGGACTGGTTGGATCTCCTTGCAGTCCAAGGGGCTCTCAAGAGTCTTCTCCAACACCACAGTTCAAAAGCATCAATTCTTCGGCACTCAGCCTTCTTCTTATTGATCGGGTAAATACAAATGATAAACAATGAGTCCTTTTTCCCTGGTTATAATTGGCTAAAAAATTGATTTTAATATGCATATTATCAAGATATACCTCTGTTTGGCTAGAAATCTCTTATTCTATAATTGGAAACAGTGAATACAGCACAACTTGATTGTCAATAAAGTTATTCTTCTGCTGTACAGACATTTAACACATCAGGAAGACCTATCTCCTTAACTTAGTTCTACTGATTTTGAAACATATAATGCATGTTTAAATGTTTTCTTTGCCAGTTATAATTTGGGATATTACATATTTTCATCATCTGTAAAATAAAGAAAGTGAATACCTACCTCATAATTCATTGCAAAGACTAAGTGAAAGAAATTTTTTAAAAGCTACTTTGCAAATTATAAAACTCTACACAAATATTGGTTATTGTCATCATATTACTGTTGGGTGGGTACGTAAATAATTTGACATGATACATACAAAGAAACAAAACCAACCTAACATAAGAATTTTTCCATTCTGATAATTTGATGTTATTTGGATTTCATCAGACTAACTCTAGCAAAAGGTAAGAGTAGGAACATAACTAAGGAGAGCTATACTGAGCTACTTTAGAACAAACTGATACAAGAACGTCAATTTGATGCTACTCAACATAAAATACTCGTGAGCTAAGAGCACTATTCACAACAAGGCAACAACAGAACAGCTTCCACTCATCTCCCTTGTTGACAGGATCTCTTCACTAATTCAATTGTTAATTCAAGGTTTTGACTCCTCAAAGCAGCACATTCATTTCCCCGTGGCCTGTGGAATCCTGGTTTCCCAGGTTCAGTCTGTGGAAGGAAATATGGAAATAGAATGAATGTTTACTTTTTTTAGATCTGAAAAGAAGCTTCATGTATTTCCTCTGTGTGGCATTGGCACAAACATACTCTTCATTTGGAACATTTGGAAACAAATAGAAAACTGTTTTCTATTCCTTGTGATAAAGACAGTCTTCTGTATTCCTGTGGGTTCTACATCTGCAGATTCAGAATCTGCAGAAAAGAAGGGTCAACTGTACTATGCCACTAAACATAAGGAACTTGAGAATCCACTGATTTTGGTGTTGTCTGGGGTCCTGTAGTCAATCTCCATTAGCTACCAAGAGACAACAGTATTGTTACAGGTAATAGTGTTGACAGAGTGAGCAGCTAGTGGATTGTAGGAGTATGTGACTCTCATGGACTGAATTCTGACAAGATGACTTCCTGCATGACTTAATGAAACTTGAGCAGTAAGATCTTGACACTTATAAGTCAAAAAGGTACATTCTATTCCAATTAACAACCTTACTATCTCATGTCTAAAGGGGCTTGGAGTTTTATGAAGATACCAGTAGAATTTGTTGAGGATCGTTTATTCACTCCTCAAGAATGAATACTACAGTTTACAGCCTTGTATGAAGTAAACTATAATAGTTGCTTAGTGTGATCTTATGTTACTATCTTTTTTTCCTATCAGGAAGCTCAGGTAATATGTAAGTTAGGAGCTAAAGAAATAGCCTGGTTTTTTTCTTTTTCTGGTTCATTGCTGTGTTGCCTTGGTTCTCTTGCCCCATGTAATCTGTGCTGTGTTATTTGGTTCTTGTTTCAGTACCATTACTTATTCAAGAAACAATATTAACATTCAGGATTTATATATATAGACATTTTGGCTGCCTTTCAACTGGCTGTGGCTGAGTAGTGCTGCAGATTTCAGACTATAATGTAAGCTTTGTCAGTCTTTGTTTTCTTCAATAAACCACAGTGTTACCTGGACTGATCTTTTGATTTGTTGTAGCAAAGTATGGGGCATTAAAAAAAAAAAAAAAAAAAGGTCTTTGTTGAGATAGCATGATTCATTTAATTAGTGTTTGTTGAACACTTATTATGTGCCAAGCATAGCAGATAAGAAAATAGACCAAAAAAATCCTCTCAGAATTTATTCAGTTCAGTTGCTCAGTCATGTCCAACTCTTTGCAGTCCTATGGACTACAGTACGCCAGGTCACCCTGTCCATCACCTTCTCCTGGAGTTTACCCAAACTCATGTGCACTGAGTCGGTAATGTCATCCAACCATCTCATCCTCTGTCATCCCCTTCTCTTCTCACCTTCAATCTTTCCCAGCATCAGGGTCTTTTCAAATAAGTCAGCTCTTCGCAGCAGGTGGCCAAATTATTGAAGTTTCAGCTTCAACATCAGTCCCTCCAATAAAAACCCAGGACTGATCTCCTTTAGGATGGACTGGTTGGATTTCCTTGCAGTCCAAGGGACTCTAAAGAATCTTCTCCAACACCACAGTTCAAAAGCATCAATTCTTCAGTGCTCAGCTGTCTTTATAGTCCAACTCTCACATCCATACATGACCACTGGAAAAACCATAGCCTTGACTAGACAGACCTTTGTTGGCCAAGTAATGTCTCTGATTTTTAATATGCTGTCTAGGTCATAACTTTCCTTCCAAGGAGTAAGTGTCTTTTAATTTCATGGCAGCAATCACCATCTGCAGTGATTTTGGAGCCCCCCAAAATAAAGTATGATACTGTTTCCACTGTTTCCCCTGTTTCCCCATCTATCTACCATGAAGTGATAGGACTGGATGCCATGATCTTAGTTTTCTGAATGTTGAGCTTTAAGCCAACTTTTTCACTCTCCTCTTTCACTTTCATCAAGAGGCTTTTTAGTTCTTCTTCACTTTCTGCCATAAGGATGGTGTCATCTGCATATCTGAGGTTATTGATATTTCTTCTGGCAATCTTGATTCCAGCTTGTGCTTCATCCAGGCCAGCATTTGTCATGATGTACTCTGAATGCTTATACTCCTCTACCTTGAGTGCTCATCTTCAGATATCCACTTTTGTCTATCAATTTCCTTCAGGTTTTTGCACAAGCATTCTTTCAGCAGTGAGGTCATCCCTAATCACACAGTTAGAGTTCCCACCTTTAGGCACATCCTTTCCCTTGCTTTATTGTTCTCAAATCTGCCCATGGGATTTTCTTGGCAAGAATATTGGAGCAGGTTGCCATTTCTTTCTCCAAGGGATCTTCCTGACTTATTTATAAGTTAAATAAGCAGGGTGACAATATACAGCCTTGACGTACTCCTGTTCCTATTTGGAACCAGTCTGTTGTTCCATGTCTTGTTCTACCTGTTGCTTCTTGACCTGCATACAGATTTCTCTGGAGGCAGGTCAGGTGGTCTGATATTCCCATCTCTTTCAGAATTTTCCACAGTTTATTGTGATCCACACAGTCAAAGGCTTTGGCATAGTCAATAAAGCAGAAATAGATGTTTTACTGGAACTGTCTTGCTCTTTCCATGATCCAGTGGATGCTGGCAATTTGATTATTAATATGCTCTGAAGGTGAATAGGCAACAAGTAAATAAAATAAAAATATGTGCAGGTGGTACTGACATAAGATTCCCCAGTGGCTCAGTGATAAAGAATCTACCTGCCAATGCAGGAGCCACAGGAGACTTGAGTTCGATCCCTGAGTCAGGAAGAATGCTTGTGCAAAGACCTGAAGGAAAGTGACAGAGAAAGGTGGATATCTGAGGATGAGTACTCAAGGTAGAGGAGTATAAGCATATCTTATTAAATGTATAAGTGTAAGCACATCTCAGAAAAATCTGAGAAGAACTGCAAGGAGGTAAGTATTGCTAAGGTATAGTGTTCAAGACAAACTTATTGATAAAGGGAGGTAAAATTAATAAAGTCATAAAGAGTGAAGCATGGATTTTGTAGAAGTGGATGGCCTTTACTTATAATCTTAATGAGATAAAAAGTCATTGACTGGTTTTGAGCAGAATGTTGTCATAATTCATTGTGACCAATTCCTTCATTTGTTAAATCTTTATTGGAAGCCTTTGTGTTCCTTTTTGGGAACCTATATGACACCAATCTAGATAAGTGGAATGCATCAGTAATCCAACAGACAAAATTCAAACTGTATTAGTGATTGCATTCTAATGAATGGGTTGATTTTTGCTCCTGCAACAAATTATCACAAGTTTAATGGATTCTACAAGAGAGATTTACTATCTTGTAGTTTGTAGGGCAGTGTGTCACTGGGCCAAGTTCAGTCGGTTGAAAGCGCTGTGTTCCTTTCTGGAGCTCTGGGTAAATTTATTTTTCTTCCCTTGTTGGGTTCTAGAGGCTGCCCTCTTTCCTTGCCTCAGTCTCCTTCCTCCATCTTCAAAGACAGTGAGCAATGCAGGTCTGATAATTTCTCACTTTACATCTGGAGGGTTCTCTTTTCTGATTTATTTTTTTTGTTTTTCATTTTAAAGAAACTTGTTAATAACATTGGGTCTACTGGATAATCCAAAATCATATTACTATCTGAGGGTCAGTTGATTAACAATCTTATCATCTCATCTTCAATCTTTATCTCCCTTTGCCATATAACTTAATATATTTAAAGGTTTTGAGTATTAGTACATAGACAACTGGGAGGGTCATTATTCTGGCTACCACAGGGAGGAAATGAATGTAATGCATATGCTAACGAAAACCTGCTGACTGTTATGTTAAAAATAGAATATAAGCAAGAAGGCTGCAAGCCAAGAGCCTAGTGACTATGTAACTCATATTGGTATGCTTACCAGCCAGACTGTAGTCAGCCACATAGTAATGTTGCATATTTTTTTCCTTTTAAACTTGCAGTTAAGAGCAGAGTTATCTAGTTTGAAACTGTAGCCCTTCCTTCACCGTTCCAAGGAAAGCTTTATTAAAATAGACTGAACTATTTTAAAGATGTTAACATTTTAAATTAGCATATTTTACTTTTTACTTTGTTCTGCAATTGATCAAGTTTATTTTCTATCATACTTGGAGTAAAATCTAAGCACCTTATTCTTATCTCTGGCCCTAGAGGTTCTCACTCCTATCCATCCCCTTTTGCCCCTACTTTCCAGTCAGAGTAGCCTTCTTTCCTTTCCTTAAAGATGCTGACATTGTTCCCATCATTTGGTGCACTCTTCTCCAGTACCTGTTTAGTTTTGGTTCCTTCCTGATGGTTGAGTCTCAACTCAAATTATTCACTAATCCCTTACTTATTTCCAGGGGTGTTTTTTTAATTTAAAACTTCTCCACCCATCATTGGTCAGTAGCTCTTTTTCAAATGACTTTCAGCCAGTTCAGTCCCTCAGTCTTGTCTGACTCTTTGTGACCCCATGGACTGTAGCATGTCAAGCTTTCCTGTCCATCACTAACTCCTGAAGCTTGCTCAAACTCATTTCCATCGAGTTGGTGATGCCATCCAACCATCTCATCCTCTGTCATCCCCTTCTTCTCCTGCCTTCAATCTTTCCCAACAGTAGGGTCTTTCCCAAAGAGTCAGTTCTTTTCATCAGGTGGCCAAAGTATAGGAGCTTCAGCTTCAGCATCAGTCCTTCCAATGAATATTCAGGACTGATTTCTTTTAGGATTGACTGGTTTGATCTCCTTGCTGTCCAAGGGACTCTCAGGAGTCTTACCCAGCACCACAGTTCAAAAGCATACATTTTTCAGTGCTCAGCTTTCTTTGGGGTCCAGGTCTTGCATCCACATGTGACTACTGGAAAAACCACAGCTTTGACTAGACGGACCTTTGTTGGCAAAGTAATGTCTCTGCTTTTTAATACGCTGTCTAAGTTGGTCATAACTTTTGTTCCAAGGAAAAAGTGTCTTTTAATTTCATGGCTGCAGTCTCCATTTGCAGTGATTTTGGAGCCCAGGAAAATAAAGTCTATCACGGTTTCCATTGTTTCCCCATCTACTTGCCATGAAGTGATGGGACCAGATGCCATGGTCTTAGTTTTTTGAATGTTGAGTTTCAAGTCAGCTTTTTCACTCTCCTCTTTCACTTTCAAGAGGCACTTTAGTTCTTCTTCACTTTCTGCCATAAAGGTGGTGTCATCTGCATATCTGAGGTTATTGATATTTCTCCCATCAATCTTGATTCCAGCTTGTGCTTTTACTTCCTTACTATTTTCCTTAGTGAGTACTTTCTAAGCACTTAATCCTTATGTTTTCTTATCTGTGGTGGTGATTAGTCTCTAAGTCGTGTCCTACTCTTGCAACCCCATATACTATAGACCACAAGGCTCCTCTGTCCCTAGAATTTTCCAGGCAAGAATACTGGAGTGGGTTGCCATTTCCTTCTCCAGGGGATCTCCCCAATCCAGGGATCGAACCCAATCCAGGTCTCCTGCACTGCAGGCAGATTCTTTACTGGCTGAGCACCAGGGAAGCCCCTGTTTTCTTATTTGTATATATGTATTTTTAAATAGTCTCCTTACCCATAAAAGTTGTTCAGTTGCTAAGTCAGTCATGTCTGACTCTTTATGACCCCAGGTACTATAACATGCCAGGCTTCCCTGTCCTTCACTGTCACCCAGATTTTGCTTAAATTCATGTCCATGGAGTCTGTGATGCTATCTAACTATCTTATTCTCTGTCACTCTCTTCTCCTTTTGTCTTCAATCTTTCCCAAAAGTTGGGTCTTATCCATTGCATCACATGGCTAGAGTATTGGCACTTTAGCTTCAGCATCAAACCTTCTGATGAATGTTCAAGGTTCATTTTTTTTAGGATTTACTGGTTTGATCTCCTTGCAGTCCAATGGGACCACCCGAGTCTTTACCAGCACCACAATTCAAAAGCATCAGTTCTTCGACACTCAGCCCTCTTTGTGGTACAATTCTCATATCTGTGCATGACTATTGGAAAAGCCATAGCTTTTACTATAACAGACATTTGTTGGCAAAGTGATGGCTGCTTTTTAATATGCCATCTATGTTTGACATGACTTTCCTTCCAAGGAGCAAGCATCTTTTCATTTCATGACTGCATTCTCCATCCGTAGTGATTTTGGAGCCAAAGCAAAGAAAATTTGTTACTGTTTTCACTTTTTTACCATCTGTCTTCCATGAAGCGATGGAATTGGATGCCATGATCTTAGTTTTCAGAATGTTGAATTTTAAGCCAGCTTTTTTACTATCCTCTTTCACTCTCATTGATAGGCTCTTTAGTTCTTCTTCACTTTTTGCCATCGGAGTAGTATCATCTAATGAGGTTGTTGATATATCACCTGGAAATCTTGATTCCAGATTATGATTCTTCCAGCCTGGCATATCACATGATGTACTTTGCACATAAGAGAAATAGGGTGACAAAATACATCCTTGTTGTACACCTTTCCCAATTTTGAACCAGTCAGTTGTTCCTTGTAAGCTTCTAACTGTTGCTTCTTGATCCACATATAGGTTTCTCAGGAGACAGGTAAGGTGGTCATTTGTTTAAGAATTTTCTACAGATTGTTGTGATCTACACAGCCAAAGGCTTTCACGTAATCAATGAAATTACATTGTATATAATCACCACTCAATCCCTAGTGCTTAAAACAATGCCTGGCACATATTAGGTGCACATACTAAATATGCTAATGGATGAATGAGTAAAGTAACATGATTGTTCATAAATACCTGACTATCATAACTGGTTCAGGAATAGTTCAGAATTTTTGATAATTTTTATCTTTTACATGTATAATTATAGACAGAGATATATGCATCCTTTTGAAGAGTGCATAGATGAATGAACATTTAAAAGTTTTAATTGCCTTATTTTCTTCCATCCCAAGAGTAGGAAGTATGAAAGAAGTAAGGCTTTCCTATAACCATGGAGAGAGGAAGAGGAAATCAAGAAAAAAAAAATGGAATCAGGTAAGTGAAAAAATGTCAAACTAGAATGGTTTCAGGCCCGAGTTAAAGCATGCATTTCTCTATAACTGGGAAACACAACATAAATAAAATCTAGTTGGATAGAGACAGGGGAAGACCAAATATTTATTAGACAAATTAATTTTCCTTACCTGATACAGCAACCCTTTGGTGCTAAACTACATTCCTCTGTTTTTATCTGATTTTATAAATATAGGTTTGTGACAGCTGAAAAATAAGCACAGGTGTTTTCAGTGTTTTCACTTGATGTTTAAATTAATTTAAAATAAATTGTTTGAAATATGATTTTTGTCAACTGTTCATCACTGATATTTGCATAATATCTTATAAAAAGAATATTCAGTTGCATATTGCTATTTAATCTTTAAAAAACCCCTGTGAGAGAGACATGAAAATCCACTATTCTCATTTAACAGAAAGTTAATTGACTGGTTCACTGTTACCAAGTTGTAAGACTTAGCAAAATCAGATTCAGTTAGTAAACTGCTGAATATTAAACTCCTTGTATATATGATTCACAAACTGTCATACACTAAACAAATATTAACTTTTGTTTTTTAAGCATATTCTTGAAAACACTTATTTCAGCATCTTCGCGTTGTATGCCATTCTGGTAAGTAAAATGTTCAAGGTAAGCTGTTTGCCTTATTTCACAACATTGATTTCCAAAAAAGCACACAATAAAAATTTAAAATTTTCAATCTTATTACACTTTATTAGCCACCTCACAGCAATTATTTCCCACAAGTGAGTTTTTGCTTCCTTTTGTTTTTATAAACAGACAGAAATAAAAGGCTTTATTAAAAAGAACTTGTCACAGGTATCATCACGCGTCACACACCTAGGTTTCAAAGCCCCATATCTAAATGATTGAAATATTGTTGGTATATTTCACTTGATAATAAACCAAGCAATGCATTAGGGCTAGAATTTGGGAAGCCCCCTTAAAATGAGCCATGATATGGGAAAATATTGTATTAGTCTTAATACTAGAAAAATTGTTTTTGATAATTCCTTGAGGATAATCAATATAAGAAGCCAATAGAGAGGATTTGCTGATTTCAGTAGCTCAAGTTGTGAGGTTGGAAAAAAAAATCCATGTAGCCAAGCAGCCAAAGACAAGTTTAAATAAGTTTATTTAATTTTGCTTTTAATATTTAAAAATGTTTATTATGTTTGCTTATGAATTGTTAATATTATGCCAAATAACACATTTTCTTTATTTGATTATTTCATTAATATATTTATTTTGCTTATAGTTCAAACTATATGTGCCTAACATGCTGCTGGAGATCAGTGGAAAAATAGCTCCACAAAGAATGAAAAGATAGAGCCAAAGCAAAAACGACACCCAGTTGTGGATGTAACTGGTAATAGAAGCAAAGTCTGATGCTGTAAGAGCAATACTGCATAGGAACCTGTAATGTTACATACATGAATCAAGGCAAACTGGAGTGGTTGAACTGGAGTTGTCAAGAGTGAACATTGACATTTTAGGAATCAGCAAACTAAAATGGACTGGAATGGGTGAATTTATATCAGATGACCATTATATCTACTATTCTGGGCAAGAACCCCTTAGAAGAAATGGAGTAGCCATCATAGTCAACAAAAGAGTCTGAAATGCAGTACTTGGATGCAACCTCAAAAATGACAGAAAGATCTCTGCTAGTTTCCAAGGCAAACCATTCAATAATCCAAGTCTATGCCCTGACTGATAATGCTGAAGAAGCTGAAGTTGAATGATTCTATGAAGACCTACTTCTAGAACTGATACTCAAAAGAGATATCTTTTTTTAATTACAGGGGACTGAAATGCAAAAGTAGGAAGTCAAGACATACCTGGAGTAACAGGCAAATTTGGCATTGGAGTACAAAACAAAGCAGGTGAAAAGCTAACAGAGTGTTGCCAAGAAAACGAACTGGTCATAGTAAACACGCTCTTCCAACAAAATAAGACAAGACTCTACACATGGACATCACCAGAAGAATAATATGGAAATCAGATTGATTATATTCTTTGTGGCTAAAGATGGAGAATCTCTATACAGTCAGCAAAAGCAAGACTGGAAGCTGACTGTGGCTTAGATCATGAACTCCTATTGCCAAGTTCAGACTTACACTGAAGAAAGTAGGGAAAACCACTAGACCATTCAGGTATGACCTAAATCAAATCTCTAATGATTATACAGTGGAAGTGACAAATAGATTTAAGGGATTAGATGTGATAGACAGAGTACCTGAAGAACTATGGACAGAGGTTCATGACATTGTACAGGAGGCAGTGATCAAGACCATCCACAAGAAAAAGAAATGCAAAAAGGCAAATGGTTGTCTGAAAAGGCCTTACATATAGCTGAGAAAAGAAGAGAAGCTAAAGGCAAAGGAGAAAAGGAAAGATATACGCATCTGAATGCAGAGTTCCAAAGAATAGCAAGGAGAGATGAGAAAGTCTTTCTCAGTGATCAATGCAAAGATATAGAGGAAAACAACAGAATGGGAAAGACTAGAGATGTCTTCAAGAAAATTTGAAATACCAAGGGAACATTTCATACAAAGATGGGCATAATGAAGGACAGAAATGGTATGGACCTAACAGAAGCAGAAGATATTAAGAAGAAGTGGCAAGAATACACAGAACTACACAGAAAAGATCTTCACAACACAGCCAGACATCCTGGAATGCAATTCAAGTGGGCCTTAGGAAGCATCACTACGAATAAAGCAAGTGGAGGTGATGAAATTCCAGTTGAGCTATTTCAAATCCTGAAAGATGATGCTGTGAAAGTGCTGCACTCAATATGCCAGCAAATTGGAAAACCATTCCAGTCCCAAAGAAAGGCAATGCCAAAGAATGCTCAAACTACTGCATAATTACACTCATCTCAAAATTTGGCAAAGTAATGCTCAAAATTCTCCAAGGCAGGCTTCGACAGTACATGAACCGAGAACTTCCAGATGTTCAAGCTGGTTTTAGAAAAGGCAGAGGAACTAGATATCAAATTGCCAACATCCACTGGATCATGGAAAGAGCAAGAGAGTTCCAGGAAAACATCTATTTCTACTTTATTGACTATGCCAAAACCTTTGACTGTGTGGATCACAACAAACTGTGGGAAATTCTGAGAGATGGGGATACCAGACCACTTGACCTGCCTCCTGAGAAAGCTGTATTCAGGTCAAGAAGCAACAGTTAGAACTGGACATGGAACAACAGACTGGTTGCAAATCGGGAAAGGAGTTTATGAAGCCTGTATATTTTCACTCTGCTTATTTAACTTATATGCAGAGTACATCATGCAAAATGCTGGGCTGGATGAAGCACAAGCTGGAATCAAGATTTCCAGGAGAGATATCAACAACCTCAGATATGCAGATGACACCACCCTTATGGCAGAAAGTGAAGAAGAACTAAAAAGCCTCTTGATGAAAGTGAAAGTGGACAGTGAAAAAGTTGGCTTAATGCTCAACATTCAGAAAACTAAGATCATGGCATCTGGTCCCATCACTTCATGGCAAATAGATGGGGAAACAATGGAAACAGTGACAGACTTTATTTTCTTGGGCTCCCAAATTACTACAGATGGTGACTGCAACCATAAAATTAAAAGACACTTGCTCCTTGGTAGAAAAGCTATGTCTAACCTAGACAGCATATTAAAAAGCAGAGACTTCTTTGCCAACAAAGGTCCATCTAGTCAAAATTACGGTTTTTATAATAGTTATGTATGGATATGAGAGTTGGACTATAAAGAAAGCTGAGCACTGAAGAATTGATGCTTTTGAACTGTGGTGTTGGAAAAGACTCTTGAGAGTCCCTTGGACTGCAAGGAGATCTAACCAGTTCATCCTATAGGAAATCAGTCCTGAACATTCTTTGAAGGACTGATGCTGAAGCTGAAGCTCTAATACTTTGGCCACCTAATGTGGAGAACTGACTCCTTGGAAAAGACCCTGATGCTGGGAACGATTGAAAGCAGGAGGAGAAGGGGACGACAGAGGATGAGATGGTTGAACGGCATCACTGACTCTATGGATATGAGTTTGAGTAAGCTGTGGGAGTTGGTGATGGACAGGGAAGCCTTGCATGCTGCAGTCCAGGGGGTCACAAAGAGTCAGACAGGACTGAGTGACTGACCTGAACTGAACTGAACTGATAGTTCAGATACTGCTTGGTTAGAAAGCTTTCTTTTTTCCACATAACCTGGCAACATTAAGACATATAAAACATTACCATTCAATAGGTTATAACAAAAACCTTTAAAAGTAAATTAAACAATGCTATAAATCTATAAAATATGATCCAGCAATCCCACTGCTGGGCATACAACTGAGGAAACCAGAAGAGAAAGAGACACGTGTACCCCAATGTTCATCGCAGCACTGTTTATAATAGCCAGGACATGGAAGCAACCTAGATGTCCATCAGCAGATGAATGGATAAGAAAGCTGTGGTACATATACACAATGGAGTATTATTCAGCCATTAAAAAGAATACATTTGAATCAGTTCTAATGAGGTGGATGAAACTGGAGCCTATTATACAGAGTGAAGTAAGCCAGAAAGAAAAACACCAATACAGTATACTAACGCATATATATGGAATTTAGAAAGATGGTAACAATAACCCTGTGTACGAGACAGCAAAAGAGACACTGATGTATAGAACAGTCTTGTGGACTCTGTGGGAGAGGGAGAGGGTGGGAAGATTTGGGAGAATGGCATTGAAACATGTAAAATATCATGTATGAAACGAGTTGCCAGTCCAGGTTTGATGCAGGATACTGGATGCTTGGGGCTGGTGCACTGGGACAACCCAGAGGGATGGAATGGGGAGGGAGGAGGGAGGAGGGTTCAGGATGGGGAACACATGTATGTCTGTGGCGGATTCATTTTGATATTTGGCAAAACTAATACAGTTATGTAAAGTTTAAAATAAAATAAAATTAAAAAAAAATGAAACAACAAAAAAGGCAAATCAACTGTGAATGTCTATAAAGTCAAAAGTATTCAGAGAAAAGTGGAAAGTACATAAGTTCAGATTCATCTAAAATAAACCTCAAGTCACAATTGGGGGTGATTCAAATCAGGATACAGGAGACAATGTGGAGAGAGCAAAGAACAGGAGGCTTGACTAGGAAGTCTTGAACTTCCAACTGCAGAATTACGAGATAATATTCACAGAGTCCTCAGTCCAAAATTGCACATAGAGGACTGCTGATTCTCACTGAAATGGACCTGTTTAGTTCTCTGCCTGCTCAACGGACCTGTTTTAGTTTTCTGCCTGCTCAGTCACTGGTTAAGAGGTGCTTGTTGGGAAGCACCTTACCTGAGTGAACCTGGAGTTAATCCAGAGGGACAATAGTGGGGGCCATGAGTCAGTATTGCTTCCCACAAAGGGAGATCTGAGTAGTGTTATTTTTATTTCCACTCCAGAAGACATAATTTTTTAAAAAGACATGTAATAGGGCTTTCCAGGTGGAAATAGTGGTAAAGAATCTGCCTGCCAATGCAGTAGACCTAAGAGAGGCAGGTTCAGTCCCTGGGTAGGGAAGATGCCCTGGAGGAGGGCATGGCAATCCACTCCAGTATTCTTGCCTAGAGAATCCCATGGACAGAAGAACCTGGTGGGCTACAGTCCATAGGGTTGCAAAGAGTTGGACACGACTGAAGCAAGCAACTTATCACACACACATGCATGAGCCATTAGGAGTAAAATAACCCAAACAGAGATGAGTAAGAATATGAGCAAACCTCAATGTAAAAAATGAATTCATATGATAAAAAATCTATGAAAATCAGTTTCATCAAAGAAAGATTAAGTGAAGAGACAGTTAAACACACATTTTTACTTATCAGATTGCAAAAGCATTCAGTTCAGTTCAGTCGCTCAGGTGTGTCCAACTCTTTGTGATCCCATGAATAGCAGCAAACCAGGCCTCCCAGTCTATAACCAACTCCCAGAGTTTACCCAAACTCATGCCCATTGAGTCAGTGATGCCATTCCAACCATCTCATCCTCTGTCATCCCCTTCTCCTCCCTCCTTCAATCTTTCCCAGCATCATGGCTTTCCAAGAAATCAGTTCTTCACATGAGGTAGCCAAAATATTGGAGTTTCAGCTTCAGCATCAGTCCTTCCAATGAACACCCAGGACTGATCCCCTTTAGGATGGACTAGTTGGATCTCCTTGCAGTCCAAGGGATTCTCAAGAGTCTTCTCCAACACCACAGTTCAAAAATATCAATTCTTCAGTGCTCAGCTTTCCTCACAGTCCAACTCTCACATCCATGCATGATCACTGGAAAAACCATAGCCTTGACTAGATGGACCTTTGTTGGCAAAGTAATGTCTCTGCTTTTAAATATGCTATCTGGGTTGGTCATAACTTTCCTTCCAAGGAGTAAGCGTCTTTTAATTTCATGGGTGCAGTCACCATCTACAGTAATTTTGGAGCCCCCAAAAATAAAGTTTGCCACTGTTTCCACTGTTTCCCCATCTATTTGACATGAAGTGGTGGGACCGGAATGCCATGATCTTAGTTTTCTGAATGTTGAGCTTTAAATCAACTTTTTAACTCTCCTCTTTCACTTTCATCAAGAGACTCTTTAGTTTTTTTTCACTTTCTACCATAAGATTGGTGTCATCTGCATATCTGAGGTTGTTGATATTTCTCCCAGCAATCTTGATTCCAGCTTATACTTCATGCAGTCCAGCATTTCTCATGATGTACTCTGCATATAAGTTAAATAAGCAGGGTGACAATATACAGCCTTGACATACTTCTTTACCTATTTGGAACCAGTCTGTTGTTCCATGTCCAGTTCTAACTGTTGCTTCCTGACCTGCATACGGGTTTCTCAAGAGCAGCTCAGGTAGTCTGGTATTCCCATCTCTTTCAGAATTTTCCACAGTTTATTGTGATCCACACAGTCAAAGGCTTTGGCATAGTCAATAAAGCAGAAATAGATGTTTTTCTGGAACTCTCTTGCCTTTTCCATGATCCAGCAGATGTTGGCAGTTTGGTCTCTGGTTCCTCTGCCTTTTCTAAAATCAGCTTGAATATCTGGAAGTTCCCAGATCATGTATTGCTGAAGCCTGGCTTGGAGAATTTTGAGCATTACTTTACTAGCGTGTGAGATGAGTGCAATTGTGTGGTAGTTTGAGCATTCTTTGACATTGCCTTTCTTAGGGATTGGAAATAAAACTGATCTTTTCCAGTCCTGTGGCCACTGCTGAGTTTTCCAAATTTGCTGGCATATTGAGTGCAGCACTTACACAGCATCATCTTTCAGGATGTGAAATAGGTCAACTGGAATTTGATCACCTCCACTAGCTTTGTTTCTAGTGATGCTTCCTAAGGCCCACTTGACTTTGCATACCAGGTTGTCTGTTTCTAGATGAATGATCACACCATCAGGATTATCTTGGTTGTGAAGATCTTTTTTGTACAGTTCTTCTGTGTATTCTTGCCACCTCTTCTTAATATCTTCTGCTTCTGTTATTTCCATACCTTTTCTGTCCTTTATTAAGCCCATCTTTGCATGAAATGTTTCTTTGGTAGCTCTAATTTTCTTGAAGTGATCTCTAGTCTTTCCCTTTCTATTGTTTTCCTCTATTTCTTTGCATTGATAGCTGAGGAAAGCTTTGTTATCTCTCCTTGCTATTTTTTGTAAAAGCATTAAACAGTTTCAATTTGCCGGTGTTATACATGCCACTGAGCAATTTTTAAGGGCAACTGTGTCAGAATTCTAAAAATTAAATGTACAGTTCTTATTGAACAAGTTTAGTCTGAGTTTTCTAGTCAGACTTATTTATAATGGTGAAAATATATGTGATATTCTATATATCCATCACTAAAAGAACGGTAGGTAAACTATTGGGAAGTTTACTTATTTTGCCTGTTTATTTGTCAATAAGTAAAGCCGAAGGTGAAGAACTAAAGAGCCTCTTGAGGAAAGTGAAAGTGGATAGTGAAAAAGTTGCCTTAAAACTCAACATTCAGAAAACTATGGTCATGGCATCCAGTCCCATCACTTCATGGCAAATAGATGGGGAAATAATGGCAACAGTGAGAGAATTTATTCTGGGGGACTCCAAAATCACTGGAGATGGGGATTGCAGGCATGAAATTAAAAGACATTTGCTCCATGGAAGAAAAGCTATGACCAACCTAGACAGAATATTAAAAAGCAGAGACATTACTTTGCCAACAAAAGTCCATCTAGTCAAAGCTATTGTTTTTCTGGTATTCATGTATGGATGTGAGACTTGGACTATAAAGACAGCTGAATGCTGAAGAATTGATGCTTTTGAACTGTGGTGTTCGAGAAGGCTCTTGAGAGTCCCTTGGGCTGCAAGGAGATCCAACCAGTCAATCCTAAAGGAAATTTGTCCTGAACATTCATTGGAAGGACTGATGCTGAAGCTGAAACTCCAATACTTTGGCTACCTGATGTGAAGGGCTGACTCATTTAAAAAGACTCTGATGCTCGGAAAGATTGAAAACAGTGAGAAGAGGATGACAGAGGATGAGATGGTTGGATGGCATCACCGACGCAATGGACATGACTTTGAGTAAGCTTTGGAAGTTGGTGATGAACAGGGAAGCCTGGGATGTTGCAGTCCATGCGGTCAGAAAGAGTCAGACACGACTGAGCTACTGAACTGAACTGAACTTTTCAATAAAATAGCTGTAATTCCCTACTCACAGATTTGTTGGGTGAGTGAGGATTTATACATGACATTTAAAGTGCTCAGAATATTAACCAACATATGGTATGTACTCAATATTTGATAGCATTCATTAACATTATGTGATATTATGTAATTAAAATACTAGACAAATAAGCACATATTACTAAATGGAACGAATTCTTCGTTTTTGTTGAATGAAAAAATCAAGTTGAAGAAAAAATGTTAACATGCTATTTTAGTAAAAATAAAACTTAGAAGTGTGTTAGTATATATGCATGTGTACAGAAAAATATCTGAACAGATAGTTATAAACTGTTAGAAGTGATGCACTCTGGGGAATGAGAAAGGGTTATACCTAGGAATTCACTATTACTCAAAAAAGTTCTGAATTTTGGCTAGTAGCTCTAAAATAGCGCAAACTGTTTTTTAATTCTATTTATGAATTTAAGTAAAAAAAGAATAAATTAGTAATATTCCAAATAATATAGGACTGCATTAAATTTAGCACATGTGCATTTAAAGAACAAGCCAAAATTAAAAATGTGCACTAGTACTAAAAATTTCTTTGAACCTATATTAAATATAGCTCAAATACCATTTACTAATATGTATTCATTCTGTGGAAAATTCTGAAAGAGATCGGAATACCAGATCACCTGACCTGCCTCTTGAGAAACCTATATGCAGGTCAGGAAGAAACAGTTAGAACTGGACATGGAACAACAGGCTGGTTTCAAATAGGAAAAGGAGTACGTCAAGGCTGTATATTGTCGCCCTGCTTATTGAACTTCTATGCAGAGTACCTCATGAGAAACGCTGGACTGGATGAAGTATAAGCTGGAATAAAGATTGCTGGGAGAAATATCAATAACCTCAGATATGCAGATGACACAACCCTTATGGCAGAAAGTGAAGAGGAACTAAAAAGCCTCTTGATGAAAGTGAAAGTGGAGAGTGAAAAAGTTGGCTTAAAGCTCAACATTCAGAAAAGGAAGATCATGGCATCTGGTCCCATCACTTCATGGGAAATAGACGGGGAAATAGTATCAGACTTTATTTTTTGGGGATCCAAAATCACTGCAGATGGTGATGGCAGCGATGAAATTAAAAGATGCTTACTCCTTGGAAGGAAAGTTATGACCAACCTAGATAGCACATTCAAAAGCAGAGACATTACTTTGCCAACAAAGGTCGTCTAGTCAAAGCTATGGTTTTTCCAGTGGTCATGTATGGATGTGAGAGTTGGACTGTGAAGAAAGCTGAGCACCAAAGAATTGATGCTTTTGAACTGTGGTGTTGGAGAAGACTCTTGAGAATCCCTTGGACTGCAAGGAGATCCAACCAGTCCATTCTAAAGATCAGTCCTGGGATTTCTTTGGAAGGAATAATGCTAAAGCTGAAACTCCAGTACTTTGGCCACCTCATGCAAAGAGTTGACTCATTGGAAAAGACTCTGATGCTGGGAGGGATTGGGGGCAGGAGGAGAAGGGGACGACAGAGGATGAGATGGCTGGATGGCATCACCGACTCGATGGATGTGAGTTTGAGTGAACTCCAGCAGATGGTGATGGACCAGGAGGCCTGGTGTGCTGCAGTTCATGGGGTCACAAAGAGTTGGACACAACTGAGCGACTGAACTGAACTGATTCATTCTTTAAAAGGAACACATATTGGATTCTTATTTGTTTGGTATTTTCTGCTCAAGGCTTAAAATTTTTAAAAATTCTTTACCTGTGAATCACTGTAAGAATAAAAAATAAAAATAAGAATAAAAAATCACTCCTAATCAGGAGTTAATGATGTAGTTGAGAATTTTATAAATTTTGTAACCAAAATTCTTGCAATGTTCCAAACATTCTCTTATTGTACATCTTATATGTGTTGTGCTGGATTGACCAGTTGAAAAAAAAAAAAAAAAGATTGCTTTAAAACCCCCAAAGCTCCTGCCCACTTACTATGGGAAATGCTTTTTCAAGCCATTTGTTTCAGCTATGTTAGGTCAGTCATAGCTCCTGTCACTGTGATTAGATTGTGCACATGATTTGAACTAAGATAACAATAGTATTATCTTTATTTAAATAGAGCAATTGAAATATGGAGGATTTACAGCCCAAAATTTACCAAGAGCACTTCCACAGCTAGAGGAAGTCTAGTCTCTAGAGGAGAGGAACTAGTCTCTCTTCTAGTTGCTAAGCTTATAATGTGTGAATGTAACTTGAATCTGGCCATGGCCTAGTGTTTCACAGCTTGCCTTATCTCTTTGGGATATAATGAAACCAGTTAGAAAATGAAAAGATTGAGGGAGCTACAAGGACAGATATTTCAATGACATCTAAGATCTTGGTCTAGGTGTTTCAATGATGATTTCTCCTCTGTTCTTTCATGTGGTTTGGTAATGAAGCAATGCATCTAACTTTTTTCATGAACAATTTTGAGTTGTATTTCTCTCGGTTTCAATAAATGGTCTTATATTATATAGATATGTGCAAATACACAAACTTACATATAATTTCTAGGCATTTTTGGAACCCTTGAAATTCTTCATGGAATCCAGATTTTGAGCCACAGTCATAGAAGCTGATTAGTCTGATTATCTAGGGTGTTTTTTGTTTTTTTTTAATCTCTGCTAGGTATTAATGAAAGTTGCTCAGTCGTGTCTGACTCTTTGTGACCCCATGAAATATTCCATGGAATTCTTCAGGCCAGAATACTGGAATGGGTAGCCGTTCCCTTCTCCAGGGGATCTTCTCAACCCAGGGATCAAATCCAGGTCTCCTGCATTGCAGGTGGATTCTTTACCAGCTGAACTACCAGGGAACCTCAGGTATTAATATGTGTGCCTAAAACAGAGAAAAAACTAATATTCTTCATGTTTCCTAACCTCTCTCCAGTCATAGCTTTTATATACTGTTGACTTTGATGCTTATCTTGAGCAGATTCTTTTTTTTTTCCAGCTATATAATGTTCATTTCCTTAGCTATACTTTATGTTGGAAATTATATCCGTGTCCTTCAGTGGATAGAGAAGGACAGAGTTAGTCATGAGCAGTGGTATAAGGAAAAATTATTGAGAGTAACACAACTCTTACTCTCAAAATATAGATGAGAGCTATATAATGATTATTGCTTGCTCTTTTGGTCAATATTCAGTCTACAGTAAAAAAAGAAACACGTAGGCCATTTTACGCATGCTGTTCCCATAAAAAGTCATCAGTTTATTTGCCAACCATACAGTCTGCAATCTTCACTTATCTTTAGTTTTCATTGTGTTACTGAAAAGAAACTTTGCCCACCAGTTGCAGTGTCCCAGGAGACTACAGAAAATACAGAGACAAAATCTTACTGGCAAGAGTTTTGTTAATTTAAGTTATCTCATGGATCCAAGGCATGCTAAGGGAACAAGTGACATAAAGCACCTCTTTCATCATAACTTGATACAGATTTACATATAGCATTAAAATAATATCCTTCAATATACAACAAAAAATTGCATTTAATATTTATTATTATTTTAATAATTATGTTAGGAGAGGAAATAGGAAATAATTTATTAACTGTAAGGTAATTCAAGATAAATTACCCCTTCCTACAATCTGGTGAATAAGAATTTCCAAAGTTTGGGCCAAAATGTCTTATTTTCTTAGTTTTCAATATTAATCCTCTATAACCATAAGGCCCTGCTACAATTTTCATATACAAATTTTCATAGTTACACATTTTTATTTGTGAATTGGGAGAAGGCAATTAAGTCTTGTTAGTAACTGAAAATGTTAACCTTGACACCAGCTTTTTAAAAATTGATTAAATTGATTTAGTTAGCTACATTACATCATTGGATAATTTCATCATTTTTCCACGACTCAGTTTTCTCATAATGGAAAAAAAAATAATTCAAACAACAGACTCTTCAAATTCTTATTTAGCTTCAAAATATTATGAAGAGATGATTCAGGAATATAATTTAGTAGGACCAAATAATTGCTTCCATGTTATACAGAAAGAACACACTTCAGTTAATCTTCTTTAAACAGCATCATTGTCCTAAGTGCCTTTATCTTCCTATTATTTCCTTAATGTAGATTCATGAAGTTGCTCTGACATAAATTAGGCAAGTGACCTTAAATTAATGGTATAAACGGAATATTTGTGGAATCAAGTTTACAACTGAGATAGTTCCTCCTTTTCAAATGCTGTGCCTGTTTCTCTCTTTACATCCTTACATTTTAACATAATTAATAGGTTTATAAATATAAACATATATGTGTATGTATGTATATGGATATGTGCCTGTCAGTAATAAAAATGTGAATATTACCTTAACTAGAGAAAGGTATTTTGCTTCTATTGCTATTTGCTATAGGAGAATGCTTAAAAGGAGAATTACTCAAACTGAAATGGGGTCAACTATATTCAGTTAAACCTGACTCACTGGTTCTGCTTGGTTTTTCAGATGATTCTTGCACATTTTTACATTTGGTGTAGCCCCAAAATAACATCTTGAATTCCATCTATTTTAAAATATTTTGTATTTTCTTTTTTTTTCTTCCTCATATTTATATCATAAAGATACATTTAAAAATGAAGCACCTATGTCTTAATATTAAAATACTGAAGATGACTTCACTACTAGTGATGAAGACGTTTGTCCCCTAAACAAAACCTGTTCAGTTCATTTCAGTTCAGTTCAGTTGCTCAGTCCTGTCCGACTCTTTGCGACCTCATGAACTGCAGCATTCCAGGCCTCCCTGTCCATCACCAACTCCTGGAGTCCACTCAAACCCATGTCCATCGAGTCAATGATGCCATCCAAGCATCTGATTCTCTGTCGTCCCCTTCTCCTCTTGCCCTCAATCGTTCCCAGCATCAGGGTCTTTTCCAATGAGTCAGCTCTTCACATAAGGTGGCCAAAGTATTGGAGTTTCAGCCCCAACATAAGCCTTTCCAATGAACACTCAGGACTGATCTCCTTTAGGATGGACTGGTTGGATTTCCTTGCAGTCCAAGGGACTCTCAAGAGTCTCCTCCAACACCACAGTTCAAAAGCATCAATTCTTCAGTGCTCAGCTTTCTTCATAGTCCAACTCTCACATCCAAACATGACCACTGGCAAAACCATAGCCTTGACTAGATGGACTTTGTTGGCAAAGTAATGTCTCTGCTTTTGAATATGCTGTCTAGGTTGGTCCAAACTTTCCTTCCAAAAAGTAGTGTCTTTTAATTTCAGCGCTGCAATCACCATCTGCAGTGATTTTGGAGCCAAAAAAAATAAAGTCTGATGCTGTTTCCACTGTTTCCCCATCTATCTGCCATGAAGTGATGGGACCAGATGCCATGATGTTAGTTTTCTGAATGTTGAGCTTTAAGACAACTATTTCACTCTACTCTTTCACTTTCATCAAGAGGCACTTTAGTTCTTCACTTTCTGCCATAAGGGTGGTGTCGTCTGCATATCTGAGGTTATTGATATTTCTCCCAGCAATCTTGATTCCAGTTTGTGCCTCCTCTAGCCCAGTGTTTCTCATGATGTACTCTGCATATAAGTTAAATAAGCAGGGTGACAATATACAGCCTGACGTACTCCTTTTCCTATTTGGAATCAGTCTGTTGTTCCATGTCCAGTTCTAACTTTTCCTTACTGACTTACATACAGGTTTCTCAAGGGCAGGTGGTCTGGTAGTCCCATCTCTTTCAGAATTTTCCACAGTTTATTGTGATCCACACAGCCAAAGGCTTTGTTTAGTCAATAAAGCAGAAATAGATGTTTTTCTAGAACTCTCTTGCCTTTTCCATGATCCAGCAGATGTTGGCAATTTGATCTCTGGTTCCTCTGCCTTTTCTAAAATCAGCTTGAATATCTGGAAGTTCCCAGATCATGTATTGCTGAAGCCTGGCTTGGAGAATTTTGAGCATTACTTTACTAGTGTGTGAGATGAATGCAAATGTGCGGTAGTTTGAGCAATCTTTGGCATTGCCTTTCTTTGGGATTGGAATGAAAACTGACCTTTTCCAGTCCTGTGGCCACTGCTGAGTTTTCCAAATTTGCTGGCATATTGAGTGCAGCACTTACACAGCATCATCTTTCAGGATTTGAAATAGCTCCACTGGAATGCCATCACCTCCACTAGCTTTGATCATAGTGATGCTTCCTAAGGCCCACTTGATTTCACATTCCAGGATGTCTGGCTTTAGGTGAGTGATCACAATATCATGATTATCTTGGTCGTGAAGATGTTTTTTGTACAGTTCTTCTGTGTATTCTTGCCACCTCTTCTTAATATCTTCTGCTTCTGTTAGATCCATACCATTTCTGTCCTTTATCGAGCCCATCTTTGCATGAAATGTTCCTTTGGTATCTCTAATTTTCTTGAAGAGATCTCTAGTCTTTCCCGTTCTATTGTTTTCCTTTATTTCTTTGCATTGATCACTGAAGAAGGCTTTCTTATCTCTCCTTGCTATTCTTTGTAACTCTGCATTCAGATGCTTATATCTTTCCTTTTGTCCTTTGCTTTTCACTTCCCTTCTTTTCACAGCTATTTGTAAGGCCTCCTCAGACAGCCATTTTGTGTTTTTGCATTTCTTTTTCATGGGGATGGTCTTGATCCCTGTCTACTGTACAATGTCAAGAACCTCCGTCCATAGTTCATCAGGTACCCTATCTATCAGATCTAGTCCCTTACATCTATTTCTCACTTCCACTGTATAATCATAACGGATTTTATTTAGGTCATACATGAATGGTCTAGTGGTTTTCCCTACTCTCTTTAATTAAGTCTGAATTTGGCAATAAGGAGTTCATGATCTGAGCCACAGTCAGCTCTTGGTCTTGTTTTTGTTGACTATATAAAGCTTCTCCATCTTTGGCTGCAAAGAATATAATCAATCTGATTTCGGTGTTGACCATCTTGTGATGTCCATGTGTAGAGTCTTCTCTTGTGTTATTGGAAGAGTCACCAAGCTTCATCCATAGTTCATCAGGTCAGTGCTTTAAATTGATGAAGATTTACTTTTTTTAATGAAGCAAGACATTTAGTGATCTGGTTGTCCAGGGTTGCAGAAATGTCTCAGTGATGACAGCAGATACCTAGGATTTATTCTTTTTTCTCTGTTATTCATGTCTGTGACTTTCAACCTTATAGGCATCACATATGGATTACAAGCAAGAAGATGAAAGTTGAAGAGGTGAAATTGAGCATTGCAACTGAATGTTTCTGTCTTAATCAGTTTGGGCTGCTATGAGATATTACCATAGATTGGGTGACTTATAAAAAACAAAAGTTTATTTCTCATAATTCTGAAGCCTAGAGGTCTGAGAGCAGGGTGCTAGGGTGGTTGGGTTCTGGATAGAGCCCTCTTCCAGGCTGCAAACTGCAAGCTACTTGTATCCTCAAATAGAAAAGCAAGAATGAGCTAACCTTCTGATCCGTACTTAGAAGAGCCCTAATGTCATTCAGAAAAGCTCCACTTGTATGATTAAATTACCTTCAAATAACAACACAATGGGGAATAGATTTCAACGTATGTATTTTAGGGGGACACAATCATTCATTCTATACCAATATTCTTTCTGCATTTATTTCCAGGGACCCTCACCTGTGATTCCCGCATCTAATTGGCCAACATTGTTTTGTCATCCCACTGCTAGCTGTAAGAGTGCTAGTAAAATGATTTTATCTGGGTACATTCACCCACCCCCTATAAGCTCAGGTTAAAGAAAGACAGTGAGACTGGATATTGAGTAAGCAATTAGCAGCACATACCACAACACATATTACCAATGCCAAGGGAATTTCAGTATGTTATTCTCAAAGGATTCCAAGTACAAATTGGCTGGTCATGAATCACTGAAAGGGCATGTTTGTTCAACTGATGATTAAGTTGTCATTCATGATTTAACTTTATTTAATGTACATGATGAGGCTCTTTCCCATTACCTCTTTATAGGCTTATGGTGAATGTGTGCATGTGTGGATGCTAAGTTGCTTCAGTCATGTCCCACTCTTTGATACCCTATGAACTGTAGCCAGCCAGGCTCCTCTGTCCATGAGATTATCCAGGCAAGAATACTGGAGTGGGTTACCATGCCCTCCTCCAGAGGATCTTCCCAACCCAGGGATCAAATCTGCTTCTCTTGAGTCTCCTGCACTGCCAGGCAGGTTCTTTACCACTAGCGCCACCTGGGATGCCCATTTATTATTGAGCATATAGAAGTTGTAAAATTGCTTATGAATTAATTGCAGAATCCCTTAAGGCTTTAAGATTATACTTGTAAAACTAAGAGTCCCTATTGTAACTGAATAGAGAATTAATGACAACTGTCAGACAGATGAACAAAGATAGGAGGTGTGCTCTAAATGACATGGAAGATTGAGATCAGTGTCATTACAAAACATGAATAAATAACCATTACTGAGGTCTGTTGTTCCTCAATAACTCATGTGCTATTAAGAATAGCAAGTTGCCATATGAATAAACAAAAAACACAATTTAATAATGAATTCCAATAAAAGATTAGGGTAAAGTCTTCCTGTTGTTTCGAGCTTAATGGTTCAAGCTAGATATCCATTTCTCTTTATCAATAACTCTTATGATTGGGAAGCAATGCTAAAAATCATTTAAGAAGCAAAAACAAACAAAACCAATTTTTTGAGCTTTTATTATAAATCAAAATGGGAATCTAGGTCTGATTGATGACCAGGTTCTTATTCTTAATCTTCAAGACAATGCTACATGGTAAACATTGCTATTCCAAGTTTAGAAGAGCGAGGCTGAGGGTGAAGGTGTGAAGTCATTTGTCCAAAGCAGATTCAGGATTCTTTTGCAAAACTATCAAAGGTAACCCTCTGAGTTTATTATATTACACTTTGCAGCCTTCTTATAATGTTACTCCTTTTCTCTAATATTCCACTATCATTATCATTGGTACCATTAGCATATTTCTTCTACCTTTTCTTCCAAACTTCTGAATAAACTGATAATAACTCGTGAACTTCTCTCTTAAGCATGCTCTTATAGGAGATTACTTGTTTTAGGCTGTCCCTTCTTAACACTTCTCACTGTTTAGCAAAAATGTATACCTTTTGGTTTCACAGTGTCTTGTGATGGGCTTCTTTCCAAATTTACATTGCTGATATGAGAGGAATTAATTCTTATAGGTTCATTTTCAGCACAGAAGTGCTTGGCATTATTTGCAATCAGCTCATTCCTCTACTTCCCCACAATTTGCTTACATTTATCACAAGGCTTTTTTTTTTTTTTTTTCAGATCTTTCCTATTGCATGTCATGGTGTAATAAGAAAACATCTGGTTGAGGCAGAAATCATTTAGTTGAAAGAAACAGAAATCACTTACCTTAGTTCAACTTTATTTGTTCATGAGATGTCTTAGAATTCCAGTAGTAAGACATTTTAGCCAGTCTTATTACAAGCTTAATTAGAAAAGGAAAGTCATGAGCTAAAACACACTTCTTGGTAGTTGCATAGCCTCTTTTCTTTCCCCATCTTTCAGGCTTTCTCTTTTTTTCCCCTTTGTGGCCAAGTCTCTTTGCTAACACAAAGATGCATAGGATTGTCTGCCCCAAGTCTACATGGCTTCAGTTTTCCAACAAATCCCCTTTAGGCTGTGTTTTCTGAATCCTGTCACTGAAATCCTTAGAAGACGGAATGTAAGAAATAAGAGAATGTTCTCTTTTCCCATGGATCAGCTTTCCCCTCCTGCTGTAATCCACTCTGGTCACTCAGAAGGTTGTGCAAATAGAATTCCATTAGTGGGAGCTATTGGTAAGGAGTATTTTCAAAGCAGGGGTATGGTTTTGTCAGGCACCCCAAAATTTAACTACTCTTAACACTTAAACCAGAATAGTAATAAGAGGTGAAATATCTGGCAAGGAAAGCTAAATGGTACAGTTCATCCACATTGTTTATTATGTCAGGAGTTCATTATCATATACTGTTTACCATTTACTAGGGCTTTACATATGATAGTCCTCACAACTATCCAGTGAGGAAGATGTTATGATTATTAACATTTGACAAGGAAGAAGAGTTTATGTAGATGTAAGTACTATACAGAGAGGCCAAATTATTTACTAATACTGGCTAAGATGTGAACCTAGGCAGTCTGGCTCCTTACTGCACACACATAACCTTCACCTCGCATTGTCTTCCACACTGTTTTTAAGGAAAAGGATTCCCTTTAGTTGCTACTTAATCTTATCAGAAAAGTAAATTTTACCTTCTTCTACCTTCTTCTGACTCACTTGTAGAATGGGAACAGAAAAGTCAGACTTGCCAGGTGATAGAGCTTGTTGACATTATTTAATTTTAAAATATTTGGTACTCTGTTGTAGCATTTTAGTGTTTGCTCTTTGTACGTAAACATTAAAAAGTGGGAAAGTAAAATCAGGCAGAAAGACAGAAAGTCTTGTTAATAACAAGCAAAATTTGTGATACTGTATTTTCAGACAGCAGAGGTTAATGGTGACTGAAAGCCACTTGAGTCTGATGGCTCTTTGGTGGTCTATGTGATACACATTGGTGGTTTCTCTCTTGTTACTATTGGACAAATTTTCAAACCACTAAAACCACTTACAAAATTGACACTTGTAATAGAAAAAGCCAGTTCCTTATCTTGGGAATCCTCTACCATGGAAAAGAATGATCTCAGAAGAAGGACTTGAGAAATCCACTGAAAACTCCAAACAGGGAAAAAACCCACAAGCATTCTCTATTGTAGCATTCTCTCTCCTTAAGAGATTTCCATTTTGAATGTAAAACAGTATGAAGTAGTACAGTAGAGATTAACTATAAGAATAAACAAGCCTCTCTCTTTCTCCTTTCCCTCTCCTTTTCCCATTCTCTCTGTATTAGAGAACCGTGATTTTTAAGTTAACTACGACGTATTTACAACACTGATTCAGAATACGACTTATACAACTCAAAATTAAAATCAATTAAATTACTGTCATTTGCTGTCATTTCTTTAGGAAATATATGTTAGGAGCATAATTTTGTAGTTAGAACACTATTGATTTTGGTTTATCAGAATTAAATTTGAAATCACGTAGACATCAAATTGACTTAAGGCAATAATTTAACTATCATGCACTCAGTATTTTGCTGTTTTGCTCAATCTGTGCTTCAAAATCCTAGGGTTTAGGTCAGAAAATTAGAGTGATTCACATAAGCTATATCAGGGTATTTCATAATGAAACCTCTGAATGCATAATAAATAGGGTGCAGAATTTACCTTTAAAAGAGATTTAGTACTATTAAAATGTCAAAAGAAAAACAAATATATTTTTAAATGTTCAACCACTTATGCACTCAGTTTATGAGATATTTCTTTTCAACTTCAAAACCTTTCCAGTTAGAATTGTTAGCATTTTAGTTAGCCACTCAATATAATGCAAATGTGCTTTTTAATTTTGTACAGGTTATTCCTGGAACAATTCTGAATCATTTAACTGAACTTAGAAAAACAATAAGCCTGTACAAAACATTCAGAGACCACATATTTGAACTTTCTTGAACTATTTTATTTCTGGCACTATTCAATTACCAATTTGTTCCTTTTATGCATGGAAGCAATTTTTGTCAAGAGGGATATAATGTGCAAAGTGAATCTTTACAAATTTAATTACAGAAAGAAGATCTGGAGATATTTAGAAAATATGCAAAAGATTTTCTTTAAAATTTGATTTTGCAAAAGCTTTTCAAACAAGGTGGAACATTAGTTTTGCCATCTTTTACTATTTAATATATACAGCAGAAAATAATGTAAGGTGAAAAATAGAAGAGGTATTATGAAACTCCACTTAAGAGTGTTGTAAAAATTTTCATATAGTAATCACTACAATTTAACATGTTTTGTAAATTCTGTATATGTTTTACTGCAAATAATAGGAACATTTGAAAAAAGAAAAAGCGCTTACTTTCAGAATATATTTCAAAGACATTTTAAAATTATATATATTTAAAACATACTTCTGGTAATGAAAATAAATCATTTTATTTTAGAAAATATAGATGTACAACAAATTAAAGTGGTTCTAGGTATTACAATGCAATTATCTTTTTTTTTGCAAGTGTAATACAGTATTAGGATAGATTGATACACACATACCTACCTATCAGGATATATAGATACATATTGATAGATACATACTTATCAAGATATATAGATACATATGGATATATAGATACATATATGGATATATCGATAGTGTATACCTATATATACATATATACACACACTTTTGTATATCTTTGTATTTTAATTAACATTATAAACTGAAAATTTGTTTAAATATTTTTTTAGAAAAATTATATTCACTACTAAATAGAAACCTTAGTTTTCAACTATAATTTTCTACATTATAAATTCTGCTATTTCTGTTTCATTTAGCTTTCTAATTCTGATGTTATTGACTAATTTGTAGCTTTATAGAATTTAATTTTTAACTATTTATCTTTCTACTGTATCTGTCCTTCTCAGAACTCTAACTTTAAAATTTTACATTATAGTCTATTATCTGCTTTCACTTTCACTTTTTATTGTGACTTCAAAAGTACTTTATATTCTTAATTTTACAAAGCTTATATTGCAGATGTTTCTGAAATTTCTATTTTCTGTTTATCTTAAACATTCAAGCCATAACTTTCTCCACATTCTTCCTATTATTTTGCAAAATCTTCTTTGCTCTTCTTTAAAAGAGTACATTGATAACTAGGCCAAAATATTTCTTAGCTTTTATTGCTTATTAGCCCTTGCTGCCACCTGCTGCAAATAGGAGGAACCCACTTCTTTGTTTTAGCATCCAGCATTGCTGTGGATTGGGAAGATCACCTGCAGAAGGAAATGGCCACCCACTCCGGTATTCTTGTCTGAAGAATTTCATGGACAGAGAAGCCTGGTGGGCTACAGTCCATGGGGTCACAAAGAGTTGGACACGACTACCACTTTCATTTCATTTTTTTCTCAGTGCTGCTTATTCCTGGTACTTACTTTTCCTGCCTTTTTTTAGTTTCCTTTATTGCCTCATGGCCCATCCTTCTCCCTAGAAGTGAAAGGGTTTTAGTGAGTTTCTTTCAGAAATATTCTTGCTTCTTTTCTTTTTTTTTTCAACCTTTTATTACTTTTTTTTAATTTTATTTAACTTTACAATATTGTATTGGTTTTGCCATATATTTTCCTCAACACTGTTACATTTTGAAGGATCAAAGTTGAAATTAGCCATGCATATCTTATTGGCCTATAATTCTATCAAACTGTTTATGAACTGTGAATTTCTTTTAATTTCAATAGTTGAGAGCATCCTTACTAATTTTTTCAGAGACTTTGAAGAATATATTTTTAATTTAGTATTTCATCAGTAATTTTAGTTTGGAGTTTTGGCAGGCTGAGTATTAAACATCTTGCTGACATGTAGGTTTTTTCCCATATTCTGCATTACAATGTTGGTTGCAAGGTTGCTTGGTGAATTTGATTAAATTTTGCATGGTAAATCTTTGAAATATAATTTGCTCTCATATTTCTGAATTATGTTTGTTTACAGGCTTTAGTTGTTTAGTTGCATTGCCCCTGCCCCTTATCCACCTCCCCAGGCCCCTCCTTCTTAGACATACACAGTCCCGTTTGCATACAATAAGTTCTCAAAAATGTGTTTGGCTACGTCTATTGAAATTGAAATTCAGTACCCTCTTCTTTACTGTGCCAAAAGACATATAGAATGTACTTAGAGAAACTGTATGATGGCTCTGTATTACTTTTGGTCCTAACTGCCACCTGTTATTGGCATTGTGGGAATACAACAAAGGATGGAGAATGCGATTGTGTATCTCCTTTGTCTGGATGAGTATATTCTAGTATATTCAAGATTTTTGTGTATCATGGGTTTGTGTAGGACTTATTAAGTAGAGACTGAGGGGAGAGGCTTTGGATTTAAAAATATCTGAGAAGTACTAATTGGATTCCTAAAAAATAATATGACTTTCAATAATAATTTTTACATTTCTTCTAAAGAATAAAAGTGAGAAAAAGTATGTATGAATGTTTTTACTGAATAAATTAATGTTAAAATAAAACAAACATTTGATTATTTATTAGTTAATATTTTATTAGTATCCATAATGTATAAACCTTTTCTTCTGAGAACAGATATAGTTGTCACTAAAGATTTGAAAATTTACTTAATTAAAACTTCAATCTAAGTAATACATTTATCTTGGGAGATTTAGGAAAAATGTATTTACCACATTTGTACTAAAATCATACTGGTACCTTTTAAAACTAACTTAAGATTTTAAAATTAATTTTTAAAATGTGTGACCTATATTTGTCTGGGTGAAAACATTTGTGTGTGTGTGTGTGTGTGTGAAACCAAAAAATTCCATTCTCCTTATGGTATGGTAAAAGTTTTTGCCTGTCCAAGGAAATACAAAATCTAAAAACCAAAAAGTAGTAAAAATGCAATCTAGTCTTCAATAGGACTTTCAAAAGCATTATTGGAAGGCCCTGATTCACATCCCTCCGTGACACTTCTATGAAACATATTGTCTTTCTCTTTCTAACTTTCCCACGTCTTATAATTGCTTGGGAGATTCTTATTTTACAACTGCTTTAACTCTTGTATTTCCACTCTTAGTTTCCCCAAATCCCCAATCTGAGTTTTCACTCCCAGATTGCTTCCACTTCTCCCGTTTCTGCGTAACAGAAGGCTGAGAACCTGAGGGGCAAAAAATGTCTTAGAGGGTAAGATAGGAGCAAGAGTTTAGCAAGGAAAATAAAACCTCTTATGCTCTGAGTGCATCTGTAGGGGTGTGTGTCTGAGAAAAAGGTCTGGTGGCAGGAAGAGATTTGGGTGGGGAACACACTAGTATTAATAAATCCTTTCCTCATCACATTCATATTCATGACCTATATCCCTATTATGTTCACGTTTTTATAGCTTAGATGAAACTCTGATGAGAATTTTGATTATTACTAGTAGTGAGAACTTATAAAGATGATGTCTCACCAGCTACATTATCTTACTACCCTTTCTTGAAGACTCCCTGCTAGAAGTGTTTCTTGATACTTTCTCCTTTTCAGTAAAGCAATGATTGTTCAATGACTCATTTAAATTTTTTGTTTAAAGATTTAATGTAATAATGCTTTTTTCATAAAATGTAATGAGATGGGGTTTGTGAAAACACACATTATAATTTAACAAAGAAGCCTGCATTTAAATAATACATGCACACCCACACACATGTATGTGTATATGTGAAGTGTTCTCACATTAAAATTACTTCTTAAATTATGATGAGGAGGAAAGTTGCCAGGGAATAGTAGGACTTCACTTATTAGTCATGTAAAAAATGAACATCCCACACACACTGGCTTTAGTACTGTAAAATGATGAAGGTGCTGGGTCAAGTCATCTGGTATTGTGATATTGATAATTACAGGGAAAAATTAATTTTAAAGCCTATATAGAATTGTTTTGATTTTCTTTAAATATCCTTCCATAAAGAAGAGATACGCTTCTAATTTGCATGTCACCTATAATATACAGATTGCAATAAAGCAGTTCTATTTGATATGGCTTTAAAATTAATTTTTTTTTAATTTTATTTTTAAACTTTACATAATTGTATTAGTTTTGCCAAATATCAAAATGAATCCACCACAGGTATACATGTGTTCCCCACCCTGAACCCTCCTCCCTCCTTCCCTCCCCATAATTTGTTTCTTTTGCTTCTATTCAAAAACTATAAATTTTAATTTTTGAAAATATAAATAAAACCTGTGACAAAAATAAATGCTAATACAACTTTTGATCTAGTGTCAGCTAGTCAACCTGAGTTTTCTGCACTCCATGTTCCTTAGATTTAAAATTTAGACAATATATTGCTAATGCACTTTAAAAACTTAGAAAAGTAGTATGTGTACTCATGTGGTGTACACATATATGGATGTGATCATTCTTACACCTAATTTATGAAAGAAAATACAAAATTACTCAGGATATAGAGGAAACAAAATTTACAATGTTTTTTTTTTTTTTATGATTTCAATTCTTTTATTTTTTTTTAATTTTATTTTATTTTTAAACTTTACATAACTGTATTAGATTTGCCAAATATCAAAATTAATCCGCCACAGGTATACATGTGTTTCCCATCCTGAACCCTCCTCCCTCCTCCCTCCCCATTCCATCCCTCTGGGTCATCCCAGTGCACCAGCCCCAAGCATCCAGTATCGTGATTAGGAAGAAATGTAAAGGTAAAATCTTGCATTTGATATATTTTTTAAAATTAATTTTAAGGTAAAAAATAGACCCAAAATCCATAAGAACTATTACATATACTCTCTCAAATTATACCTTATTTTTATGAAGGAACTCTCTCTGTACCTTGTTAATTTATTATAAGTTTTCTAATGTTAGCTTAAAAGAATTTAATGAATTGTATACTTTGTATTCATATCCAGTTGATCACTTCCCAAAAATACATGCATGGGACATTATATTTGGGTTATCACTGGTAAGTAGAGTCCACTTTGCATTCTCATTATTGGCTTTTCCTTTAAAAACTGGAAGAATGAATTCATATAGACTTCCTTACTCATTTAGTTCCATAAAATAGATGAAAATTACAGTGCCTTTGAACTACAGTGTACTCCATCAAATATTAAATACTAGACTTCAAAACATGTATTACTATTACATATTATTATGTATTATTATTATTTTGCAGTCACATGCCATAAAATATTGAGACATATACTTAAGATAAACAGCTTTTCACATTGGACAATTTTGGCTCATTTAATACACAAAGATTGATACCTCTGTGGAAAATATTAATGTATGTATTATTATTTAGCTATATATATCAGCAATACCATCAAATATTTTCTTGTAGCATGCTAAAGTTACTAAGTATTTTTAGTTTGAGTAATGGGAAGGTTTAGACACTTCTTTTTTTAAAATTTATTTATTTATGTATGTATTTGGCTGCATCAGGTTTTAGTTGCATCATGTGGGATCTTGTGTTATGCCATATGGACTCTCTGGTTATGGCACTAAGTCTTAGGTGCTCTGTGGCATGTGGGATTTTAACTCCCTGACCAGGGATCTAACCCATGTCCCCTGCATTGCAAGGTGAATTCTCAACCACTGGACCATTAGAGAAGTCCCAGTTTCAGACACTTCTATACACACTAGACAATATACTGAATTTAAAAATAATTGAATAAAATGTGTCTTGGTATCTTTGACTACTTCAAGTTATAACAATGTATCAAAAACCTACAGAAAACAAAAGGCACAATCAGGAGTGATTTTTGAGAAGGAGAATTTAGGTAATGGATACTTTGCAGAAGAGTGGCTGAGTTGCAGCGACTGAAAAGTGATAACTGAGTGTCCTAGGTTTTAGCTATAGTGGAAAGCTATAGAGGCAAGACGGAGAAGGCAATGGCACACCACTCCAGTACTCTTGCCTGGAAAATCCCATGGATGGAGGAGCCTGGAAGGCTGCAGTCTATGGGGTCGCTGAGGGTCAGACACGACTGAGCGACTTCACTTTCACTTTTCACTTTCATGCATTGGAGAAGGAAATGGCAACCCACTCCAGTGTTCTTGCCTGGAGAATCCCAGTGACTTAGCAGCAAGCAGCAGCAGCAGCAGTGTTAGGGGGTAGATGAGGAATGGAGATGATTCGCACAAATGTCAAACCTAGGACTTTAGTCATCCAGTGTAAAAATTCTTTCTCACTGTCCTCTTCTAATATTTCAGGCCTTCTTTAAAAAAAAAAAATAAATAAGTATATGCTGCTGCTGCTGCCGCCGCTAAGTGGCTTCAGTCATGTCCGACTCTGTGCGACCGCATAGACAGCAGCCCACCAGGCTCACCCATCCCTGGGATTCTCCAGGCAAGAACACAGAAGTAGGTTGCCATTTCCTTCTCCAATTCATGAAGGTGAAAAGTGAAAGTGAAGTCGTTCAGACGTGTCCGACTCCTAGCGACCCCATGGACTGCAGCCTACCAGACTCCTCCATCCATGGGATTTGCCAGGCAAGAGTACTGGAGTGGGGTGCCATTGCCTTCTCCATACATAATATCAAAACCCATATTTCCCAAGCATTTAGATTTTGTGTAACAGCATTAGCCACATGATGATTTCAGCAGAATAACATCTAAACCATAGGCTTACAATTATCACAAAAATGACTCCTCTCATTAAGGCTCCTTAAATTGGGTACAGCCAAGACTCTTTTTCATTGTGTTTTACAGTTTCCTAAGCAGATTTCTTGGCAGCAAAACATCTTTAAGAAATTAGCTAAATTAGGCCTATTTACTCAATTAGAACTCCACCCTTATTGACTAAAAAAAGTTGTAGAGGATTATCCTTGTCTCATGTGAGATAAGTATAAGCAGTCTGATTCATTAAGTGCCTGATTTCACACTATTTTCAATACAAAGCTGTTTCAACTTGTAGTCTGCCAATCAGCATAACTTTAGAAGCAAAAGTTGAGAAAAGGGAGAAGAAATTAAGTTTACACCATTTATGCAGACCATAGAAGAAAGAAGAAAGTTGGTAAAATGTGAGAGACTATACTGACAAATAAAATCCACCCATCATGTGGTCACAGGATTACTTTCTTTCAATCACTGTTGATTGTCTCCCCTATAACAGGTTACTTGCTCTTCCTAGTTTCCTTACCACCCTGTTATCTATGGGCATCCCTGGTGGTTCAGACCATAAAGACTCTGCCTACAATGTTGGAGACCCAGGTTCAATCCCTGGGTTGGGAAGATTTCCTGGAAAAGGGAATGGCTACCTACTCCAGTATTCTTGCCTGGAGAATTCCATGGACAGAGGAGCTTGGAGGGCCTCAGCCCATGGGATCACACAGGCAGACACAACTGACAGACTAACACTGTTATCTATACCTTCTCCTTTATTTTCAATTCCAATACCACAGTATGGGCTGCTGAATAATTAGGAATTTTTGCCATGATGCTATCAATAAGGACATATGTAGAACAAGAAATTATTGCTGCAGGAAATTGTTTGTTGCACTGTTCATGTTAGTCACTCAGTCCTATCCTACTCTGTGTGATCTCACAGGCAATAACCCATCAGGCTCCTCTGTCCATGGAATTTTCCAGGCAAGAATACTGGAGTAGGTAGCCATTCCCTTCTCCAGGACACTGCCAAGCTTAATTCAAAAACTAAGACAAGAAAGTACTTAATTCCCTCAAAAATCCAAAATCCAAATATGAATCCAAATTCATCCAGATATTTTTCTGCATAAGCAGACTTTAAAAATCAATTATAAGCCTAAATGTAACATCTCTAATTTAAGTTTTGGTAAAAATGAAGTCATGTGGTAAAATAAAGAGAATCTCGAGACAGACTAATAGACGTACTCAGCACTACCCTGTGTTACCCTATCAAACCTTTTTTTTCTAACATTTCTACTTCATATTTGTCATGATTATTTTAAACACATGGTTCAATGACCAATTAAAGATGTCACTGCCTTTTAAAAGTAAATATACAACAATAACTCAAAGAGGACATTTAAAGTTGTCTTTTCATTTAGAAGAAGATAAACAAACCATAATATTACAAGAGTTGAAAGTAGGTAGTTAGATAATGAATTTGTCTTAATATTTCAGGGTTGGAGCCATGATCTTCAGGAAGGATATCCCAGTCCAACTCTAATGAATCACTAATAAAATCTCTACAATAAGCTAATCACAATTAACGTTTGTGGTGCCATTAGGAGGGGAGAGAGGTGCAGCAGGCAGGGGACTGATTAAAAGCCTCAGTCTTTCATTGCTTTCAGAATCTTGTGTTCTTCTAGAGGACACCAAAAAGTAGTTGTATAGAAATAAGAGTAAATCAGCCCCAGGGAGCACCTTGTCTGTGAGATGCCAACTTTGAACTGAAATTGAGATGGGTTTCAAGTGGCTGAATACCCCCATACAGCGGTAAAAAGATGTAAGACATCAATACGGTCAGCTGCATCTTGTTAAAAGCTTCCTGCGGGTTGGCAGAATGAAATCTTTATTTAAAATACACAAATTATTATCAAGGGAAAGATGGAGAACACAGTAAAAGGGCCAAATGCTTTGCTTAACCCACCAGAAACAGCAGAAAGGGAGAAGTAGTCACACTGTCTTTGCAGCAACAGCAACAGAAAAGGTGACTCAACAACAGGACGGTCGGTCAGCATCCATCCATCTGCCCCTCCCATGGTTTCAGGATGCATTATTTCTTTTATTATTAATTATATGTTTTTCCGGGGGAGGGCAAATACATGATTACAAATAGCAGGAGAGGAAATCATTTCTGTTGCCACTTGGCATTAAGTACAGTAGTTTAGTAATGAGTGAGTGATGACAGGAAACACAGCAGCAGCGATGAACACCAGCATCTCTCCTACCAATCTGTTCCAACTCGCTCTTGGTAGTCAGAGGCTGTCTAACAGAAAGTTCATGTAAAACCATTATTGAGCACTGACAGGAAGGATCTGAGACGGGTGAGTGGTATGCATTTGTGCAGAGGGAGAAGGAGGGAGGGAGAGAAGGAGAGAGAGGAAGAGAGAATGAGTTAGTGATAATCTTGCACAGAGAACACCATAAGGGGGGGCAGGTGCTTTGCGTAATTGCAAAGATAGACACGCAGTACACATGCACACACACTTGCACACATACAGGAGAAGTCTTTTTGGTTTAGAGCCTATCATTTCCGAGAGCAGCTTTAAGTAATATTTATTGTGTGCATGTGAACCTTCTTAAATGGGTGAGCTCAGTGCAGTTTAAGGAGGCAGATCAGGGAGGTTGGTAGGAGATGGGTTCAGAAGAGGGGTCACTGCTGAGGAGCAAAGGGACATGGCAAGCAATGAAGCAGGCAGAAAAGAAAACAGACCCTGGGGAAATGTCACCTATATTGATTAAGCTTTATTTCTCTTTGGTAGAAAGTGACATTTCTACTATTAGATCCTGGCCAAATAAGGCAAGTGGATGGCTCACAGCTTTCTGTTTGTATCCACAATGCTAACAGCCCGTTTAACTAGAGGGTACCTGGATGGCTCTCTGTTGCATTATTACAAACAGAATAATTATTATTTTCTTTAAGTATCAACGTAGTGACATTGCTCTCTCTTTAGTAAGAAAGACAGCATTAAAAAAAAAAAAAAAAGTTGCCATAGTTGTGTGCCCTGATGAGACATGAACGAAGGTAGAGTGATAAAAGCTTTCTGCGAAATTTATTCCAGCCTGCCCACCCATCCTCTTCCCCAGCTCCAGTCTCCTTTTCTAGCTTTGCTCAGGGGATCTAAGTTCCTCTCCGAGTCTGTGGTACACCACCTTACTGGCATTGGCCGCTCTACGGTGGGGTACTGAGCAGGAGGGGAAGAAATTACTCCCCCAATGCCCGCCCGTGTCCTCTCAACAGCGAGACTGTTTCCCAGCAACTCTTTTGCAGTCCTCCCCACCCCAACCCCCTGCCTTTCTCAACTACCACTTGGGCAGAGCCCAATGTCTCCTTCAGTCCCGTCAGTCAGGCTGCCAAACATCCCAACTGACAGCTGCATCCTGTGTCTGAGATACAGAACACCCCGGGCGCCTCGCAGCCTCGCTCCCCTTCCCTACCTCTTACTAAAGGGGATTCTTCCCAAGCATCCACTGTGCTGTAAATTTAATCTCTGCCCCGTGCATTTTCAAACCCTCCACCCCCTAACCCTTATCGCCAGCTTCCCTCCAAATCAGAAAACCCAAAACACCTGTAAAATTAATCGAAAGCACGCGAACACCTGAAGCAGCGCAAGCGGGATCCACACCTGGGCAAGTCCTCTGTGGCTTTAGTGGTCGGGAATAGCCCGTGCCTGACATGGCCTCCTCTCCCCGCTCCGACCGCTTGACCCCCAGAGCCCTGGAATCCAGCCAAGGTCTCGGGGGCGCAGGGTCAACCTGGTCAGCGTCGGGGTGGCTCTTCTCCCCTCATCCCGCCCCAGCCCGCGCGCCCGCACAGTCGCCGCCGCCACCGCCGCCACCGCCTCCCGGGTGGGCCCTCGGAACATCCCGCGCCGCGTCCTCCCCTCCCAGGCTCCCGCTTGCCCGCCCGCCGGAGCCCGGCCCGCGCCGCTGGCAGCCATCAAGTGGCTCGTTAAGGAAATGCAGGTGAGTGCGTGCGGAGGGGCGGCAGCCGCCGGAGACGTGGGGTGTGTGCCTGTCTGTTCGAGCGGGAGCAGGAGGGAGCGCGAGCGAGCGGGCCAGCGCGGGAGCGACCGGGAGAGGATCGCCGCCTCGGCTCCCCGCCCCGCCGCGCCCGCAGCCGGCAGCCCGAGCGCGTGGGGCAGCGCCTCGCCCTGACGGCGGACGGTCCCTCAGCTTCTCCGCCAGCCGCTTGTCGGCCTCCCCCGCCCCGCGCTCCCTCCCAGCCCGAGCCCTCCCGCTGCTCCTCCTCCTCAGCCTCCTCCCTCCTCGCGCCGCTGACAGGCAGCCTCCGCGGGGAGAGTGCAGGTACTTTGCCTTCAGAATAATTTGCAGGACCCCGGCGAGCTTGCGGAGCGCCCAGATTTTCTCTTGCCCTCGCCCCCTCCCTCCCGAAAAGACGATCCCACTTTTGAAACAAGCAGAACCCCCGAAGCAGAAGCAGCAGACCAAAGCCAGAGCCCGACGGGCGGCTGTGCATGTGCTGTCCTTTCTTGCAGTTTATTCTGGGCCTGTGTGGAATAGAAAGACAATTCTTTATTTGACTGAAAGGAGAGAAAAGAGAAGACTCCTCAGGGTTTCCAAGGAAGACTGGAGCGGCTGCTTTAGTAAGTAAACTGTGCTTCCGTATTTCTTGCCTTAAAGTGAGGCATATGCTGAATGAATGCTTCTCCCCCGATGGTATGGGCGGGCAGTTTGTTCGTTTTACCAGGGAACAAGTTGACTTATATAACTTCACTAGTTCTTAATTGAGAAGTGGTTTGCTAAGCATTTTTTGGGGGGGTGGGGGGGAAGAACATTGCATTGAGCAGACTTCAGTGTGGGCAACCATACTGGAGATCTGTTTTTTAAACGCTCATTGTTCACGAGCTATGGGAAGCTTGGTGTTTGAAACGCTGGTTGGTTCAAAGATTCAAGGATGGGTTCCTAGGAGGAAAAAAAAAAAAAAAACTTGAGAATTCTAACCCTACTGGTACCCCCCTACTGCTGCCTTCAACCTCAGTCTTAATCCACAGCAACTCCCATCCTTCACTGACTTCTCTTGGTTGCTTGTTTTATCTTTAGTTGTGAAGAGAGCTTGTTTAAAAAAAAAAGGCGGGGGGGGGGGGGGTCAAGGGAAAGTTAATATAGGTGGTGTGGAAGACTGGAATAAAAGCCTTTTGAGGTGTTTTGTTTTGTTTTGTTTTGTTTTTAATGCTTGTAAATAAATGAGATGTGGAGGAAAATCTGAGAAATAGCCTCGTTTAGAAAAAAATGCATGGAATTAATTTGGAAAAGGAATCTGAAAAATGTTTTGGAGAGGGCAGAAGCTGAGGCTGTGACTTTGACACAGCAGGTTATAAACTGTGACAGGGCTCAGCAGCCTGTGACAGGTTTAAGGTGTCTCCTAGGGCTGAATATCTCTGCATCAAAAACTTTTGCAGGCAGTATTCCTCTTGGGGTTAACATCACCATGTCAGTAGCTGCAGCATTTCTGTAAAAACAAGTAGGACACTCTTCCTTTCTCTGTGAAAGGGTTAACAATATCTTAAAATTAAAAAAAAAAAGATACATTTGGAAATATTTTGTGATATCTAAATAAAATCTTTGTGTTATATCAGGACAAATATAGTTGAGTCAGTTTGTTTTGCAGAAGAGGGAGAGAATCAATAACATTTCAACAGTTTTTTTTCTTTTCTTTATCACTGCCAAATGGATCCTGAATCCAATTCTTCTCGCATTGTTACATATACAGTAGATACAGTAGGAATTACAGTTTAGTTAAAACAGACTGATTAACAAATTCAAAGTTCTTTGACATAACACTTATACTGACTAGTATAGAATACTGATTAGAAAAAGTTTGTTTTTTCTTTAACTTTCAATTTTCCATGTTGGTATAAAATACACTTTTCTAATCATTTTAAGAGTTAAAAACCAGACTGAAAATTAAAACCACGTGTCTCACAGATTTTATTTCTAAGAAAACACCGTACTATCAAATAATACCTAAGGGCTTTCTTATATTTAATTGATGATAATGGTAAAGTGAAAAAACACTTACCTTTTTATTTACTCAAGTTATTATATAAAAGCAGCTATATTCTTTTGACACTGAATTTTAAAAAATTGAAGAGTGAACTAATGATCACTGATTTTAAAAAGGGAGAGATCTTTCAGAACTGTTATTATCCAATGTCAAAGCTCTGAATATCTTAAGACATAAGTTTTTAGGATAATGAAATAACAGTAGGACAGTTGATGAATTTGTTGACATGAAGTTACCATACATGGAAATCACTTGGTAAAGACTTATCAATATTTCTTGTATATTACTTTATTTTCTATCCAAATGTGTTTTATTATACATATTACTGCTTTCAGTTGCCACTTCTACCATTAGTTTAAAGTAAATTTAAATAATTTAAAATAAAGACCCAGGTTGATCAGATTTGGATTATAGCAAATGCCCTCTACTCATCTGTGACCTCAAATATCTGAAAGAATATCTGATGTTAGAAAACATAATTATTGAAAAATAAAAGGTGAATTTGTACTGAGGTAACCAAATTTGAGTGGGCCAAACATGTTATTGCCTATATTACTGTAAGACATGTATTCCACAGAAGGAAAAACATGACAGAATTAACATGAAGACTAATCTGACACAGATTCTGTTTCTAATTATGTCATAGTGCTGAGGAAGATAGCCTGAATTACAACCATTTCTAGTAAAGCTTGCACATATTATGTTTGATCATTGTCCCTATATAATAAGAGAAAAGAAAGTCAAAGCTGAATGGGGCAATTTAATTGTCAGGTCTTTTGGCCACCAGCTTTTTGTGCAGTCCAGAAGTGGTTGCAACTTTAAAGTTGAAAAAAAGAAAGTTGCTAAGGTCAGCAGTAATATGTTTTATTATGCAATTGTTCTTGTTATTCAGATCAGATAATGGCCCTATGAAATACATAAGCAGTCTGCAGGGAATGAATGATTAATTCCTCTAAACGTGTGCTTACTAAAGGAGTTCTTACTAATAAAGTGCTGTACAGCTGCATTTGCTTACAGTTGCAGTTGGCGAAGGCAAACATACTTTTCTTTTAATAGTAACATCGAATTTACAGGTATAGTCCTGAAACTATCAATATTTAAAGATTTTATGGACCACATGATCATATATTCTCTGGAAACTTTTGGATGTGATTATTATTTCCTTAAAACAAGTGAGACATTGTTAATTAGATGCAATTCTGAAATATGGTTAAATTACTTTGTTTCTGCGTATATGAAATGACATCCTTTCCTTCCTGTGTACTATTAGTAGGGTGCGGATGCAATCTGCAAGAGCAAAGGACGTTTTCTTTAGTAAGGTTAAGTGTAAGAGAAAAGCTAAAATATTGCTGGTTTATATAAAAAAATTAGTTGGATACTATATTAAAATTTTAGTAATGACTAATAGTACACATGACAAGTGTGGCTACCACTGGTGTAAATGGTTTTGCAGTTAGGAGAGTTTCAGTGATTGAACTTTTGCTATCTCTGCATTTCTAAGACTGGCTTATGGGAGAAGGTGGGTAATGGATGGATTTTTTATGGAAATTTGAGAACAGGTGATCTGAAATGTATGCTACATATTTTAAATTCACCTACCCAATGGCTTCTTTTATAGACATTTCTGAAAAAAGTGTGATTTTCAAAGCTGATTAATTAGTCAGGTAATTAGAATATCTATCAATATGTCTTTACATATGTATCTCTCAAATGTCATATCACAAATAACTTTAAAATTCCTCTGTCGTTTGAATAAAATACCTCAACTCCAGCAATGTCTTTTTGGACTTATACTGAATTTAATGCATTTTAACCATGCAAATTATATGAAAATACATATTTGATAATGCTAATTTAAAAGTTATAGTGAATATTGGATGAATAGTATTTTGTATCCAGTTTAGTGCCACTTGAATTTATCTCCTTATATATTTAAATGCAAATTCTTTATGGTTACTGTCAGTTCACTGGGTTCTAATCAGGTTGTTCAAAAGTAATTTGACATCCATAAGGAGTAAATGAATTTCCACCAGAACAGTTAAAAAATATCTAAGTTAAATGTACTTGTAATAACGGTTATGTTTCTTCAAACACTTTAAAGTGTGTTGAATGAAGGAAAATGAACAACCAAAAATGAACATTACCCACAAGGTAAACATTTATGTGATTCTAGAATTGTTTTGAATTTTCCTCTGATCCTTATAATTGGCTGTGTGACCCCAGGGAGGTAACTTGGACTCCCTTACCTGGGTTTTATTCTCTGTCAAGTAGAGAAAGTGGGCTACAAATTGAGAATACTTCAATAACAAAATCTTAGAAACAAGTTAATATAATTACTAATATATGAAATACTAGTGTTTAGCAAATTGTTGAATTACACTATGTCAGCTTGATAATCCCTGTAGGAGCTGGGGCAGCCATCTTGTTTGAAGGAAGTCTAAGGATATTTTCCTGAAGCAATGTTGGCAGTGCTTGGACATTGTTTCTTTCTTGGATTAAGTGTTTATTTGAGTGGTTTTGAAGGAGGAGGATGGAGATTATCGAAGGAAGGGGCTTGATTAATTTTTCTCTAAACCTCCCTTTCCTCTTGCTACTGAAAGAATATTGCACAAGTATTTTTGTATTTGTTACTCTATTCAATACCAGAAGGGTATAAAAAGATAAAAATGAGAGGAATTTCTTAGTTTGTTTTGACATCCCTTTTTCTCCTCTTAATTACTTCATATAAGCTATTTTACAATGTCATGTTTAGGTAAATATGTACAATTGAAATTAACTCATGTTTTCCCCTGTAACACCTGTAATAGATGTCACAGCTAGAAGAAGCTATAGAAAGAATTATTTCAACTAATATTTTAAAAAGGAAATTAAATACTTCAAATATTAAAAATTATAAAGATGAGATAAATTTCCAAAATTCACAGAGAGGCTTTCCATCACGGAGCAATATTATCTAAGGTGCTACATTAACAAGAAAAGAGTAAGTTATAAGTTAAAAAAATCATTGATGATATAGAATACATTTCATATAAAATATTTTATAATCATCATACTTATTGTGGAAAGTGAATACAGAGAAAGAAGACATATGGTGTTAATTTTAAGTACTTGTTTTTTAAATAGAAACCAATCATTTCTTCCTAGATGCAGTTCATGTTGTATAATTGATTAAATTAGACACTTCCTCCCCTCTAACAAAATCAGTGTGCCTAGTCTTCTCCTTTTCTGATACAAGTCTCTGAAATGTAGCAAGTGATCTATATTTCTACAAATGTTTTATGTTTTGTATCATTGGAGATTGGGAGGTCATGCTATATTTAAACTTATTTACTTTAGTTCATGGGGTTGCAAAGAGTAGGACACAAATGAGCAACTGAACTGAATACAAGTTATTGCTGATTAATTATAGAGGGTTCATTTGCTTTTTGTTGAGTATATCTTCATGTGTGTCCATGAGTATGTGTTTGTGTGTTTAAATACATCTATTAAAGATGAAACTTAGTGAAATTAGTATGCTTAAAATTTTTAGAAGTGTATATACAATAATTGAATAGTCAAAGAGAACATACCTTAGAGTGTAATGTATCAAAGTGCTCTCTGATTAGTCCTTAAATCAAATGAAATTTCAACAATATACCATTTTACTAAGGCCTTCCCCCTTGTAATAATTTCATATATTTTCCAAATGTTTGTTTTTAATCACTAACTTGTGTCTGACTCTTTTGCAACCCCATGGACTATAGCCCACCAGGCTCCTCTGTCAATGGGATTTCCCAGACAAGAATACTGGGGTAGGTTGCCATTTCCTTCTCCAAGGGATCTGCCAGACCCAGGGATTGAATGCATGTCTGCTGTACTGGCAGGCTGATTTTTTACCCCTGAGCCACTAGGGAAGCCCATATTTTCTAAATACCACATAATAATAATTATTAAATATTCCTTTTTAATATAAATTTATTTATTTTAATTGGAGGGTAATTACTTTACAATATTGTATTGGTTTTGCCATACATTGACATGAATCCACCACAGGTATACATGTGTTCCCCATCCTGCAACCCCCTCCCACCTCCCTCCCCATCCCATCCCTCTGGGTCATCCCAGTTCACCAGCCCCGAGCACCCTATATCATGCATCAAACCTGGACTGGCGATTCATTTCACATATGATAATATACATTTTTCAATGCCATTTCCCAAATCATCCCACCCTCGCCTTCTCCCACAGAGTTGAGATGTATAGGATTACATAGAACCTAATTGCTGTTTTTTTTTACATGTTCTTATGGACTTTACCTGATTAAGTATATGTACTTAGATCCTAAAAAAATGTAAGGAACAAATTAATATTTGGTTGTGACATGGTTTATTACTTTAGAACAGTCATCTTTAACCTCAGATTGGTGGTGGTGGCTTGGTTTACCAAGTTGTGTCTAATTCTTGCGACCCCATGCACTGCAACGTGCCAGGCTCATCTGTCCACAGGATTTCCTAGACAAGAATATTGAAGTGGGTTGCCGTTTCCTTCTCAGGTTAAACATATTTAATTTTAACTGAAATACCTTGCTGTAAGAGTCATTGCATATAGGATGCTATCTGATTTACTTTGCCAAAGAACAAAAACTATTAAACTTAAATACAGAATTAGTGAACTTTTAAAAAGTCCATTTCAAGCCTGCAAATATGTAAGCAATCAGCTACATAAGTGTATTAGTGCACTTATTATATTGGGACCTCTGTGAATTGTACCTTTTAAAGACTACCCAAAGTTATATTTCTCAAATATAGTTTGTATTGTTGAGAAAGAGACCCCCTTCAGCAGCTGCATGCACAGAGAACAAAGCCAGGCAAGCATATGTGCACATACTCCTTTTTACTACTTACTAAACACCTAGATGGAATTTGTATCACAGGATGTACTATTTCTTTTATTAGATTGTCTTGGGAGGCTTAGCACAAAAGCAGTAATACTCTACGTGCTGTATCACTGAGTATTGTCCAAGTACAGTGACCTAGAATCTTCATGATCATAAATTCTACTTAGAGGTAGAATAAAGGATGTAGAGAGCAGAAAATGGAGAAAAGGAGAGACTTGTTAATCTCGCCCTAGATACTGTATCCTTCCACTATTTTTCTTCCCCCAAATGTTTGAGATATGACTTTCCACTTGGGGTGAATGGCCATGAGAGTAACAGGGAACTTGGCTTGCACCTTCACTGTCCCAGTCTTTGCCATTTCTACCTTGTATCCATCTAGAACCCTTAGGGAGGTCAGTTTATCAGTTCATGATCTATATCAATTCCTTTGATTTTGCACAAAAATCGAGGGCAATAATTTAGGCACCATATGCACTACACCTAGAAGTTAATTTCTCTTCTGTTTCCCAACTTAGATATATTTTCAAGTCAGAATCACTACTCAGGATTATGTAATAGGTACCACAAGGCAGCATAATCCATATAATATTTGATCGCCAAATATTTATTGTCTCCAATACTCCACGGAATGCTGAGTAAACATTCATAAGGGAGCAATATAAAACTGCCCAAATTGTGGTTATCTTGTATTCTTAGTAAATCTTTCCCTGTTATCAAGAATTTTTTTTTATTCCATAGAGAAAATATAATTTTCCTAAAGAATCTTTTAAATTACAGAAAAATTTCCTCAGTTCTTGGCTTCCTTTATCACTTTCCCCCTCTCATTGGCTGTCATCCTGAGTCAGCAGCATCTCTCTGGAAGCTGGTAGAATCCTTGTTGCTAGTGTAGCAGCTGTAGGCTATGTTCTATTCCTCTGCAGTTAGTTGATATACTTCATCATCATCACAGTTGGGTTACTCCATTGCTAATTGGGTAATGTGCCCACTGTCCAAAGTTCCAGAGAGGCAGGTATGATAAGCATAACACTATACCATCCTCATGTTGACAAAATATGGGAAACACAAATAAATCTCCAGCCCACTGTAGCAATTTACAGTCTATGTACCAGTCCTTTGTATTTCAAATTCATGGCACACAAGTTATAGTCAATAATTGTGCTGCTGTTTCAGTTACAACCAAAGCATTATTGTAGGAGAGCATGGGGTTTTCCCGGTAAAAAGAACAGAGAGAAAGAGAGGAAATTCTGCCTGCATATTTGAATATGTGACTTATTTTCATATTTTTTGTAATATATACTTTGCATCAAATAACCAAAGAGGAGGACCAAAGTATAATTTAAATTTTTAGAAACTTGCTTGGATTGTTAGATATCTTTGGAGTTAAAAAATTACCCTAAATTCATCTTTTGCTTTCTTTAGTTTATAACTTAATTTTAAAGAATTTCTCTTTTTATCTTCCTTAAAAGCCCTTGTCAAAGATATATTGATGGTACTCTTCAACAGTAACATTTGACAGTCCTGAGACAATATATGGTTTCACCTTCAAGGAAAATTGCATTTTACAATATGCTATTAGTTCTTAATTCATATTTATTAATGTTATTTATTTCAGTGGCTCGTTGCTTGTAATTTTGGTGTGTGAGGATGTCTGGTGGCTTTTCCTCTGACTGGATGCATTTGTCCTGTGTCATATGTGCTATCCATTTGTTTCCTCCTAGGAAACGTGTGGTTAGCTCTGTAAGACATGGCTTAGTCTCGTGATTTATACCTGTGTGGCTCAAGACAACAGAGCTTTCTTGCAGTAGAAATGTGTGCTTGTGGGACTGAGATCAGCACTTCAGTGTCCCATTTCCCTGCCCCTGAGGATTGCACGCCTTCCTCTTGTGTGCATGTGTTTTAGGTGCTTTCTGTTTTCCCATACACCTCTCCATTCTTGGTAAGTGGCCAGACTTAAGAACATAAATACACAGTCACGAAGACATACTAATAATTGCTAATTTTTTTGAAGTAGTATATCTTAAGAAACAGTCTAGTTATGTTTATATAATATACTACATATGCTTATTTCCAGGGAAGATATTTCAGGCAATATTTGTTCTGGTGTGAAATCTTATGTAGGCTGAACATGGAGATTAATCAGTTTAGGGAGCTAGGTCAGAAGAGATCTTATGTTTCCTACTATAGTAGGCTTCCTTTCTCCCTTATTCAGTAGGGTTTGGATATCTCTTCCCATTTCTGTTTCTACTGCCAAGTTTCCCTTTTATGCTCATTTCATTGCCCTTAATGGGTACCTGGTGCCATAGTTACCCAGGGATGAATCTGTTGGCCACATGAGACTCTAAAAGTATATTGTTAAGGTTTTTAAAAATAGATTCTATCATTGTTTGTATTTACATGTCCCTTACATTTCAGCCATCACTTTCAATAACATAATCCACATTTCCTAACTAGTTCATTACTTCTTATGATTCTAGTTATCACTTCTTATTACATCAGTGATGGCATCAGGGTCTTATTTTCATTATGGGTTTGGGAATAATTTTGTCTTATAGAATCTTCTCATGAGCTTTGAAAAAGCCTTAAGATAGAAGGTGATAATAACAGCTAAACATCTTGACTCTTTAATGTATGCCAGTCACTATTTTACCTGCTTCATGGGCTTTAACTCATTTTATCCCACCTCAGCCCCATGAAGTTGGTACAGTTATTATTTTTAATTTACAAGTGAGGGAACTAAAGTACACAGAAGCTAAGGAAAGTTGCCCATTTTAGCAATGTAGTTGCCATTGTAGCAGAGTGCAAAGTGAAAAAACTTTGCACTCTGCCTGCAGATCCCAAATTTTAAACCACTTTGCCATTTTGAAATAGGTCTGTTCTCCCGTGTGTACAGCATTAGTGTATAAAAATTCTGCAATCACATAGGTTATATGCATCAAATGTGGACAACATGAGATATCCAGCTCAGCTTTCATGATATAATTCCTTTCAAATGAAGCCAACACAAAATTTTGAAAGTAACAGCTAACATACAGGGTCAGAATACTGTGAAAGCATTGCTCCAGGATAAAAGTAAGAGAAGACACGAAACACAAAAGCGAACTATTTCCAGATAACTCTTTCCAAAGTTGAGTGGGTCAGGGTGGCACAAGTGCTTTAGAGTGCATTCCCTTTCTTTTTTTTTTTTTTTTTTATATTGGAGTATAGTGTATTTACAATGCTGTGAAAGTTTCAGGTGGCCAGCAAAGTGAATCAGTTATACATATGCATATGCATAAGTTGCTTTAGGCATGTCCAGCTCTTTGTGACCCAATTGACTATAGCCCACCAGGCTCCTCTGTCCATGGGGTCCTCCAGGCAAGAATACTCGAGTGGGTTGCCATGCCTTGTCCAGGGGATCTTTCTGACCCAGGGACTGAACCCTCATCTTTTGCATCTCCTGCACTGGCAACTGGGTTCTTTACCACTAGTGCCACTGGGATATAGCCACTCTTTTTTAGAGTCTTTTCTCATGTAGGTCATTACAGAGTATTGAGTAGAGTTCCCTGTGCTATATATAGTAGTAGGTCCTTATTAGTTATCTATTTTACATATGGCAGAGTTTATTTCTTTTTTTCCTTGGAGACTGTTGATCTGGTAGAAGGAGAATCTGATGTGCCCTCTGTTTTTGCCAGTGGTGTCTGCCCACATAGGCCCCTTCTCAGTAAATTGAGTGAGGTGGTTCCCATCAAACAGGTCCCTATAGATCCTTGGCCATAGATTTTATGCTGCATCAGGTATTTACATACTTTGCTACACTTAGTGACTGGTGACCAAGAGCCAGAATTTTTTAGTCAAGCAAGATGTTTGAGTCACTTTGCTTTGTGTAGAAGGCATAGAGGAATAGAAATGTGAAGACAGGGAAGATGAGTTCTGCATGTATGATGGAGTGAGATTTAGGGTCCAAAAGGCCCCATCTGCCAGTGAATATAATCCAAGATACTATAATGCATGTTTCCCATGATAAGGAAATGAGCCTAGCATAATTAACTGATACAAAATATAAGTGATGCTGATGATGAGCAGTAAGGAAATAAGAAGAGGAAAGCCAAACAATTGGTCCTATAAGAGTCATTTTAATTACAATTACTTTGGTGCACTCTTAGTATTTATGTCTCATTGCCACATAGTCTGGGTAATATTTACACCATTGCATCATGTTGGATTAAATTTGTTGTAATTTTAATTTGATAGCAATAGTAAAATACTTTCATATGCTTCTTTTCTTCCACTGTGTTGATCAATGTTCTTGAATTTTTGTGCAATTGCTTACTTGAAACTTAAATTGAGGGAATATGAGTTATAGCATAAATCATGATTTAATCTTTAGGTTATAAGAATAGAAAAGTTAAACTTGTATAGTAAAAGATTAAAAAAGACTGAATAATATAATCTTGTGTGTGCAGTGTGCTAAGTTGCTTCAGTAGTGTCCAGCTCTGCAACACTATGGACTATAGCCTGCCAGGCTCCTCAATACATGCAATTCTCCAGGCAAGAATACTGGAGTGGGTTGCCATTTCCTTCTCCAGAAGATCTTCAGACCCAGGGATGAAACCCACATGTCTCTTAAGTCTCCTGCATTGGCAGGCAGGTTCTTTACCACTAGCATCACCTAGAAAGCTTCAGTTCAGTTCAGTTCAGTCGCTCAGTCATGTCTGACTCTTTGCAACCCATGAATCGCAGCATGCCAGGCCTCCCTATCCATCACCAACTCCCGGAGTTCACTCAGACTCACGTCCATCGAGTCAGGGATGCCATCCAGCCATCTCATCCTCTGTCATCCCCTTCTCCTCCTGCCCCCAACCCCTCCCATCAGGGTCTTTTCCAGTGAGTCAACTCTTCGCATGAGGTGGCCAAAGTACTGGAGTTTCAGCTTCAGCATCAATCCTTCCAATGAACACCCAGGACTGATCTCCTTTAGGACGGACTGGTTGGATCTCCTTGCAGTCCAAGGGACTCTGAAGAGTCTTCTCCAACACCACACTTCAAAAGCATCAATTCTTCGGCGCTCAACTTTCTTCACAGTCCAAAAAGCTTACTAAACATTTATTTGATTTCTAACATATGAGAAATGCTCTAGCTTATTGATAGAAATCTGGTACCCTAACTTTGAAAGGACATGAGAAGTATCTTTGATGTTCTGTAAAATTATCAGAAATGTGTGACATTTTAAAATCAAACTCAATAAAATATTAGCTTTGTTCTTCCTTAACTTAATCAACACTTCTTATGTCTATGGTATACATTTGTCAAGTTATCATTTTATTTAATACCACAAGATGTAACACATGTATTAATACAAAAACTTTCATGCTCCCTATATTTGGGGAAATACAGAATACCAAATAGAGAAGGTTAAAGTTATATTATGGCTCATATTTCAAGAGGCACAAACCTCTTCCTTTCAGGTGTGAATGATACGGAAACAGCTTAATGAACAGTTTTATTGGATTATCTCCCCGCCCCTACCCACCCCCCCCCCCAAGATCTTGGTAAGGTCTTTCCTCCCTAAGGTGTTCTGATTACTTGCCAAGAAATTCAGTGATTTTTCCTTTGTAAATTAGAATTAAGAAATAGAAAATGTGCCAGACTGGGCAGTTTTATGATGTAAACGTGTCCACTGGAAATGGTTAAACTGTTTAAACTCTTGTTGCAAGTTAAGATCTGGCCTTCTATCACTGAAAAGCTTGGAGGAAGAGTAGTGTCAAGCCTAAAAAACAAAGAAGCTCTGAACTCTTGCACACACTGACAATAATATCTTTGTATTTCTCTTGATTTATGAATAAATATATCATAATCTTAAGGTCCAAAGTATTTTTAAATGGGTAGTTAATTATTCTTAAAATGTAATATACTCATTATATACAGTATAATTTGCATATACAATATGAGTTGTGCAAGATATCTTGGATTAGATCTCTGCAGGCAAACAAATCTAACAGATCCAGAAAATTAGCTAAAATAAGCAGAATCTGCAACTTCAAGAGAGTAAAATTTTTTAAAAGTCTAGTTGTCTCATCAGTTCTATGCTGGCATCCATGTTTATCTGTGAGGTCCTACCATAAAAATGATACTATCAGGACCAAGCTCTGTCAAGCCCACCCTCTATTATTTACTAAACTTTTCCCTATGCAGTAATTTTACTTCAGGATCTTACTGAATTGCTATATTCCATTCAGGCTGCTTTGACAAGAATACCATGGACTGGGTAGTTTATAAACAACAGAAATTTATTCCTCACAGTTCTGGAAGCTGGCATGCCCAAGGTCAAGGTGATAGCAGACTTAGTGTCTGGTAAGAGCTCATTTCTTGGTTAATAGACAATCACTTTCACTTTCATTAGACAATCTTCTTACTGTATTCTCACTTGATAGAAGGGGCAGGAGAGTTCTCTGTAGTCTCTTTATAAGGGCACTGATTCCATTCATGATGATTCTACCTTCACTACATACCATTGAATAGGGGAATAGATTTCAACATAAGAATTTTGGAAGGATGCAACATTCTGTCCATAGCACATGTCTTACCTGGATGACTACTTCCCATCTTCCTACTTCCACCCTATCTCCTCTATTCTTCTCTCTTCCACCAAATGATTTTTTTTAACGCAAATCTGATTATGCTTAAAACATTAAAGGATTCCTTATTTCATGGAGTATAATGTTAAAAACAGAAACTTAGTGTGATGTAAAAGCACCTTCCTGACCCAGGTTGCAAACTACCTTCTCATCTTTATTTCTTTCTTGTCTTCTACCACACTATGTACTCTATAATAAAGTCATGTACACAGGTTGAAGTTAACACTTAAATAATTTAAGTAGCTTGTTATGAAAATTAAGAGACTATCCCAAATTTTGTATTGTTACATGTTTGTGTACTTCAGATACTAACTTTGAATCTGATTTCAGAGTATCATGAGTATTCTTTTCAGGCAATGACATAAGAATGGCAACTTTGAGGGACTTATTTCTTTTTGTGGTTTTGCTCAAGTTGAACCAGCTACTATATTATTTCTGCACAACAAATCGATCAGTTTTCTGTTGCTTCCCAGCAGCAGCCAGTATCTGCCATACAAAGTAATGATGTCTAGCAAAATTTTATGTTGTGTTTCCCCTGCCAACTCCAAAGTGGTCAGCTTCCTTTGGTTTACCATCCTGGAACTGTGTGGGATTCTTACTGTAGCCCAGCCCCCACAGGCACAGACTCTGCTGCTCACAGCTTGGCTGGGGCTCCAGATCTTTGTTGCTGGAAATGCTACTGTAACATCTGTTGAGTATTGCATGTATGTAGTTACTCACATCAATCTTAAAAATTTGGGTGCACTTTCCAGGATCGTGGCACACATTGTATAACATGAAAATTAAATGTCTTGAAAAGAATGTTGCAGATCAAAAAGGGAAACAGTTAATAAGTTTTTACAATGTTGCTTTCATACTAAGACCTTCCAGAAAAACTTTGTTGGATATTTGGATAACATATGACTGATTTTCTGTGGAATTAACCAGGTAGAAAAAGTTTTTTTTTTTTTAATTATTTTTTGAACGATAATTGCTTTATAGAATTTTGTTGTTTTCTGTCAAACCTCAACATGAATCAGCCATATGGAAAACTGTTTATATAAGGGCTTGACAAAATAATTGATTTTTTAAAGTTAATCAGTTTTGTCTTAGGAAAAGTACTCAGGATTTTAAAGTGATATATCATGAGATAAAATAAATACGTGCTCACAGCTTCCATGTCTGTATTTTTCATGACCTTGGAAAATACTGCACGAACCCCTTCTTTAGACCACAAATCCAAAATAATGTGATGGCTACAGAAATGTTGATTGGCTCCATAGTAATATGTTTCTATAGTCTAAAGAACCCATTATATTGGATCTGTTTTTTTTTATCAGTAACTAAAGCTGATAAATATTGAGTCTGATCTGTTGGAAGATTGGAAAGACCGGGAAGGGGGAAAACTGAGTAGAAGAGGAAAGAATCAAGATGTTATTGCTGAAAATAACACAACTGAAGGGGGGAAGGCCTTTTTAAAAAAATTGAGTAATCTTATTTTAGTCTTTGCAAAATCTTGGAATTGAGCTTTCTGATTAAGTAAATTAACAACTACATGATCAGTGGAATAGTTTAGAAACCTATAAAATATTCATGACCAAACTTTGAAAAAAGAGGTGCAATATCAGTCCAGGTAAGCAGTTATTTGTACATTTGTTTTTTTCCCATAGAGTAACCAATCTAAGAATTCTGGAGCCCCATCCCCCACATTTTGGCTCATTTTTCAGGATTCCTAATTGATTTAAAATTAAATGAATTTAAAGTACTTATTTGCCCATAGGCTACACTTCAAATAATTATAGTCAACAGTCAATAAATCAGATTACAGTCTAAACCTTTATAACCATGCGACCCCAAAACAAAGTCTTTGAAATGAAATAGAAATATTTTTCTTACATAATAGCTTTAAATTGAGTGGTCCAGGCTGATGGGGTGACTCTTGTTTCACAAGGGCATTCATGAAATTCAGATTTCTATCGTCTTGTTGCTCAGCCATTACCTAGAGAGGGGTCCTCAACTGCGGAGTCCCATTTAGATAATAAGTAGATAGGAAGTCTAGGGAAACAGCTTTGCTTTTTTATATCCCAATCCCATTGTATCTAGTCACATGGTCATAGCTGGCTGCATGGGAAATTGGGAAATGTAGTGCGTAGCTGGGGGTTATGTACCTAGCTAAACAGGGACATTGCTGCTATTAACAGAGGAAGAGGAAAATGGACATTAAAGGAATTAATATTTCTACTTTATTTAGTTCTTTACCTTATGAAAAATTGGTGAGAACTTAGTCTTTTTTTTTATGTGTATCTTATACTATCAAGAATTTAGAATATGTATTTGATATTTTGTCATCTATCCTGTTGTTCGAATTAGAGAAAAAAGTCTAGTTCAAAACATTTAATATCACTAATAATGAAGAAGAGACTCCATGATATTCAATGGCCAGATTCTTATAATTTTTTTTTTTTTTTTGCATGTAAAGGTGAAATTAGAACCCAGGTAACTTAACCAACATTCCAGACTTCTGTGCAATAAAGACTGTGTCTGCACGTCTATAGAAGTTTAATTTTGTACAGGGAATCACCTAAAAATGTACAAGTTTAAGAATACTGCTAAAATGTTGCTGCTATTTTTTTAACCTTCATTTTCCTTCCATGATAGTAAATCTGTCTGTGCTGTGTGGGTTGAGCTCACAAACAGAAATCATGGGCTGAGTCTTATTTGCTTTAAATTATGATAGTAGGTCAGTTCCTTTTTCTCATGACACATCTACTTTGAGCTAGGAAATTCAAAATGCATAATACGATAAAACTGAATACCGTGAGATGAAATCAAGGAATGAATTAATAAAAACATATAATTGGTATTTTATAGTTACAATCCATGTCTTTTCAGGTTTTGTAAAATTTTCTGAATTTAGAAAACAGAGCCTCAATCTGTGGCTTGCTGGTCACCCTATCCACAGTGCAGTTGTCTGATAAGACTATCTTGGTTTCTAGTGAATCCTGCTGGTAGATTTGATGAGGGCAGCTAATGCCTGAATTTTGCATCACACCCATCCATCAGGAATGTGTTAGCCTTCATGCTTTCTCAGTGAAGAATTGTTATAAAGTCACCCAGGAAATCAGAATAAAATGATAACTTGCAGCAGGCTCACCTGGAAAGACCCAATATTGGATGGAAGTCATGTTATGTTGTTAATATACACTGTAGAATTACTTATGAAAAGGTATAAAATGCTTCTTTCTGACATTCTGGCTGTAAATAATGCAAGAGTAAACACCTTAATAATTTCAATTAATTCTGAAGTATAGCTTTAATTTTTCTAATTAGAGCTGATATTCCTAAATCTGAGACTTCTGGGGGAAGTTAATGAAATCTTTGCTTACCATTGCAGTTACATTATAGAACTTGCTGTTGAAATTCAGGACACTTTAATTAAAAATATTTTCTAATCTAAAATGTGCTGTTTTAATGCTTTGAAAAAGTTTCAAGTCATACATTATTTTAAAATGGATTTTAAATGAATCCAACTGCACTTTTCGATTTCTGTTGATTTACTCTTTCAGTGTTAATAAAATGCCAGTTTTCTTCATAGAGTCAAATGATAACTTATTGAATTAGTTCTATAAATTCATTTGAATGAAACTCTGATAGTGCTCAAAGTATATTTATACAAAGAATAGTTTGTTATCAGTTTGCTTTGGAAGACAAAATAAAATAAGATATTAAGTTATTGTAGGCTACAAATAAAGCATTTAACAAATATATTTGCATAAGATAAAATTTTTAATAGATAATATTCGTTCAAATAATAGCATGCTTCCTTACTAAGAGTATGGATAGTAAGCAAGGACATAAAAGGGCTCCTCCCAGATTTCTTCCCCAGACATGCTATTTGTTGCCAAAACTACTTAACAAATGTATTTACATAAAAAACCTTCATGGACAGTCTTTGTACCAAATAATGACTTGCTTCATTACCAATAGTACAGATAAAGTAAGGGCATTAAAAAGGCTCCCCCTGAATTTCTTTCCTAAATATATTATTGGTACCAGATAAACTATTTATTTATTTATTTTTTCAGATCATGAACTCCTTATTTTCTTTCTTTTTTTTATTTTATTTTTTAACTTTACAATATTGGTTTTGATAAACTATTTAAAATGTGTATTTGTATATGATAAATAATTTAATGGACAATCTTGGTACCAAGTAATAGCATATTTGGGAAATTTTGAGAGCCCTTTTATATTCTTATTATCTGTTCTATTGGTGATGAAGCATGTTTTTCATGCAGTCCTTAACAGTAAACTATAATAGCGGAAAATAAAGACCTTGATGTTGTTAGAGAAAATACTTTAATAATCATGACATAGATAGCTCTTCATTGTCTTTAGCCTTTTTGAATCATTCTTTTTAGAAATACTCATACATTTTTCATGTTTGATTTGATTTACTTGACAGAAGTTACATAAAATACCTAGGACTTGGTCTTTATTACCAGTCAAATATGTCATGGTCTGCACATACTATATGCATGCCCATACGCTATACTAAATATTCTAGTAGTAGATTTAACAACTATGTCTTTTAACTTTTAGTTTGGTTGTATTTTATATGTGTAAATTATATATTTCCTAACAAAATAAATTATTTTTCTTTAACTTCAACTCCTGACCACTAATTTCTCATTTTTTTACACTTTACCAGCTCATCAAGGTATTCACTGTCAACCCAATTTGAGGTCACAGATAAATTTAACTAGTGCTCCATTTAACAAACATAACTAATGTTCATTTTTAATGAACATTAAATGAATGTTCATAAAACATAAAAATGAATGTTCATTTTTAATGTCTGCTTATATTTCATTCCTTTTATTTCATACTCTCTTTAAAATTTGGTCATTGTTTATAACCACAGAAACAATATACTTTTAGGAAAAAAAACTTAGTAATTGCTAGACTATAAAGGTCTATACTAATTGTGTGTAGCATGAACTCATTGAATATGAGTAGATTAACATATATACACGTGCACACACACAGTACATGTGGATATGGGTGTGACATATATGCTACATATAAACGTAATTAATTGCATTGGGGAAGTTTTGACAATTTTTGCTTTTTGCTCAATGTACATCCTGGAACAAAATAAGTAACAAATTTGATAACAAAATAGCAGTTCATTATTTTTAAGTATAGTGTTTAATAGTCACATTGATTAGGAACTTGGGCTTTAGAATTGTCAAACTCAGATCAGTTCTAGCTCTATGAATTATTAGATTCTTGGTCTTTGTCCAGTTACTAATTTAAAAAAACTTCAGTTTTCTCATCTATGAAGCAGAAATCCTGTTACTTAACTTTAAGATTTTTCTAAAATTAATTAAGTCAAAATATAAATGTAGATATAAACAAATGTGTCTTTATGTATGTGACCAAGTTTATGAGGGATAGAGAAAATATTTGAAGGAAAATAGATTATTTTTAAAGGCTACAGTAGAAATATATTCATAAAGGAGAAGGGGTAATGACAATATCTGATATTTTCTCTTTTAGAATGTACAATATTTGATTAATATACACATTTTTGTTTTTTGTTCAGTTACTAAGTTGCATTTAATTCTTTATAATCCCATGAACTGTAGCATGCGAGGCTTCTCTGTCCTCCACTGTCTCTTGGAGTTTGCTAAGGTTCATTCACTTCCATTAAGTTGGTGATGCCATCTAACCATCTCATCTGCCACCCCCTTCTCCTCTTGCCTTCAATGTCTTTTCCATTGACTGTTGGCATTAGATGGCCAAAGTATTGGCACTTCAGCTTCAGAATCAGTCCTTCAAATAGTCAGGGTTGATTTCCTTAGGATTGACTGGTTTAATTTCCTTGCTGTCCAGGGGACTCTGAAGAGTCTTCTCCAGTACCACAAATTGAAAACAATTCTTCAGAATTCACCATTCTTTATGGTCCAACTCTCACATCCATACATGACTCCTGTAAAATCAGTAGCTTTGACTGTACGCACCTTTGTCAGCAAAGTGGTATCTATGCTTTGTAATACTCTGTTTAGATCTGTCATTGCTTTCCTTCCAAAGAGCAAACGTCTTTTAATTTCATGGCTGTTGTCACCAGCTGCAGTGAGCCCCAGAAAAGAAAATTCATCACTGTTTCCACTCTTCCCTCTTCTATTTGCCATAAAATGATGGGACTGGATGCCACGATCTTAGTTTGTTAAACACTGAGTTTCAAGCCAGCTTTTTCACTCTCTTTCATCCTTATCCAGAGCATCTTCAGTTCCTCTTTGACTTCTGCTATTAGAGTGGTATCATCTGCATATCTGAGGTTATTGATATTTCTCCTGGCAATCTTGATTGCAGCTTGTGATTAATTTAGCTTGGCATTTCACTTGATGTACTGTGCATAGAAGTTACATAAGCAAGGTGACACTATACAGCCTTGTTTTATTTTCCCAGTTTTGAACCTGTTTATTGTTCCATGTCCAATTCTAACTGTTGCTTTTTGGCCTGCATACAGGTTTTTCAGGAGACAGATGGGTAGTCTGATACTACCATCCCTTTAAGAATTTCCCAAAGTTTGTTGTAATATACACTGGACTAATGCATATCCATTTTTTATCTCTTAATAAAAAAGTGAAAAGTACTGAAAGTGTGAAAGCTTAGTTGTATCTGACTCTTTGCGACCCCATGGACCATAGCCCGCCAGGCTCATCTGTCCATGAGATTCTCCAGGCAAGAATACTGGAGTGGCAACTCATTTCATACATGATATTTTACATGTTTCAATGCCATTCTCCCAAATCTTCCCACCCTCGATGCACGATACTGGATGCTTGGGGCTGGTGCACTGGGACAACCCAGAGGGATGGAATGGGGAGGGAGGTGGGAGGAGGGTTCAGGATGGGGAACACATGTATACCTGTGGCGGATTCATTTTGATATTTGGCAAAACTAATACAGTTATGTAAAGTTTAAAAATAAAATAAAATTTAAAAAAATTTAAAAAAAAAAAAAAAAAAAAGAATACTGGAGTGGGTATCCCCTTTGCAGGGGATCTTCTCAACCCAGGGATCAAAACCAGGTCTCCTGCATTGCAGGCAGATTCTTCACCATCTGAGTCACCAGGGATGCCCTTATCTCTTCCTACATGAGACCATCATGTTATGTTCTTAATTTTTAAAGGCTTAAATTTATTATGGAAAAAGTACTTGGTACATTAGATGTTAATTTTTTAAATAAAGTAGCTGTAGCTTGTAGGGAAAGTATTTTAAAATGTACTCTAAGGTGGTCTTTGAAAAATAGCTAGTGCTTATCATTGATACATAATTCTAATTTCAATTTATTATAGAAATACATAGTAACATACATAAAATGTTTCCAGAACTATTAAATAATGTGGGCAAATGGCATTTAAGATAAGTTATGACTCTGAAGCTGCACAGCAGAATGAGCCAAAAAGCAAACCCAATTGCCTGTGGAAGATCAACTTATTTGGTGAATGAACTGAGAAGGAAACACTCTTTCTGAAAAGCTCTAGTTAGGTTTGCTTCACTTTGTAGAAATTTAAAGCCCCAATGGCTTACTGAATTATCACTGATTTTTCCAACTTACTTGGAATTATTGGTTATTTGAGGGAAAATTCATGTAAAACTATTCAGTTAGTCATAAATTGCCTCATTATTTTTTATAGTTCATCTATGTTTTTATTTTTTTAATTTACTTTTACAATTACTTTTCTTTAATTAGCAATTAACAATAAAAAACTTCTTTAGCTGCCTAGATCCACTCCTATGGATTTCTGTGGAGATAATAATATGTTAATGAATGCTTTCATTTGACCTAAGCCTCATTTTTCACTCTGAAAATAGTACCTGTACAGAGTTAGACAAGAGCCACACAATGTAAGCAAATTGGTTATTTTAAATTCTGAGGTTAACATATGGTCTAATTATCTACTATAAAAAGTTACCATTTGAATAATTAAGTCAACCTGTCATTGAGCTTTTTTGGGAGGGGGGAATACACACAAACTCTCTGGAGGGTTTTTTTTTTTAATTCTTGACAACATGAAAGTAAAATTTGTATCACTTCTACCTCTTTAAAGTGCAAATTATTTCATAAAGAAGTGGCATTTTTCATTTAATTTGATATTGTGACAAGGATCCACTGAGAAATGTGTACACATACTTCAAGTAAGGATATGACTTTTTTTCTCTCTGCTGCCCTAACACACACCTTTGAACTAGTAGACATCTCATGATACCTCATTAGACAGAATAACTGTGGCAAGGGTGTGACCTTGTGTGTCTAAAGCATTCTCCCATTCGATGGATGGTGTGAAGGATGAACTGGGTCAGTCCCAGTTGATTATAAGCCATTCGTTCTCATTAGGCTGCCAACCACAAAACTCCAACAACATACCAGGTTGTTTGAGAAACACAGCAATTTATTAAAGACATTTTTATACCTGCCTCTCTCAAAGCAATCAGCAGTTCAAAGAACATAAATTAACTGAAAATTCAGGTATAAATAGCATCACTTTATTTTTTCTTTATTAAGCTCCTTGCTTGCATTTAGACTGATTTAATATTAATCAGTGATCATAATTGTATAGGTGCTTTCCCTTTCTGAGTTTAGTTGAATGAAGATGAAATATAAAAAGTCATTTCTTGTGTCACTACAAAGCACTGAAAAAGCAATATCCAGTTGAATTGTACTCCAGACATGTGCAATTTAATTTACCTTTATTTATTTTTAAGGAAAGTAGAGAACACACACTTTCTCAAAACTAGACGGAAACTGTCTTCCATAATTGCCGGTAAAGGAGATTATATAATATAGTTGTTGAGGCTTATTCTACAAATGGATGTCAACTAATAAAAACAATTTAAAATAAGTAGGAAAGATAGAAGCGTGACTCAGAAAGGAGTTTAATTTTTCTTTTTAGGATGATAGGGTAAAATCTAAATACTTCTTTTAATGACAATGTGATTTTTTTCATGCACTGAATATGTATTTTTAAAAACAAAGGAGAGGGCAATAATGATAATGAGAGAAGAACGACCTGAATTAAGAGAAAAGGCAGCACCATCCTGGACAGAGGAAATATTTTCAAATTGTCAATTTTGTATTTTCTTTCTTAGCAGTAAGAAAAAAAGAATAACAACAGTAACAACAAAAAGAATCAAAAACATATTTAGTCAAGGTGACAAACAGGCTTAGGTTTTATTTTTCTTAATAGAAATGCATATTTTGCTTCAAGCTTTCCTTTCATTTGAAAATGGTTCATTTAAATCTCTTTGGCTCAAGTTCCAAAAAGCTGTCTCTCTGCCAAAAATCTTAGAGAATCCCCAAACTCTTTGTATTAATATGAAATGTGTCATTTATATTGAAACAGGATTATGCCTAATATTTGTAGAGATATACAGACTAGGAGATATCCGATTAGGTTTGAACAGCATTGTTGAATTTAACTCCGTGTTTTTCTGATTTGATTCACTTGTCAAAGTGTCCTGTCTGCCAAAGGGACATATTGTCACTGCTTTCAGTTTAGTTCAGTTGCTCAGTTGTGTCTGACTCTTTGAGACCCCATGGATAGCAGAACACCAGGCTTTCTGTCCATCACCAACTCCCCGAGCTTGCTTAAACTCATGTCCATTGAGTCAGTGGTGCTATCCAACCATCTCATCCTCTGTTGTTCCCTTCTCCTCCTGCCTTCAGTCTTTCCCAGCATGAGATTCTTTTCCAATGAGTCAGCTTTCACATCAGGTGGCCAGAGTATTGTAGTTTCAGCTTTAGCATCAGTCCTTCCAATGAATATTCAGGACTGATTTCTTTTAGGATTGACAGGTTTATCTCCTTTCAGTCCAAGGGACTCTCAAAAGAGTTCTCCAGCATGGCAGTTGAAGAACATCAATTCTTTGGTGCTTTCTTTATAGTCCAACTCTCACTTCCGTACACGACTACGAAAAACCATAGTTTTGACTACTTGAACCTTTGTTGGCAATGTCTCTGCTTTTTCATATGCTGTCTGGGTTGATCATAGCTTTTCTTCTAAGGAGCAAGCATCTTTTAATTTCATGGCTGCAGTTAACATCTGCTGTGATTTTGGAGCCCCCCAAAATAAAATCTGTCACTGTTTCCATTGTTTACCCATCTGTTTGCCATGAAGTGATGGGACTGGATGCCTTGATATTAGTTTTTTGAATGCTGAGTTTTAAGCCAGCTTTTTCACTCCTTTCACTTTCAGCAAGAGGCTCTTTAGTTCTTCGCTTTCTGCCATAAGGGTGGTGTCATCTGCATATCTGAGGTTATTGATTGTGCTTCATCCAGCCCAGCATTTCCCATGTCACTGGTTGGCCAATTGTAATTGGTGTGGCTGTTATCTCTAGCTGGGATTGCAACTTTTTTTTTTCCTTGTTTTTAATTTTTTAACTTTATAATATTGTATTGGTTTTGCCATATATCAAAATGAATCCACCACAGGTATACATGCGTTCCCCATCCTGAACCCTCCTCCCTCCTCCTTCCTCCCTCCCCATACCATCCCTCTGGGTCGTCCCAGTACACCAGCCCCAAGCATCCAGTATCGTGCATCAAACCTGGACTGGCAACTCATTTCATATATGATATTATACATGTTTCAATGCCATTCTCCCAAATCATCCCACCCTCTCCCTCTCCCACAGAGTCCAAAAGACTGTTCTATACATCAGTGTCTCTTTTTCTGTCTCGTATACAGGGTTATGTTACCATCTTTCTAAATTCCATATATGCGTTAGTATACTGTATTGGTGTTTTTCTTTCTGGCTTACTTCACTCTGTATAATAGGCTCCAGTTTCATCCACCTCATTAGAACTAATTCAAATGTATTCTTTTTAATGGCTGAGTAATACTCCATTGTGTATATGTACCACAGCTTTCTTATCCATTCATCTGCTGATGGACATCTAGGTTGCTTCCATGTCCTGGCTATTATAAACAGTTTTTATGAGATGTTTGTAGTGTTCTATGTTTTAACACTTACTCTCAACCAGTAAGCAGTTTCCCCCTCCCTTAACTTCACAGAAAAAGAAACCATGCTGTTATTTTAAACAAGCAGACCGCTTCAAAAATGAATTTAATAGAGAACACGTGGACACAATTGAAGCAACTGTTCATGCACATATGTGTTAATCCCTCAGTCATGTCTGATTCTTTGCAACCCCATAGACTGTAACCCACTAGGCATCTCGATCTATAGAATTCTCCAAACAAGAGTACAGGAGTGGGTAGCCATTCTCTTCTCTCAGGGATCTTCCTGACCCAGGGATCAAACATGGGTCTCCCACAGAGCAGACAGATTGTTTACTGATTGAGCCACTAGGGAAGCCCCTAAACAGATGAATACATTTTAGTGTATTCTTGTAATGGAAACAGTTCAGTTCAGTTGCTCAGTTGTGTCCGACTCTTTGCGACCCCATGAATTGCAGCACGCCAGGCCTCCCTGTCCATCACCAACTCCCAGAGTTCACTCAGGCTCATGTCCATCAAGTCAGTGATGCCATCCAGCCATCTCATCCTCTGCCGTGCCCTTTTCCTCCTGCCCCCAATCCCTCCCAGCATCAGGGTCTTTTCCAATGAGTCAACTCTTCGCATGAGGTGGCCAAAGTACTGGAGTTTCAGCTTCAGCATCATTCCTTCCAAAGAACACCCAGGACTGATCTCCTTTAGAATGGACTGGTTGGATCTCCTTGCAGTTCAAGCAACTCTCAAGAGTCTGATACTATATAGCAATACAGACCAAGAATGCAAATAAATCTCAGAAAATATATGCTTACCTAAAGAAGACAGAAAAAAATTAGATATGTTTTTGTTTCTATGAACTTCTAAAACAGGCAATACTAATTCACAGTGTTAGAAATAAGATCACTGGTTGTCTGAGGGAGGGGGAGATAGAGAATATTAACTGCAAAGGGCACATTTTGGTAATTTTAGGATAATTAAAATGTTCTATATCTTAGATAATTACCTGGTAATATATATTTGACAAACTGTTCACTAAAGTATTTGCAATATTTACATGGTATTTTCTAACTTCCACCTAGTATTACAATATATTATAGATTGAGTTTCAGCCTGAGTTCTCTGGTTCATATAAATTTTCTTATTGAATTTTCTGCTTATCACTATATTTGTGGAATGCATGTCAAATAAGTTTAGTTTTAAAATTATGACATTGTAGATTTTTTCCTTTGACACAGGTGTCAAAATTAGAGAATTAGGCTTCATTTTATACAAATTTTAATTTATTTTTGTACTTGTTTAATTGACATGAGTTTCTATAGGCCTCATTATCCAGTGGTTACAAACAGAGTCACATTAACAGTACTAGCATAAATTTAACTTTTTTATTGAAACTTCCTAGTTCATTCATGTTCTTAGCCTTTGGGAAAAATGCTCCCTAGATTTGGTCTGAGGTGTCCCAGACAGGCTATTTTACATGTGTTCAATCACAAATTCAGTCTGGGTACAAATCAGCTATTAGTTGGCCTATAGTAATGCTTTCCCCTTTTCCTGATTCTAAGCCTTTTGCTGGGTAATGGTACATCCAAATGATATGCCCAACTAATATTGTATGGCTGCTACCGGATCCCTCAGGTTCTTCTGTATCCTTTCAGGGATTCGCTGGGCCCTGGGTTTCCCTCTGTCTCCTAGCTGCAGCACTGGAGGCCTCTGGCTTTTTCCATGGCAATACATTACTGAGCTAGACAAGAATGTCTGCTCCTCAGACCCTCTCCCTTTACTTTTTCTGTCACACTTTAGGGTTTCTGTTTGTGCTCTAAGGCTTTAGTCATTTTGTTGAAATAGTTCCTTCAGTTTTAGTTACAAGTGTCCTTGCAACGCTTTGTTCTGTAGGACTCACATATAAAACTCAAGGTAATTAGAGTGTCTGGTTCCACTCTTCACTGATCATTTATTTTATTCTTCTGTAACTAAATCTCTTTGATTAGGTCAAAGTCAACATTTCTGGTTCCCTCTTCTCTTAGGCTATGTTCTATTTGAAGGATATTCTCAGTTTCTTTGGATAATTCCTAGATTCTTTTGACCTGTGTATCAGACCCATACAAACATTTCTGATATCTCTATTTAAGTTTGTTGAGGATTCCTACTGTTTCCTGACACTGTTAGACATGATTCCAAGAATTAAGTAATTATGATTTACCTAGAATTAAAGACCTTAATCCTTATAATAGTCTATGTAAGAGATGAACTTAAGAAATTCTTTTAAGAATGTGACAGGACCGTGAGATCTTTTTTGGGTCCAGGCCTGCGAATTCATAGAGCAAGTCTCAACTCCATTTTTTTCTATCTGCAAAATGAGAAACTTTCCTTCATTAATTCATTCAGTAAGATCTCGTTTTGTATGGCTTATATCCTAGTGGGGGAAATAAGTTAAAAATTTAAAATATACATAATATATTAGATATTAAGTGCTAAGAATAAAAAAAAGTGATGAAGGAGGTGTAGGCAGTGGGGTATAAAATTTTAAATAGGGGATCAGAGAGGCTTTCATTGAAAAGAAAGCATTTGAGGAAAAAGCTTATAGAGGAGATAAATTTTTAAGTGCCTTCCAGACGCGTGTTCAGAAGGCATCAAATATGTAATTTCTCACAGTGAAAGATACTTAGTAATTTCTTGTTCAGTAGCAAACTTTTAGTAACAAGCAGTGTTCCTTTACTGAGTATATGCTTTATGGTTTTGAATTCTCTGTCTTTGAACTGTAACTGTGATATTCTTCTAGTATCAGTATTACAATATAAGTTCTAATTCTATGAGCTATTTCTCCAGATAATTGAGATTAACCTATGTTTAGCTTTATTGTTTGGACAACCACATGTATTTGTGTGTACAGCAAGCCACAGTGACACCTAATTTGTGATCCTCTATAGGCTGTCAGCATAGTTACTTGGTAGCATTTTAAAAAATCACCACCAAGTGGAGAATTCTCACTGCCAGAATTCTTGTTTCCCTCATGAACACTGTCTTAGTTGCATATTTGGATTGCCTTTAAAAAGTCCACACTTTGGAGTCAGAAAACTTTTGATTTCAATCTTGGATCTTAAATTTAATGTCTGACCAGGTGCTGACAAACTCCTAAACTTGAATTATTGCAGCTATAAAACTGAGACCACTTATAATTCAGTGTTGTTGCTGAGCATCTATTTTAAGAGCCAGGCAATGCATAAGGTATTGAGTGTAAAATGATGTCTAAAATGTCACCATCATGAAACAAATACTTGCTGGCCTCACAGATGGGTTATCTTACTCCCTTTTTAAAACATGTTTTACATAGTGCTTTATACTTTCAAAGCTTTGTTTCCTGTGACCTATTAAATGTATGGTACAAAAGGTATCTGCCTGCAATGCAAGAGACCCGGGTTTGATTCCGGGAAGATTCCCTGGAGAAGGAAATGGCAGCCCACTCCAGTATTCTTGCCTGGAAAATCTCATGGACAGAGTAGCCTGGCATACAGTCCCTGAGGTTGCAAGAGTCGGACATAACTTAGCAACTAAACCACTACCACCACAGTAGGTATCAGGTTCATCTTTGTAGGAATGATCCTTACATGTGAGCTGTAATTCCTTCTAGTAGACTAAGAATATAAACGTTTTGTCAGAAGATCTGCTATCATTCATTTTTTGGTTCTATCCCCCATTTTCTGTTTTCGAGCTCTTGGTGTTTCTTCCTTCCTCTGTGTTTACAGAACATTTGTACGTATGCCTGAGCGCTATGGTCCCCTCACTAGAGTGTGTAAAAGGCAGAAGCCACATCTTCGGATTTGCATCTTGAGTACCTTGTTCAGTGCTGAGAACAAGGTATATATGAATATAGTCCTTACTTGCTGCTGCTGCTGCTAAGTCACTTCAGTCGTGTCCAACTCTGTGCGACCCCATAGACGGCAGCCCACCAGGCTCCCCGTCCATGGGATTCTCCAGGCAAGAACACTGGAGTGGGTTGCCATTTCCTTGTCCAATGCATGAAAGTGAAAAGTGAAAGTGAAGTTGCTCAGTCGTGTCCGACTCTTAGCAACCCCATGGACTGCAGCCTACCAGTCTCCTCCATCTATGGGATTTTGCAGGCAAGAGTAATGGAGTGGGCTGCCATTGCCTTCTCCAGTCCTTATTTGGAGAGGTGTAAACTGACGTGTTCTCCTCTGGTGACAAACTGTGTGCTCTTGGCCATTAAGTTTCTCTAAGTCAGTTTCTTCTGAAAGAAGGGATGTAAATGTGGTATACCTTTCAAAAGTTTGTTGTGAAGTTTAGAAGTAGTAATCTGGAACAGATACTTTTAACAAAGTCTACTATCTCATCTTCTCCTTTTTTCCCTTATAATAACAATTATTTTAAGTAATGACTATATGTATAATTATATTTTATTATTATAATGAAAATAATATTAATAATTATTATCAGTATATGTTCACCTTTAGGAAGTAGATGCAGTTTGTATTGAATTTTAAATGCTGTATATACCATAGATTTTTATTAATTCAAGTTGATAAATCATGTTTATTAAGCCTCTATAAAGGCTTTAGCTCTGTAATACATGTTGTGTAAAATACTGCTGAGTGAGTATACTTTTCTCTACAGTATAAGTTTGTGGAGAGTATTTCAGTGTTTGGTCTTCAGGGAAAGATCATCCTAAGGTGGTCAGGCCTGCAGATGCCTGAGCTGCTCTCAGCTGCTTCCTTAGCTGAAAGTAGGACCTTTGCTGTCGGCTGTTCTGGCTTGTGCCTCATCCGTCATGATGCATCTCTTCATGCCTCCTCCTCCGCCGCTTCACTTTATCGATTTATAACACCTCAAGTGTTCTGTTGTTAGTGGTAAATATCACCTTGAAATTTTAACATGGATTCTATTTATCTATATTACATTTCTAGAGTCTTGATGGTAAAATAGCCTTTCTTTAATGTCTACTGTTAATTTCATTGAGAAATATAAGTGAAGTATTTTCATATAAAATACAAAGGATAAGTGAAAGAGTGTTAATACTTTATAGAGTTGGAAAAATAAGGAAAATTTTTTGTGAACTGGGAGTAGTTATCCATCTGGAACTTTAAGTTTATCAACCACAAAAAGCATTGGTTTTAACAGTCGTGTGTATGTGTGTGTGTGTACACACATAAATTTTTGAAGAATCGTTTCATGGTTGACAGTACCTTGCTCTTTTCTGGGTATTAAGTAGAAGGAAATAAGGCTTTCTCTGTAGTAAGTCATTACTAACCTTAAGTTTTCAAGAAAATTTTATTCCCATATGCAAACCTAATGAAAGACATGAGAATGTAGTTCATTCTCTTTGGATTCTTACTATCAGTGTGGTTTGTTTCCTTTATGACTAACTGCAGATTTATTCTCAAAAGCTACTTTAGGTAGAATTGCCATGTAATTTTTATGCTTCCTTTTGCTTTTTTGACATCTTTTCTGAATATTTTCATTCTGATGAATGTTCGTTTCACTTTTTATTGAGCTGAATACAGCAATTTGAGGTTGGCATGATACCAGTCTATATTTAGCATTCTTTCTTGTAAAAGTCTCCTCACCATTTTTGTGAGGCTACAAAGATGTAAGGTTCACTTTTTTTTTAATATTATGCTTGTAGCTCGTGCCATTTAATCCTAGATAAAATAATTGTGAGTCCTTATTGAGTCTACCTACTAAATATTTTATTGCAAGATGTGGAGAGAGATTTGCCTAATAGCCAAAAACAGAAACCTCAGAAAATAACCTTTTATTACTTAAATATCTTGTCATTTATTTTATGTATTTTTTTCTGGATTGTGTTTTAAAAGGCACATCTTACTGATATAGCTTCAAATACATATCTCATGTGAAGTATGCATCTTATCATGCAGTTATATTTATAATTTTGTGCTCACACTGTATTACTTTCCATTTATCAGCATTAAATTTCAGGTTCTCCTTGCTAACCTAGTTACATCACTGAGTAGAATTCATTTACATATGACTTTTTCATGCATTAAAAATGTGAAATGGGTTATTTTTGTTATTGAACTTATTAAAATGATCAAAAATGGATAACTCAGCTATTATTCTGAAAAGTCTCCAGTGTTTTAATAGGGAAGGCCTTTTCCCAGCACACCTGTATGTTTGTGTTTTATTTTTTAACGTTATGGCCTTTTGAGTCTACTCATAGGACTTCGAGATATTTTAATTTTCTTACATTCTTTTTATTTGAAGAAAAAAAACAGCATGAAAAATCATGTATTTTTGGATTTAATATATGTTTCTGTAGTACTTACCATAATGTGATGTGAGCTTTCTCCACCAAGTTTCCAGCCTGAAATACTTTTGAATTTAAAGTATTCATTTTCTAAAAGCCTTCTTGAAAATATAAGTATGTTTTTCCTGGATTGGATAATATATTCATCTTTTGATTTTTCAAGATGAATTTATTTAATCAGATAAATCATTATCTCTTAGCCAGGTGAATCTGGAAGAGTGTCATATGGTTTCTGAAAGGTGCAGAACATGTGTTATTATCTAAAGCGTGGCCTTCCATCAATAAGAGAATTGCACAAACAGTAATGAATGGGAGAAGGAACACTAAAATATGTGGTCAGTTGCTCAGTCGTATCTAACTCTTAGTGGCCCCATGGACTGTAGCCCACCAGGCTCCTGTATCCATGGAATTTTCCAGGCAAGAATATTGGAGTGGCTTGCCACTTTCTACTCCAGGGGATCTTCCTGCATCTCTTGTGTCTCCTGTGTCTCCTGCATTGGTAGGTAGATTCTTGACCACTAGTGCCACCTGGGAAGCCCCACTAAAATATAATAAGTATTATTATAAGCCCATTTCATAGTTTACTTTAGGATGGTCAAAACTATAAAACATAATTCAAAAGAAAATAACATTAGTTTACCATCACTTATTTATTTTCTGAAAGCTGAAACTTGCTAGTTTATATATCATGTTAGTTTGGGCTTAAGAGTAGTTTGGGTAAAGCTGTCAGAGGTGCAACTTAAATATTAAGGCCCCTCTAGCAGTGGTGTCGAAGTTCTAGCTCAAAAAGAGTCCAAGAGGCTTCCTCTTATTAAACAGCTAGACCTGAATACTTGTTATCATTCATTCATATATTCATTCATTGAACTAACTTCTGCTGCACCCAAGTCTGTGTTGCATCTTTAAAGATAAATAGGATCTGACCCTTGCTCTCAGTGAATTAGCTCTACAGGTATATTTTTTTGGCGGGAGTTTGTGAATATCTTATTCTCCCCTCTATGTTAACAGAGAATGATAATAATTTAGTATCTGCAAAATGTAGAGTATCCTTAAAAAACTATATACTCATCTTGGGACCTGAAGTTTGAGGAATGAGGTCTTGATGAATGATAAGCTATAGTCATTAGTTTAAGCTTATACTTTTATTTTGTATATACTGAGATTTATGACTTTGATCAAAGACTTACCAGAAAATATAATTAAGCAGAATATTGAGGCTACATCAACATTCTGTTTTGCTTGATGAGCTTGGGTCAGTGTTATACTACACAAATCACAAAAGTCTCATCAGTAATTTGGTTGAAGTCATTAAGCATATTGATTATACTTGTAAATGTTTATCAAATCCAATATAAAGTTCCTACCATGACTACTAAACCCATGGGTGCCAGCAACCCATCAGTCCTCTTGCAGTCTCCCAGTCTTTTTTTTTTAAGACTTGATTTACTTCATCAGATTTTTATAGTTTTCAGCTACAGATCCTCTACATAATTTGTCACAGTGGTGAATTGGTCTGGAATGTTGTTATTTAGGTTTGGGTTTCCAATTGCTTCATATGTCGAAATGTATTTGAGAGGATGTCTGGATCAAGATGGTGGAGTAGGGAGATCCTGAGCTCAGCTTCCCCCATTGGATACAGCAAAACTACAGCTACATAGAGGATGACAATCCTGACAATGAAGAGACGACTCAGGGAATGTATTCTCTACAACTAAGAATATAAAGAAAAAGCCACATCAAGAAAAGTAGGAGGGACAGAAACAATCTATTCAGAACTTGCATCCCTGGAATGGCAATCCACAAGTGGGAAAGATAATCACAACCTTGGAGATTCCTCCTGAGAGGTGGAGGTTCTGAGCCAAATATCAGACTCCCTAGGCTGGGTAATCTGCACTGAGAAGACAAGACCCCTTTAATATTTGGCTTTGAAAACCAACAGGACTTATATTCAGGAAAGCCTAAAGCTGTGAGAAAGAGTCAGCTCTTAAAGGGCTTGCAAATAAAGTCACTCACTCCAAGTCACAGTTCAGAGGCAGCTGCTTGGAAAGCACCTGGGTCATTAAAGGAGATTCACTGACTAATTTTAGGGCGTGTGCTGGATGGGTGGTAGGGATCTGGTAGAACTTTCTCTGGGATGAAAGTGGTGGATATCTTCCCCCCCCCCCCCACTTCCAGCTATCTGGTCTGGCACTAGCGGTGCCATATCTGTCATTCTCCATCAACTGAACTAACACCTTGTGTCTCACCCAGGTGCTCCCCTGAGCAATGGCCCCAAGAAACCAGCCTGTTCCTCCAAAGCAGCCCCAATCCCACCCTGCAAGCATGTGGCCTCGGTTGGCACCAGCACCCTTCCAAAATTGATCCAGGGGACAGCCCCACACATCAGTGAACTCATAACCATCATGGCTTGGCCTCAAAGCCAGTCACGGTGGGGGCTAGTCCTCAGTGCACCTGCAGCAGTCACGGCCTACAGCTCTCAGCCTGCCTGGGTGGTCCCAGTCCTGTGCACCTATGTTCTTATAGCAGTTGCAGCCCAGCTGCACAGGATGACACACATAGTCCATACAGAGGATACCCCTGAAGTCCCTCATTGTGTTGACCAGGGGAATTCTGCCCCTGGAAACAAAGGACCCTTACTACATAAGAGTCTTATTCTTATGTACGTAAGAGTTCATACTCTTACTACAAAAGGTACCCTTTCAAGACTGGAAGACATAGCTGATGTACCTGATACCTAGAAAACTAACACAGAGAATTAGCCAAATCGGAGACAAAAGAAGAATTAATTCTTCCAAATGAAAGAATAAGACAAAGCCCTAGAAAAAGAACTAAAAGAAAAACATAAGGAATTTATCAGATAGAATTCAAATAAATAGTCATAAGGACACTGACTGAACTCTGGAGAAAAATTGGTGAACTAAGTGAGAACTTCAGGAAAGAAATGGAAAATATATATAGAAAAAGAACCAATCAGTACTGCCTAATATAATAACTGAAGTGAAAAATGCACTTGAGGAAGTCAGCAGCAGATTAGAGGATGCAGAAAAGTGAATTACTGATGTGGATTATAGGGTAATGGAGATCACCAAATCTGAACAGCAAAAAGGGAAAAAAAAAAATGAAAAAGAGGATAGTTTAAGTGACCTTTGGGACAATATCAGCCATAGTAACATTTGTATTATAAGAGTCCCCGAAGGCCAGAAGGAGAAAACAGAGAGAAAGGGCCAGAGAACCTATTGAAAGAAATAATGGCTGATCTGCCAATTTTTTATTGGGTTATTCTTTTTTTTTTTAATATGGAACTACAGGAGCTGTTTGTTTATTTTGGAGATCAATTCTGTGTCTGTTGCTTTGCTTGCACATAATTTCTCCCATTCTGAGGATTGTCTTTTCATTTTGTTTATGGTTTCCTTTGCTGTATAAAAGCTTTTAAATTTAATTAGATCCCATTTATTTATTTATTTATTTATTCATTACTTTAGGAGGTGGATCAAAAAATATCTTGCTGCGACTTATGTCAGAGAGTGTTCTGCCTATGTTTTTCTCTAACAGTTTTATAATGTCTGGCCTTACATTTAGGTCTTTAATCCATTCTGAGTTTATTTTTGTGTATGGTGTTAGGGAGTGCTCTAATTTCATTCTTTTATGTGTAGCTGCCCACTTTTCTTAGCACCACTTATAGAAGAGACTGTCTTTTCTCTATTATACATTCTTGCCTCCTTTGTCATAGATTAGGTGACCATAGGTACATGGGTTTATCTTTGGGTTTCTATCCTGTTCTATTGACTGTATTTCTGTTTTTTGTTTTTTTTTTTTTTGGTGCCAGTACCATACTGTTTTGGTAACTGTGTAGTATAGTCTGAAGTCAGAAAGCTTGATTCAAACAGCTCCATTTTTCTTTTTCAAGATTGCTTTGGCTATCAGATTGCAATATTTCCACACAAATTGTAAAATTTGTTTCCAAACAAATTTTTTTTAATTTTATTTTATTTTTAAACTTTACAATATTGTATTAGTTTTGCCCAACATCAAAATGAATCTGCCTGTGAAAGATGCTGTTAGTAATTTGATAGGGATTGCATTGAATGTGTAGATTGCTTTTGGTAGTGTAGTTATTTTCACAAATTTGGTCTTTCCAATCCAAGAACTCACGTGAACTATCTCTTCATCTGTTTGTATAGTATTTGGTTTCTTTCATCCGTATCTTATATTTTCCTAATACAGGTATTTTCCCTTCTTTGGTAGGTTTATTCCTAGATATTTTATTATTTTTGTTGCAGTGGCAAATGGTATTTTTTCTTTAATTTCTTTTTCCGATCTTTCATTGTTAATGTACAGGAATGCAATCGACACTTCTCTGAAGAAGACATACAGATAGCCAACAGATATATGAAAAGATGCTCAACATAACTTATTATTAGAGAAGTGCAAATAAAACTACAATGAGGTATCACCTCACACCAGTCAGAATGACCATCATCAAAAAAATCTACAAACGATAAATGCTGGAGAGTGTATGGTAAAAAGGAACCCTCCTGTGCTGTTGGTAGGAATGTAGATTGGTACAACCACTATGGAGAACAGTATGGAAGTTCCTTACAAAACTAAAAATAGAACTAATATATGATCCAGAAATCTCACTCCTAGGCTTATATCCAGAGAAGACCATAATTTGAAAAGATACATGCACCCCAATGTTAGTTGTGGCTCTATTTACAATAGCCAGATCATGGAAGCAAGTTTAATATTCACTGACAGATGAATAGATAAAGAAGATATGGTGTATATAAACAATGGAATGTTACTCAGCAATAAAAAAAATGTCATGTGCAGCATGGAGGACCTAGAGATTATCATAATTAGTGAAGTAAAGTCAGAAACAGAAAGATAAATATCATATGATATCATTTACATGTGGAATCTAAAAAAAATAAAGATACAAATTATTTAAAAAACTGAAGTAGTGTCACAGAAGTAAAAAACAAATGCAGTTTCCAGGAGATGGGGGATAAATTGGGAGACCGTGACTGACATATACACACTACTATATATAAAGTCGATAACTTTTAAGAACCTGCTCAATTCTCTGTAATGGCCTATATGGTAAAATAACTGATTCACTTTGTTTTACACCATTCCCTTCTTCAGAGGATCTTCCTGACCCAAGGACTGAACCCAGGTCTTCTGCATTGTAGGCAGACTCTTTACCATATGAGCCAGGGAAGACTTGTACACCTGAAACAAACACAATTAGAAAGAAAGAAAGAACGGCTGAAAACTTGCCTAACCTGGTGAAGGAGACAGAATGCAAGTTCAGGAAGCACATAGAGTCCAAATAAGATGAACTCAAAGATACTCATTATAATCAGAAAAAGAATCTTAAAAATGATAAGAGAAAAACAACTAATTAATTATGAGGGAACCCCCATAAGGCTACCAGCCAGTTTTTCAGCAAAAAGTTCACAGGCTAGACGAGACTGGCACAAAATATTCAAAATACTGATAACAAATGAAAAATACTTAAAACTAAGAATATTCTACCTGGCAAAGATATCTTTCAGAATTAAAGGAATGATTAAGAGCTTCCCAGACAGAAAAGCTAAAGAAACTTGTCACTACTAAACGAGTCTTACAAGAAATGCTAGAGGTACTTCTTTTAATGGAAAATGAATGCCATCACTAAGAACATAAAACTATGAAAAAAAAAAATCTCACTGGTAAAGCCAAACAGTAATGGTAATGGGTCAACTATTTACAGAACTAGTATGAAGGTTAAAAAGCAAAAATGGTAAAAATCATGTATATTTAAGCTAATTTGTTAAGCTATAAACATAAAGTATGACGTCAAAAACATAAAATGTGAGGGAAGTAAAACTGTTGTGTTTTTTAAAAATGGGCTCATAGTGGTTTTGATTTGCATTTCTCTGATAATGAGTGATGTTGAGCATCTTTTCATGTGTTTGTTAGCCATCTGTATGTCTTCTTTGGAGAAAAGTCTATTTAGTTCTTTGGCCCATTTTTTGATTGGGTCATTTATTTTTCTGGAGTTGAGCTGTAGGAGTTGCTTGTATATTCTCGAGATTAGTTGTTTGTCAGTTGCTTCATTTGCTATTATCTTCTCCCATTCTGAAGGCTGTCTTTTCACCTTGCTAATAGTTTCCTTTGATGTGCAGAAGCTTTTAAGGTTAATTAGGTCCCATTTGTTTATTTTTGCTTTTATTTCCAATATTCTGGGAGGTGGGTCATAGAGGATCCTGCTGTGATGTATGTCAGAGAGTGTTGGGAAGATTTGGGAGAATGGCATTGAAACATGTAAAATATCTTGTATGAAATGAGTTGCCAGTCCAGGTTCGATGCATGATACTGGATGCTTGGGGCTGGTGCACTGGGACGACCCAGAGGGATGGAATGGGGAGGGAGGAGGGAGGAGGGTTCAGGATGGGGAACACATGTATACCTGTGGCGGATTCATTTTGATATTTGGCAAAACTAATACAGTTATGTAAAGTTTAAAAATAAAATAAAATTAAAAAAAAATGGGCTCAAACTCAACCAGTCATCAACTTGAAATAGACTGCTATATATATAGTTTGTTATGTCTGAACCTTATGGAAACCACAAACCAAAAGCCTATTTAATATAGGGTAAAGAACATGCTACTAAACCAATAACTCAACAAAGAAATCAAAGAGGAAATCGAAAAGTAGCTTGAGGAAAATGAGAGTGAAGACATAGTATTCTGAAATTTATGGGGCACAGCAAAAGCAGTTCTAAGAGGGAAATTTGCTGCAATAAAAACTTACCTGAAGAAACAATAAAAATCTCATATAAACACTCTAACCATATACCTAAAGATACTAGAAAAAGAAGAAGAAACAAAACCCAACATTAATATACAAATGGCAATAATAAAGATCAGAGCAGAAATAAATGAAATACAGGTATAAAAAGCAGTAGACAAAGGTCAATGAATGAAGAATGAGTTTTTTGAAGAGAAACAAAATTGATAAACTTTAGCCACACTCATATAGAAAAGAGATGGGACCCAAAGAAATAAAAAATGAAAAAGGAGAAGTTGCAACCCATACCCTAGAAGCACAAAGAATTATAACTGATTTCTGTGAACAATTAAATATATGCCACCAAATTGGATAAACTAAAAGGTAAAGAATCTGCCTGCAATGCAGGAGACCCCTGTTCGATCCCTGTGTGTGGAAGGTCCCCTGGAGAAAGGATAGGCTACCCACTGCAGTTTTATTGGGCTTCCCTGGTGACTCAGATGGTATAGACTCTGCCTGCAATGTGGGAGACCTGGATTTGATCCCTGGGTTGGGAAGATCCCTTGGAGAAGGGAATGGCTACCCACTCCAGAGTTGGACAAGACTGAGTGACTTTCCTTTCACTTCAAAAGAGATGAATACTTCTTAGAAACATGTAATATTTCAAGATTAATCCAGAAAGAAATAGATCTGAACAGACTCATCATTATTAAACTGAATCAGTAATTAAAACCAAATAAGCAATGACAACAACAATATTCCTTCAAAACAAAAGTCCTGGGCCAGATGGCTTCACAGGAAAACTCTACCAAACATTTAAAGAAGAATTAATACCTTTTCTTTTCAAACTTCCAAAAAATTGAAGAAGAAGAAATGCTCTGAAGCTCATTCTGTGAGGTCAGCATTACTCTGATAACAAAACCAGGTAAAAACACTACAAAAAAGAAAATAAGAGACTGATTCCAGGTGAAAATAGATGCAGAAATCCTTAACAAAATATTAGCAAACCATATTCAAAAATACATAAAAAGTATTACACATCATAACCAAGTGGAATTTACTTTAGGAATGCAAGGGTAGTTAACTATCCACAGTTCAATCAGTGTGATACACTATATTAACAGAACAAAGGATAAAAATCATATGACCATATCAAAAGATGCAGATAAAGAATTTGAGAAAATTCAGCATCTATTTATTATAAAAACTTTTAATGTGAATATCGAGGGAACATAGCTCAACATAATGAAGGCCAAATATGACAAACCCACAGGTAATTCAGTGGTAAAAACCTGAAAGCTTTTTTTCTTTAAGATCAGGAGCAAGGATTTCCACTCTTGGCACTTTATTCAACATAATATTGAAAGTCTTAGCCACAGCAGTCAGATGAGGAAAAAAAAAATCACCAGTTGGAAAGGAAGAAGAAAAACTATCACTATTTACAGATAACATGATGTTATACATAGAAACCTTAATGACTTGACAAAAAAAAATTAGGACTAATACATGCTTTCAACAAAATTGCAGAGTATAAAACCAATATACAAAAATCTGTTGCAATTCTATACACTAATAACTAGCTATCAGAATGAGAACTAAGAGAACAGCCCCGTTTACAGTTGCACCATAAAGAATTAAATATCTAGAAATAAATTTAATTATGGAGTTTAAAGACCTACACTATAAATGTTATATCACATTGATGAAATAAATTGAAGATGGCACAATTGAATGGAAAGCTATACTATTATATATATATATATATAAATATATATACAAACACACTCAAACATATATATGTGTGTGTGAAATTCTGAGTCTGCTTTTTTTAAATGAGAATAAACAATTTGTCTATACAGTTTTGGTAAAGTAGAAAATTAAGCTAATGTTTTATATATATATATATATTTAAATACTGTAAATTTCAAAAATGGTAGCATTAATTCTAGTTAATGCTACAATTAAATATTTTCAAGTTTTTAGTATAACATTATTTTCATATTTCATTGAGACTTCCTGTTTTGGAGTGGAACATAATGTCAACAGCATAAGCACAATTATAAGAAAAAGGGAAAAATAGAGGAGAAATGTATAGAAAATTAAAATCTAGATATAGAAATTGACCTTCATTGTTGAAAAATGGAAGATGGCTCATGTTGTTTACTGTTCACTAACAGCTTTGCCTTGATGCCCACTAATCCAGAAGCATCTTGAGCTATGTAATGTCTTTAATATATCATGTCTCTAATCTGCAGTTAGATTCCACATGACCTGGTTTAGTTTCTGTGAGGAGTAAACAAGACTTCCAAGAGCATTTGATCACATATCTAAAAAAAGAAAAAGGATTTTATTTTTCACTTCTGACAAAAAGTTGCCATATTTTCCCAGACTTTTCCAGTTCCAGAATCCATGTGTCTTGGTGTGATAAGACTTTTAAATCCTAGATACTTGGTTTAATTTTTTTTTTTTGGTGATAATGTTAGAAGATTCCACTTCCTTATCAGCAATATAGCTTGTTGATGCTTACCTTATGAGAAATATTTATAGTAACACAAGAACCTGCATTTTAAACTGTATGTCTAAGAGGAAATTAAATGTTTTCAAGTTTTTATAAGATCATCTCCATTCTATTTAATATTCTGATATCCCACAGAAATGACTTGAACTGCTGAGACCAAACTGATAGATAGTGAAATAAAATAGGTGATTTACCCAATTAACACAGCAAGTGAGTTGTCTCACTCTAGCATGCAATGAGTAATTGTACACAAAATACACAACCCCTGCTAAGTGCACTGGCATTAATTTGATTCCTGGTTACTATCATTGAAAATAGTATCATAGTCCTAAATTAATTGAAATGATGCTTTTTGGTCACTTATTGAGTATTTCCTCAAGGACTATTTGACAAGAGCTCAGTTCTTTATGGGTTTCCCTTTGAGCTCAGTCAGTAAAGAATCTGCCTGCAATGCAGAAAACCTGGGTTTGATTCCTGGGTCAGGGAGACCCCCTGGAGAAAAAAATGGCAACCCACTCCAGTATTCTTGCCTGGAGAATCCCATGGACAGAGGATACTGGCAGGTTATAGTCCATGGGGGTCTCAAGAGTCGGACACGACTTAGCGACTCAGTTCTTTATTCCTTCTATGACATTCATCATAATATTTAAGTCTTTGAATAAATGAATCAGCAGTCTATAAACTTGTCAATCTCCTTTCAAGTGTAGAGTGGTTATAAGACAAATATCTTTTCTTGTACTAAATAAATAAATAGAATACATTATGTAAAAGCATACACTCCAGAATTTGAAATACAGTAAGCTCCCTACATACGAACAAGTTCCCTTCCAAGAATAATTTCATAACTCCAGTGTGTTCATAAGTCCAACAAATTTAGCCTAGGTATGCAACTAACACAACTGGCTAAATAGTACTGTACTGTATTAGGTTTATAATACTTTTCACACAAATAATGCATAAAATAAAAATTAAAATAAATTAATTAATAAAAATTAAAATAAAATAAAAAATAAATCATTTTTAATCTTACAGCATAGTACCTTGAAAAGTACAGTAGTGCTGCTGGCATACAGGGGCTGGCATTGAGTGAACAGGCAAGAAGAATGATTGGAGGAGGGAGAGGAGGTGGGAGATGGTAGACCTGAAGAATCATCAGCAATAGATATGGAGGGCAGGCTGCAGTTTCACTCACACCTGATACTGATGGCACAGGTTATGATTCCTTGCTGAATTCAGTAGTGTCTGCCCTCTTGAAAAATTATCCAGTGATGTCTGGGTAGTGGCTCTTTTTTTCTCATCATAGATGACATGGTAAACAGCATTCTGAATCTGTACCATTCTTCATTCCGGTCATAAGCCTCAAAAACCAACATGCCTCCTCAAATAAAGAAAATTGCCTTTTCATTTTCTATGTCTTGTATCTCTTCAGTTCTTCAGTTACTTCTTCTTCCTCTTGCCTCTCTCTGTCCTTTCTCTGGGGCTCCATTTCCCAACAGGTCTTCATTAGTAACCTCCTTGTGTTGCACAGCAGGGAGTTCAGTGAAGTTGTCCTCTTGCAGATCTATCTCCAGCTTATCATTAAGGGTCACTAAATTGCTGAAGACCCCTTTGGACGTCTTGTCCATCTTCTCAAATCCACAAAAATCATGAATAAACTGTAGGTAAAGGTTCTTCCAAACCCCCAATATGGTGATGGCTGTATCCTCACACCAAGCAAAGCCAATGTTTTTTATGGTCTTGTAGACGTTATAGTTCTTCCAAAATTTTTGCAAGATTGTTCCTGATTTGTCATTTGCCTTCACTGCCTGATGAAAACTGATGTAAATAATATGAAAGTGAAAGTCATTCAGTTGTGTTCGATTCTTTGTGACCCCATGGACTATACAGTCCCTGAAATTCTCCAGGCCAGAATACTGGAATAAGTAGCTGTTCCCATCTCCAGAGGATCTTCCGAACCCAGAGATTGAATCCAGGTATTCCACATTTCAGGTGGATTTTTTTTTTTGCCAGCTGAGCCACCAGGGAAGCCCAGGAAAACTGGAGTGGGTAGCCTATCCCTTCTCCAGTGGATCATCCTGACCCAGGAATTGAACCAGGGTCTCCTGTGTTACAGGCAGATTCTTTACCAGCTGAGATACTAGGGAATCCCTGTAAATAATATAGGGTTGGGTATAAAGTTCATTTGGGTTATTCATAAGATGTTATGGAAAAACCAAAACAGAATTTTTGACCAACCCAATATTTCTTGAGAGTTGCCATAACTCACTGGTCCATAGGTTGGATGAACAATGTGTTATTCAGTGGTACATGCACTACTTTGATGTTAAGATGAAAGTCATCCATGAATAGGGAATGGCCTGGATCACTGTCAAGCAGCTAAAGAATGTTTAATGGAAGGTCTTTCTCCAGGCAGTATTTCTCTACTTCCAGGATTAAGTGATAGGAAAAAAAGGTCCTGGAAGATGGCCTATGGAACCCAGACTTTGGGGTTACTTTTCCACAAAACAAGAATAAAACCCTAAGCTGTGTTTTTAAGGGCTCTTGACTTTTCTGAATGATAAACTAACAGGCTTCAGCTTCATATCACTGGAAGCACTGCCATCAAACAGCAGATTTAGACTATCCTTTGCTGTTTTATAGCCTGGCATCAACTTTTCCTTCTTACTGATGTAACTTTGGTCTTGCATCCTAATTCCAGTACAGTATTGTCTCATCCACATTAAAAACTTGCTTGGGTAAATAACACATCTTCATCAAAACTTTCTTGAGGCATTATGGGAAATTCCAGGGCAGCTGTTGTATCTTCACTCATTGCCTCACCACTTACTATTATATTCTGAAGGTTGACTCTAACCTTGAGTCAATGAAACAAGCCCTGGCTGGCATTAAAAGATGTGCTGTCTAATACTTCACTGCCATGTTTCTCCTTCAAGTCCTCATAAAGGCTTCTAGCTTTCTTTTGAATCAGCATTAAGCTGAGTGAGACTCAATGCTGATACTGATCCCTGCATCCACACACTAAGAAGTTTTTCCAAAAACAACAACAAAAAAAGAAGTTTTTGTATTTCCTCCATCATTTTTCCATGCTTCTTCAATGTTATTGTTGACATCTTCATCACAAGATTTCATATGTCCCATGATCTTGAACTTGGAAGTTCAAGATCTTTAGCACTGTGCCAGTGGCTGTCGGGGGAGACTTTACAAATAGCTGTGAAGAAAAGAGAAGCGAAAAGCAAAGGAGAAAAGGAAAGATATACCCATTTGAATGCAGAGTTCCAAAGAATAGCAAGAAGAGATAAGAAAGCCTTCCTCAGCGATCAGTGCAAAGAAATAGAGGAAAACAACAGAATGGGAAAGACTAGAGATCTCTTCAAGAAAATTAGAGATACCAAGGGAACAGTTCATGCAAAGATGGGCTCGATAAAGGACAGAAATGGTATGGACCTAACAGAAGCAGAAGATATTAAGAAGAGGTGGCAAGAATACACAGAAGAACTGTACAAAAAAGATCTTCACAACCAAGATAATCATGATGCTGTCTGTGATCACTCACCTAGAGCCAGACATCCTGGAATGTGAAGTCAAGTGGGCCTTAGGAAGCATCACTACGAACAAAGCTAGTGGAGGTGATGGAATTCCAGTGGAGCTATTTCAAATCCTGAAAGATGATGCTGTGAAAGTGCTGCACTCAATACACCAGCAAATTTGGAAAACTCAGCAGTGGCCACAGGACTGGAAAAGGTCAGTTTTCATTCCAATCCCAAAGAAAGGCAATGCCAAAGAACGCTCAAACTACCGCACAATTGCACTCATCTAACATGCTAGTAAGTAATGCTCAGAATTCTCCAAGCCAGACTTCAGCAATATGTGAACCGTGAACTTCTGGATGTTCAAGCTGGTTTTAGAAAAGGCAGAGGAACCAGAGATCAAATTGCCAACATCCGCTGGATCATGGAAAAAGCAAGAAAGTTTCAGAAAAACATACGTTTCTGCTTTATTGACTACGCCAAAGCCTTTGACTGTGTGGATCACAACAAACTGTAAAATTCAGACAGAGATGGGAACACCAGACTACCTGACCTGCCTCTTGAGAAACCTGTATACAGCTCAGGAAGCAACAGTTAGAACTGGATATGGAACAACAGACTGGTTCCAAATAGGAAAAGGAGCATGTCAAGGCTGGATATTGTCACCCTGTTTATTTAACTTATATGCAGAGTACATCATGAGAAATGCTGTGCTGGATGAAGCACAAGCTGGAATCAAGATTGCCAGGAGAAATATCAATAACCTCAGATATGCAGATGACCCCACCCTTATGGCAGAAAGTGAAGAGGAACTAAAAGCCTCTTGATGAAAGTGAAAGAGCAGAGTGAAAAGTTGGCTTAGGCTCAACATTCAGAAAACTAAGATCATGGCATCCGGTCCCATCACTTCATGGGAAATAGATGGGGAAACAGTGGAAACAGTGTCAGACTTTATCTTTTGGGGCTCCAAAATCACTGCAGATGGTGATTGCAGCCATGAAATTAAAAGACGCTTACTCTTTGGAAGGAAAGTTATGACCAACCTAGATAGCATATTCAAAAGCAGAGACATTACTTTGCCAACAAAGGCCCATCTAGTCAAGGCTATGGTTTTTCCAGTAGTCATGTATGGATGTGAGAATTGGACTGTGAAGAAGGCTGAGCACCGAAGAATTGATGCTTTTGAACTGTGGTGTTGGAGAAGACTCTTGAGAGTCCCTTGGACTGCAAGGAGATCCAACCAGTCCATCCTAAAGGAGATCAGCTCTGGGTGTTCTTTGGAAGGAATGATGCTAAAGCTGAAACTCCAGTATTTTGGCCACCTCATGCGAAGAGTTGACTCATTGGAAAAGACTCTGATGCTGGGAGGGATTGGGGCCAGGAGGAGAAGGGGGCAACAGAGGAGGAGATGGCTGGATGGCATCATCAACTCAATGGATGTGAGTTTGAGTGAACCCCGGGAGTTGGTGATGGACAGGGAGGCCTGGCGTGCTGCAATTCATGTGATCGCAAAGAGCTGGACATGACTGAGTGACTAAACTGAACTGCTCTGAAGTGGTTGAACAATCTGTGTTATAAGAACAAATGACATCTCCCATCTTTTCGTCTTGCTCCACCGTCTCAATTATTTTCACTTTTGTTTCCATCATTATCGATTAGTACTTCTTAGCAGTACCAATTACATCACTGATGCTTTTATGTTTGTTTCTGGACATCCTGGTCTTAAGATAAAGATACTGTACTACTGTAGTCTATGCAGAACTGTGTGGTAAAGTACATAAAAGCTTGTAGAGGATGCATGCATATGACAGTGTACACCAGACATATGAACTAACTTAATGTGATTGGAGATGCATATGTACATTTGCATCTTTTGAAGTTCCCAGTATAAAGGTTCATAATTTGGGGGCCTACTGCACAATTAAAATCCACTTGTTCATTTTAAGATTGATAGAGCTATTTTGAGACTTCATATTATTTCTCATTTATTAAATAAATACTTCCACTGTACCTTATATATGTGTGCGTGTGTTAAGTCACTTCAGTAGTGTCTGACTCTTTGGGACCCTGTGGACTGTAGCCTGCCAGGCTCCTCTGTCCTTGGGATTCTCCAGGCAAGTATACTGGAGTAGGTTGCCGTGCCCTCTTCCTGGGGATCTTCCAGACCCAGGGATCAGACCCAGGTCTCCTGCAGCTCCTGCACTACAGGTGGATTCTTTACCACTGAACCACGGGGGAAGCCCTGTACCTAATATACACCAGATACTAGTCTAAGGGCTCTATAAATATTAACTAGTAATCATAATATGTTAATGGGATAGGGATGATTTCTATCTTAATACTGGAAAAAAGGAAATTGAAGGATAGAGGTGGCATATAACTTGTGTAAATGTACACATCTGGAAAGTGGAAGAAGTAAGATGGGAACCCATGCAGCTTGACTCCTGTCTTCACTTAGACTCCTGTGTTTTGCTGCTGCTTATTGTAGGAAGAGTTGCTATCAATTGAGTGTTTACAACACGTAAAATGTGTTCATTGAAGCCATAATGTAAGGGTATTTGAAGATGGGGCTTCTGGGTGGTAATTAGGTTATGAGGTAGAGCCCCTGTGATGGAATTAGTGATTTTATTAAAAGAGGAATAAAGTTAACCCCTTCCCTCTCTCCATCATGTGAGGATACAATGATAAAATGATTGTCTATAAAACAAGAAGTCTGTAAATCAGGCCTTCACCAAGAACCTTATCATGCTGGCACTGTGATCTTGGACTTCCCCTGCAGAACTATGAGAAATAAATGTTTGTTGTTTAAGCTACTCATTCTATGGTATCCTGTTATAGCAGTCCAGACTGACTAAGACAGCGATGTTTTCTGATAAACATTTCCTGTGTTTGAGGAAATCGTATGAACCGTTTGTTTCCCATTACACATGCATATCTATGCTATATTAAGATATGTATGTGTCTAATGATAGTTTAAGTGTAGCATATATAATTATATTATAGAAAGGAATTTGAGTTAAGGATCAAATACTCCTGGGCATGTGTTCAGATATACTACCCATGTGATACAGTGAAAATAACTTTATCTCCCTGAAACCTAGTTTATTCCTCCATAAGATGAGTATTGTAATTTTCCTATATTATTCATATATAATGAATTGCTTTTTATTTTATGGCAGTTACTAGAAATACTACTAGTATTGAGAGGGAGGGAGGCCTGGTATGCTGCAGTCCATGGGGTTGCAAAGAAACTAATACAGTTATGTAAAGTTTAAAAATAAAATAAAATTAAAAAAAAAACACAACTTAGTGACTCAACAACAACAACAATACTACTAATATAATTATTGTTATTACTAGTACTGCTCTATCTTCTTAGAGTACAAAAGTTCTGACAGAATTTCTATTCTCTTATTGGTCATGACATCATTGAAGTGATATGTATTGGTAAAATTTTGTTCCATAAATGTAGAAGAAATTAAGAAAAAAAAACTAGAGTAATCAAGAAAATTTAAGAGAATCAGAAAATAAGCCAACATTTTATTCACAGAATATAGGCATGTACACTTGTACAGCTGACCCTTTAACAACATAGCTTTGAACTATGTGGGTCCACTTACACTCAGAATTTTTTCAGTGAGTATATAAGACAGTACTATATGGTCCCCCTTGATTAAATCCACTGATGTAGAACTACATATAGCTGTAATGTTATGTGTGGATTTTTGACTCCTCAGGTGGGTGGACACCTCTAACCACCATGTTGTTCAAGGGTCCATTGTATTTTATTTTAAAGGATGAATATAATACCACAGTTTCATATACTGATGACTGAAATAAAAACACATTACCAAGACACGGAATGAAATGTTTTATTTCATTTATTTATGTAAAAAATGACAGACTCATAAAATTATTTCCACATTGTAGCTAAGAAGAGCTAAAAAGTTTGTCATAACAACCAATTTTTTTTTTTTTTTGCATTTTTAACCTTATATGAGCTAGAAGTTTTGCTAGAATTTGTTGTTATATTGGTTCTGTATGGAAAAGAAGTTTGGCTAGATTCTTATAGGTTTACTAGACAATGCAAATAAAGTACTTCATGATTATTGCTTATTCTTAATTTAACTAGAACAGTAGTGAGTTAAAGCTCTGATCCCAGTTTCTATGGAGTTTAAAAAATGAATGAAAAGCTAACACAAGTGGAAATGACAATGCTGTAGTCTGTTACTGATTTGTAACATACATTTGAACATATAGTAGGCTTAATTATTATTTGCTTTAGCAGAGGATGATGAGGTTCTGAATTCCCAATTATCAATCAGTCTCATTTCTTTGTAAAAATGCAAGCAATTCATAATGTCACAGAATAAGAACTGAGTAATCAATGATTTCTGTTGGGTACCTGGCTTAAATCTGTATTCTTAGATATTATTCCTACCACTGGGTATCCATACTTTTATATAATGGGAGTGAAAAAGGTGTAAGAACCTCTAAAATAAGAAAAATACACTCAGAACTAACTTTAACTATTTGAATGTAATATAAAATTTTTTAAGTATGAGTTTGCACTGGTTCTCTATCATAAAGTAATATGCGTTATGGTATCTTCCTAAACCATTAAATTATTGATATCTGGGTCCATAATTGTCTTTAGAGCCTTCATTCAAAAACTTTTCAAGAAATATTCATTGAAATACTTTGACACTGGAAACATGAATTATAACATTTTTTACTTTAAAGATTTCAAATTATTTTAGTAATGATACACACATCCAATATGTATGTTAGTTTTAACCAATAAAATATCTTACATTCTGAGTTCATTTCTAATTTATTGAAAAAGTAGATTGCTTTTTTTTTATTTGAAAAAAAGCAATTGAAAAAGTAGAAAAAGTAGATTGCTTTTTTTTTTTACTTTAAAGATTTCAAATTATTTTAGTAATGATGCACACATTCACTCTGTATGTTCACTTCAGTTCAGTCGCTCAGTCATGTCCAACTCTTTGCAACCCCATGAACCGCAGCACGCCAGGCCTCCCTGTCCATCACCAACTCCTGGAGTCCACCCAAACCCATGTCCATCGAGTCGGTAATGCCATCCAACCATCTCATCCTCTGTTGTCCCCTTCTCCTCCTGCCCTCAATCTTTCCCAGCATCAGGGTCTTTTCCAATGAGTCAGCTCTTCGTATCAGGTGGCCAAAGTATTGCAGTTTCAGCTTCAACATCAATATGTATGTTAGTTTTAACCAAAAAAATATCTTACATTCTGAGTTGGTTTCTAATTTCTAATATAGATTAAATTTTTAATGGTCTAGTCTGTCAAATCATGTTTGTTCAATGTATTAGTTTTCTATTACTGCTATAACAGATTATTACAAAGTTAGTGACATAAGAACTGAAATTCAATACTTTTACCTTTCTGGAGGTTGTAAATCTAAACTTGGGCTCGCTGAGTAAAAGTCAAGTTGTCAGTAGCATTCCTTCTGGAGGGTCAAGTGGGGAATGAATTGTCTTGTTTTCTTTTCACTTTCTCAGGATTCCTAGGCTCTTGACACATTTCCATCTTCAGGGCCAGCAATTGTTCGTTCTTTCTGAACTCTGCTTCCATCACCAACTTTTTCTGGTTCGATTCTGCTGCCTAGTTCTTTCATTTAAAAGGAAAGTCTTGAATACCTTGAATCCATGAGATAATGCATGATAATCTTCCCATCTCATGTCTTTAGTTAAATTATATCTGCAGAGTTTTGCTATGTAAGGTAACATGTTCAAAGGTTCCAAGGATTAGGGTATGGACATCTTGAGTGGAGAAGAGCATTCTTCTGCTCACCCCAATGAGTACAATAAACATTCCCAGGAGGTATGTTTAGGTAGCTGCCTATAACAGGGCCTTTCCTTTTTTAGAAAACTATCCCTCTATCCATAGTGAAATGCTCCTCTATTTATCTTATCTCCATGTGCTTCCATAATCCATATATTTCTCAGGAACTTACCACACACACACACACACAGAATTACAATCACCGTCATCATTGTCACCATACAGAGATGGTTATTACATTCAAACTGAGCAAAATTGTCTCTCCAGAAAATTGGTATACTCAAGATTAAGAATGCTCATCAGTATCTTCTAAGACTTAAACATAAATGCGGTAAGAAAACCAGATGAAAAGACCTTTTGGGTAAAATACGTACTAAGAAGAAAGTGAGGAGTGCCTCTCTGCCTACAGAAGAAAATCTAAAGCAGATGTAGAAAGAATAGAGAAAGGACCCCATCTGGCTATTAAGAAACACAAGAGCATTCTCATTTATTTGTGCCTTCCTAGTTCATGTTTCCTAATCCCTGTGAGGCCTGCCTATTCATATTGCCCTTGAGTTTTATGATAAGCCAATAGGGTGGTAGAACCAGATTTGGAAGAACAAGTATGCGTATATCTTCCTAACACTGTTTTCAATGGCGTTATGTCCAAAGTTTGAATGTGACTCTGATGGTAATATTTACAGCATGGAAATCAGCATATGCTACAAATGAAAGCTATGGTACATATACACAATGGAGTATTACTCAGCCATTAAAAAGAATACATTTGAATCAGTTCTAATGAGGTGGATGAAACTGGAGCCTATTATACAGAGTGAAGTAAGCCAGAAAGAAAAACACCAATACAGTATACTAACGCATATATATGGAATTTAGAAAGATGGTAACAATAACCCTGTGTACGAGACAGCAAAAGAGACACTGATGTATAGAACAGTCTTTTGGACTCTATGGGAGAGGGAGAGGTTGGGAAGATTTGGGAGAATTGCATTGAAACATGTAAAATATCATGTATGAAACGAGTTGCCAGTCCAGGTTTGATGCACAATACTGGATGCTTGGGGCTAGTGCACTGGGACGACCCAGAGGGATGGTATGGGGAGGGATGAGGGAGGAGGGTTCAGGATAGGGAACACATGTATACCTGTGGCGGATTCATTTTGATATTTGGCAAAATTAATACAATTTTGTAAAGTTTAAAAATAAAAAAAAATAAAAAAAAAAAAAGAAATGTATAGTGGAGAGCCACTTGTTGGATATTTGTTAGCACACAACCAGACTTATTCCTAGATCCTGCAGTCAGTTTCTTTCCCTCTCCATAAGTTAGTTGAGTGAATTTTCTTACTTGCAATGAAAAGCACTTTCACCAAAATAAAGGTGATTCATTTAGGACACTGATTCTTGACTTACTACACACTAAAACACATTTGTATCTTTTAATCTGGACATTTTAGCTTTTATTTATTTTTTATGAAGTGAACTACCATATTTTGTAGGAGACAGGCAAAAGCCCAACCAACTGAAGTAGAAGAAACAATAAAAGACATGTCTTATTCATTAAGATTAGCTGTTAATTCCATGCAGGCATGTTGGAAGAGACTTGTAGGATGAAGTGACCAATTAGCTTAGCCTATGCTACAATTGGTAGCATAATTTACGTGTTACAACTCTGAGGTACTAGTGCAAACCTAAGCATAGATGGAAGAAATTGCAAAGCAAAAGTAGCTGATTAAAGTGTTTTTTTTTATTGATATGTTTTTTATTTATTCAGGGATTCCCTGGTGGTTCAGATAGTAAAGAAACTGCCTGCAATGCAGGAGACTTGAGTTCAATCCCTAGATTGGGAAGATCCCCTGGAGAAGGGAGTGGCTACACACTCCAGTATTCTTGCCTGGAGAATTCCATGTACAGAGGAGCCTGGCGGGCTACAGTCCATGGGGTTGCAAAGAGTTGGACACGACTGAGTGACTAACATTTAATCACTTAATCAGAATAAATTAACTTCTGGTTCTTAATTGCAAATCTTAAAAAGAAAAAATCAACCTCAAATGTTTTCTACTCCCATATTACCATATGACTTTGGTAATTACCGTATGGTAATATGAATTACCATATGACTCTTGTTTTGATAACTTACAAATAAAATTGTTAAATAGATGATGGTGGTTATTGGCTTAGTTGCTAAGTTGTGTCTGACTCTTGTGATACTATGGACTGTAGCCTGCCAGTCTCTTCTGTCCATGGGATTCTCCAGGCAAGAATACCAGAGTGGATTGCCATTTCCTTCTCCAGGGGATTTTCCCCACCCAGGGATTGAACCCTAGTCTCCTGCATTGCAGGCAGATTCTTTACTGACTGAGCTATGAGGAAAGCAAATATATGAATACAGGGTGAAAATGTAATATGACCCAGTCATGATAAGTTGGGAATTTAAAAAGCCAAATCTGATCTTTAACACCATTGGCTCAGATGTTTGCTTTCAGTCTGTAATTTTATTTTTTTAATTTACTATGGATGATCAGTTGCTCAGAAGTGGTGACAAAGAATAATGAAGGATTGCTAATCAGTTGTTAATTATAATTTTTGTCTAGTTATATTGACTAAACATAGAACACATTAATTTCTAAAACTAAACATTTGGAAAGCTTACTGATATGGGAAGGTCTATTAAGTTATTCAGAAATGGATATCTGTTATGAAAGAGTAAAGGCATGATTTTCTTTTTTCAATAAGGTTACCCCAGTGTGCACAGTGGTTTAAACATTAAATTTTAGAGTTTTAAAATAGGAAAAGCATTGACTTTTTAAATTATTTTTATGACATTTTAAAGAACAATTTATTTCTTTGAAACAGATGTTCTCCATTTCTATTTCAAGCCCTTTAAATGTTATAAAAAAAAAGTGAAAGCCAAATTGCATGAAAATAAGTATCAGAGATATGCCCACAATGAACATATTTAAAGATAAGGGTGAATGATAACAATTAAGACATTTTCCATTTGGTGGCATCTACCCTTGTTAACAATGATGCATTTAACTTGGTTAATTTTTTGTTCACAAATCTCTAGTTTATATTTTAACCACCCGTAGTGTTTATGACAATGTGAAATAATAATTAAAATACTCCCATGGAACTATTGAACATATGGCACATTGAGTTCTCTGTTGATTTCACTGTGACACTGGTTCTATTTTTTTGTATGTTTTCTCAACATGGTTATTTTAAGTTTTGCTGAAGCTTCAGCAATGAGACAACCATTAAAAAAAAAAAGAAGAATCAGAGGCTTTTCTGTTTGTTTTTTGGTAGGGAAATGGCTATGTGATATCTTTGATACATGCTTTGTCCAAAGTTAAATATATATATATATATATATATATATATATATATAACAACTTGATGTATTTGAAGTAATTAGGATAAAGTGTCGCCCTCTACTAAATGAAATCTAAACTAAGAGACAAGAGCCTTACACTCTGGTGTCATTTAGTTACCTATTTCAGTGTGGAACATTAATTTTTAACAACCAGTCAGCCCTGTATCTACATACTGTATTTGATGCCTGCAGTAAAATGTTTCGATTTCAAGTAGGTTTAGAGATTCTGTGGGCTTCCCAGCTGGTGCAGTGGTAAAGAATCTGCCTGCCAATGCAGGAATGCAAGAGATGCAGATTTGATCCCTGGGTTGGGACAATGCCCTGGAGGAAGAAATGGCAGTGCACTCCAGTATTCTTGCCTTGATATTTTGATGGACAGAAGAGCCTGGCAGGCTACAGTCCAGCTGGTTGCAAAGATTCAAAACACAACTGAGCAACGGAGCACAGATCACCCCATTGGGATTCTACATTTTAAGAGGAGGGTTACATATTACACTTTATAATGGTGAATTAAAAGCGTCATCTAAACACCGAGAGTATGAAGTGAACCATATTTTTAAACAGCTGTGCATCAAAAAGAGACATAAAGTTCTGTTTTAAAATCACAATGTGTTTCCAAGCAGTTATCATTGGTAAATCATTCACATCCTTTTCCTCAATACTGAAAATTCTTATGAGTTATCATTAGACTGTTACAACTTATAATGGAAAAATCAATGCAGTAAGAAAATTAAATTTTACTGATAGCCTTTAGGCAAAATGCAATGTTAAAGTGCATTTTAGTTTCCCATGTGGTTCATAGGCAAAGGAAGAAATGGAATCTGGGTTAGCTGTCAGGGAAAAATAGTTTTTAGAAGGCTGCAGGCCTGCCTGTGAACCAAACTATTTTCTCATGCATTTGTTTCTTGATTACTTAGTAATGTGAAAATAACCATCCTAATCTGATCATTTGAAAGGTCAGAAGTCTGTTCCACTTAAAAAAAATAATTCTCAAGTCAAAATCAATGAAGAGATCCTCAATCTTCCCAGGAAAGGGAGCTAGCAGGAAGAAAATGGAGTCCTCTCTTGAGCAATGGAGTAATGACATCTGACCCCTAGGGAGAGAAAGGATTGAGGGGAGAAAGAAAAAGGATCAGAGGAGAGGGCCAGACAGAAAAAGAGGCTGGTGGTAAAAAAGAAAATTCATCAAGCTGCCACCAATCTCTTGAGAAGACATGACATATAGACTACATCTGATGTGGTTTGTAATCCATAACTGACCACTTTCTGTTGGCAGACTGATAAAATAGACCTGGATTACCACTCATGCATTTTACTGATCCTGCATTCTTAATAAAGTCATGCTTTATAAGAGTGATTTAAATGACAGTGTTCTTTGCTTAATTACCAAGGGGAATGTGTACAGTTAATTTCTAGATCATAAACAAAGACACTAGTGTTTTACAACTCCTTTCCTACTCTAGACAATGACTAAAAAATTCATTTATTGCCATCATAAAACACAATGACTAGGTAGAGCACATTTTTTTTTCCCATTTGATTTTCAGAAAAACCTTTTTAGTGTTCCTTTTTAAATTTAATGTTATTTAATAAGTTAAGTTTAGTCGTTCAGTTGTAATAGCAGATATCAATGTTTTCAATTTTCAGTCTTCAAAACAGTATATTTAGTTGTAGTTAGTATTTGAAATTGTTCTCAGTCAGCTTTAAATTCTTGGTAATGATTAATATTTTTGAAAGCACATAGGTAATTTTGTTGATGTCTAGAGTATAAAATGGGCTTTCCTAGTAGCTCAGATGGTAAAGAATTCACCTATAGTGTGGGAAACCTGGGTTCAATCCCTGGGTTGGGAAAATCCCCTGGAGGCGGGTATGGCAATCCACTCCAGTATTCTTGTCTGGAGAATCCCCATGGGCAGAGAAGCCTGGTGGGCTGCATACAGTTCATGGGGTTGCAAAAAGTCAGACACAGCAGAGCGACTAAGCACAGCACAGAGTGTTAAATAATAGGGAAGAAAACAGTTTTATCTTCTAAGTGAGGATAGCCAATGATTTCGGTAATCAAAATGATATTGGTTATACTGCCTAATATCATCACAATATTAGAAGTATTTTTCTTATTTAAAAAAATAAATTTTGTATCTTTTCTGATGATTTTTGCTTTGTTGATTTTTTTTTTTAATGCACACTGCACTTTTTAAAAAGTTGCTTGCTGTGAGGTTATTCTCAACAACTTCTGAAAACTTTTTTATTTTCAAAAAATATTTGAAATATGAATCATATTTCATATTCCTAACAAAATGGCTGGAAATATGTGCAGTATGTGTATATCTTAACCCAAACATGAAAAATTACTGGATGAGAATACTGAAGTAAGTTTGGTGAATAAAAGGTTTTCAGTTTGAAGAGCTTACATTTGGAGCTGAATATGTTTATTGGGATTAGATAACATTCAATAACTGATTGTTATGTTTTAATGGAATAAAAATTAATATATATATATATATATAAAGTGATATTATCCCTTTTAGTAATTATAACATATTTTCATTCTAGGATATGATATCATATTCTCCTATATTTGTTTGTTTTTTCCTCATAAATGTCTTCTATTGGGGCCACTTATATACTCCCAAGTCATATACCTACTACTTCTGTAGGAGGTTGCACAGATTCTGTCACATTTCAGTTGACAACTCAATGATCGATCTCCCACCCAAAATACAACAGTGGTTCTACACCATATCCTTTCTGGAATGTACCCATCCTGTCTGATTTCAACGTAAGTCTTCTGAAACAGAGGCATCACAGCACCAGAGCTAGCATGTGAAAAAAAGGACATGAACTCTTTTCAGTGGACAGTACAGTCAGCCCTTGTATCCAGTGGTTCCACATCCTGAGATTCAGCTGACCGTGGATCAAAGTTACCAAAAGTAAAACTTGAATTTGCCATATGCTGGTAACTATTTACAATTATTTACATAGATCCCCTGGAATAGCAAATGGCAACTCAGACCAGTATTCTTGCCTGGGAAATTCCATAGACAAAGGAGCTTGGCAGTCTACAGTTCTTGGGGTCATAAAGAGTCAGACATGACTGAGCATGCATGAACCACACCACAACATACATAGCATTTACATTGTATTAGGTACTGTAAGTAATCTAGAATTATGTAGAGTATGCAGTATGATTTGCACATATGCCATTTATGTAATAAACTTGAGCATCCTCAGATTTTAGTCCTGGAACCAATCCCCTGTGGATATCAAGAGGCGATTGTAATTCATTCTGGTTACAGGGAGATACCAATTTGCCCCCACAAATGACACTTCTATCAGTAAATGCTCTTCTCAATATATTTGCAAGACTCTTCATGGAGTGTTGAATACATAGAACAGTGTTCTATGGAAATAATCCTTAAAATTCATTGCTTGCTATGAATTATAAATACATCATAGCCAAAACCAACTTTTTTTCCCCCCCAGTTGGTAAGAATAGCTCTCCCTATTCCATCCAAGTGTTGACAGCTTTATATTTTGGATACTTGATGGTGTGCCTTGTGATCAGCTTCTTACATCATTGTTTGAGACCTTGGGACCATTATCCTTTCTTCCAGTTTACCTCATAGGAATAAATTTAAAGAGTTGATTAAGTAACATTCTTCACAGTGTGGTATTGAGGCGATTTGTCCAGAAAACAATTGACCATCAGTGACTTATTTCACTCTACTGTACTTTGTGTTTTAAACAACTCTCCTTCTCCTCCAGGAACAATACTATTAGAGAAGAACCCATAAATCGTGAGCCCTAGTAGACCTACAGTAGTACAGTGACTTAGACATATTGGCTTAATGGCTATTTTGACTTTTTCACAGCTTTACAGCACTCACTGTAGTTCCACATAAGGCCCTTGAGTCTGAGAGAGTTAATGACTCTCAGAAAAGACTGTACTTTACTGGACAGCCACAGTTCTTATATGATACACATGCAATGAAAAACTATAGTTCAATTTCTAAAAATTGTGAACATGGTGCTAAAAACATAAAGTCCAATGTTTCCCGTCACCCTCCCAAGTACCGTCCTGCACTAAGGAGAATGCACAGTAATTGAAATTTTTATATGATTGGATTTCTACATATGCAGTTTTAAGGTAAGATTCTAGGATATTGGTTATGATCACTTAACAGATGAGGAAACTGAGCTCACAGAAAACTGTACAATTCCAAGACCACTTATCCAGTTAGTGACAGAAAATGGAAGTGTTAGTTGCTTCAGTCGTGTCTGACTCTTTGCAACCCCATAGACTGTAGCCTGCCAGGCTCCTCTGTCCATGGGAATATTGGAGCAGGTTACCATTCTCTCCTCCAGGGGATCTTCCCAACCCAAGGATGAAACCCAGTCCTCCTGCCTTGCAGATGGTTTCTTTACTATCTGAGCCACAAAGGAAGTGACAGAACCTGGATTTAAATCCAGACCTCTCACTTTCCAAAGGCTAGTTTTTCTAATATATCCTAGAAGCCTTTAGAAATTAATGAACATTTATGATATCTGATGATAAGACATAAAGTAAAAATAGCATTCTCTCAGATTATCATAAGGAAAATACACAGGTGTCTTGAAAATATGCATGTACAGAAGTTAGGCATAATGTACATGTCAGAGGACTGTGGCATCAGTTTTTAGTGAACTGTAGCAAAGTCTCCATGATGTAAATCTAAGTTAAATTTTTATATCTACTGATAACCCAGTGTGATCTGTTGGTGCCTTTATAAAAGAAAAATCAGATTAAAAATTGAAGTGAATCATTAATGTCACATATTTTAACAATAATATATATTTTTAAGAATAACAAAATGTGCCACATGCTTTCTACAATTCCATAAATATTAAAGAAAGTTACACTATCATGGCATAGTCATAAGTTAGCAAGGCAGATGAATGAAAATGCCATGGAAATCAGCAGTGAAACCTTCTGATACATTCAGCGTCAAACTGTTATGGGTTTCAGGTAGAGTTCTGTTTCTGGAATAATTTCATTCATTCTTCTGCCTACAGCACTGTGAGCTAAGAGAGCTGTACATGAGGGAAAATGTAGCCAAATATACACAAAAAAATGCCTTTATTAATAAGTGGGCAAGCTACCAGGCATACCCAGGACTGTGGACCACATAGGAAATAATAAGCCAGTTACTGCATGGGAAGTTGGAGCTCCAGGCTTTAAGACATGGTATGATGGAATCTCTAGTTCAGTGCCGCCATATGAATGTCCTGAATTTCGATTGATTACATTTACAAATTTTTAGGTGAGGGATGGAGCTGAAATTGCCAGCTACAACTATCAAGACCATCCCCAAGAAAAAGAAATGCAAAATAGCAAAATGGCTGTCTGAAGAGGCCTTACAAATGGCTGTGAAAAGAAGAGAAGTGAAAAGCAAAGGAGAAAGGGAAAGATATACCCATTTGAATGCAGAGTTCCAAAGAATAACAAGGAGAGATAAGAGCTTTCCTCAGTGATCACTGCAAAGAGATAGAGGAAAACAACAGAATGGGAAAGACTAGAGATCTCTTCAAGAAAATGAGAGATACCAAGGGAACATTTCATGCAAAGATGGGCTCAATAAAGGACAGAAATGGTATGGACCTAACAGAGCAGAACATTTTAAGAAGAGGTGGCAAGAATACACACAAGAACTGGACAAAAAAGTTTTTCGAATCCCAGATAATCATGATGCTGTGATCACTCACCTAGAGCCAGACATCCTGGAGTGTAAAGTCAAGTAGGCCTTAGGAAGCATCACTACAAATAAACCTAGTGGAGGAGTGGAATTCCAATTGAGCTACTTCAAATCCTAAAAGATGATGCTGTGAAAGGGCTGCACTCGATACGCCAGCAAATTTGGAAAACTCAGCAGTAGACTGGGGTTTTGGATTGGAAAAGGTCAGTTTTCATTCCAATCCCAAAGAAAGGAAATGCCAAAGAATGCTCAAACTACTGCACAATTGCCCTCATCTCATATGCTAGTAAAGTAATGCCCAAAATTCTCCAAGCCAGGCTTCAGGAATATGTGTACCGTAAACTTCCAGATGTTCAAGCTGGTTTTAGAAAAGGCAGAGGAACCAGAGATCAAATTGCCAACATCCGCTGGATCATGGAAAAAGCAAGAGAGTTCCAGAAAAACATCTAATTCTGCTTTATTGACTATGCCAAAGCCTTTGATTGTGTGGATCACAATAAACCTTGGAAAATTCTGAAAGAGATGGGAATATCAGACCACCTGACCTGCCTCCTGAGATATCTGTATGCAGGTCAGGAAGCAACAATTAGAACTGGACATGGAACAGACTGGTTCCAAATAGGAAAAGGAGTATGTCAAGGCTGTGTATTGTCACCCTGCTTATTTAATTTATATGCAGAGTACATCATGAGAAACGCTGGGCTAGATGAAGCACAAGCTGGAATCAAGATTGCCGGGAGAAATATCAATAACCTCAGATATGCAGATGACACCACCCTTATGTGCAGAAAGTGCAGAAGAACTAAACAGTCTCTTGATGAAAGTGAAGAGGAGAGTGAAAAAGTTGGCTTAAAGCTCAAGATTCAGAAAATTAAGATCATGGCATCTGGCCCCATTTCTTCATGGAAATAGATGGGGAAACAGTGGCAGACTATTTTTGGGGAGCTCCAAAATCACAGAAGATGGTGACTGCAGCCATAAAATTAAAAGACACTTACTCCTTGGAAGAAAAGTTATGACCAACCTAGACACCATATTAAAAAGCAGAGACATTACTTTGCCAACAAAGTTCCATCTAGTCAGGTTTATGGTTTTTTCAGTAGTCATGTATGGATCTGAGAGTCGAATAATTGATGCTTTTGAACTGTGGTGTTGGATAAGACTCTTGAGAGTCCTTTGGACTGCAAGGAGATCCAAGCAGCCCATCCTAAAGGAAATCAGTCCTGAATATTCATTGTAAGGACTGATGCTGAAGCTGAAACTCCAATACTTTGGCCACCTGATGCGAAGAGCTGACTCATTTACAGACCCTGATGCTGGAGAAGGCGATGGCACCCCACTCCAGTACTCTTGCCCGGAAAATCCTATTGGTGGAGGAGCCTGGTAGACTGCAGTCCATGGGGTCATGAAGAGTCGGACACGACTGAGCGACTTCCCTTTCCCTTGATGCTGGGAAAGATTGAAGGCAGGAGGAGAAGGGGACGACAGAGGATGAGATGTTTGGATGGCATCACTGACTCAATGGACATGAATTTGAGTAAACTTTGGGAATTGGTTATGGACACGGAGGCCTGGTGTGCTGTGGTTCATGGGGTCACAAAGATTCAGACATGACTGAATGACTGAACTGAACTGAACTGAACTAGCTAGAAAAGTCCTGGAGGAAGCTGGACAGGGAGTAACATAAGGTTCCCACCTCAGTGTGTGGATGCATACATGGATGCTTACATGTGTTTTCCTAGCACATGATCTGAATTCATCTTCAGGTTTCCACATTCAGGCAAAGATTATTCTGTTCTTCCTCTCAACACCATCTCTATTAATATCTTTCTTTACAATATCTTTGTAGTTAGTTAGATGCAAACAATCATGTTGCCTTCTCATAGGGTTGGAAGAAAGGAAGAAAAGTGCATTGCTGAAATAAATCTCAGTTTAGCAATTTAATTTCACCATGATCATTTTGACTTTTACGCCACTTTCTTGCAGTGACTGCTGTGTAATATCCTGTGGAATTCATAATTAATTGAGACTGATAAGCAGATTTTCTTGAATATTAAAATAGGATAGATACTTCTGGGTCTTCTAGATTATCAAAATGGGGGTGTGGATAACAAATGCCAAAACAAATGGCATATGGTCCAGTGGTTTATGAAATGGATAGATGGGTGATGGAGTCATGGACTCTTTCCTCAATATTTTGTTTTTAAATATAGAATCTGAGTTAAAAAGTTGACTAAGCAACTTAAATGTTAGGAAATATTATAGTGTCAAATGAAAATGATTTTTTTAAATGTATGTAGGCAATTAGATTAATGCTAGCTTATTGTGTAGATGTACTGATTGTGTTAATACTGTGCAAAAGCTATTTTTATAATCCAAAGACAAGTCGAGGTCTGATTTAATCTATTCAGCATATTGTTTTCCCTAGACATTTTATATCTTTTAAAATTTCCATTTTTAAATATAGCATGATTTCTGCCTTATAAACAGTGTTCTGTCAGTTTTCTGCCTTTAGAGCTACTATACATTCTCTACATGATCCATACAGATGAAGCATCAGTTCTTATGAGGTTTCCAACTCTCCTGAAAAAAACCCAGTAACTCTTTCTTTTCAGGTTTACCATTGCATGTACATTATATTTCCTGCTTCCTGACAATTTAAGAACAGAGGCTCTTGTATCTTCATCATTACTGTCTTCCCAGTATGTACAACAATTTGACGTATACAGTAGATATTCAGAAGCTGTTTATAAATTAGATAAATAACTCGTGGCAAAGTCTATTGCATAAAGCTGTTGTTTTATATAGCATTTAATAAAACATAAGTAGTTTGTTGAGTGCCTATAAGACAGTTCAATTGCCTTACACACTTAACAAAAATTTTATTTTTTTGTTTATTTAAAATACATTTATTGTATATCTGCTCTGTACAGAACACAGTGCCACGGGTCATAGGTAAATGTGAGAATTTGATGCCTCCCGTTACATCTAAGGGGGCTGTAAGCTATGAACAGAAATATCTATTATGCAAGTTTGAATGTGATAAATGTTATAGAGGAGCACTAAAGAAAGTTTATCAGTACAGTTCAGTGGCTCAGTCATGTCTGACTCTATGTGACCCCATGGACTGCAGCACACCAGGCTTCCCTGTCCATCACCAACTCCTAGAGCTTGCTCAAACTCATGTCCATCGAGTCAGTGATGCCATCCAACCATCTCATCCTTTTTCATCCTCTTCTCCTCCTGCCTTCAATCTCTCCCAGCATCAAGGTCTTTTCCAAGGAGTCAGTTCTTCACATCAGGTGGCCAAAGTATTGAAGTTTCAGCTTCAGCATCAGTCCTTCCAATGAATGCTCAGGACTGATTTCCTTTAGGATGGACTGGTTGGATGTCCTTGCAGTCCAAGGGACTCTCAAGAATCTTTTCCAATGTCACAGTTCAAAAGCATCAATTATTCGGTGCTCAGCTTTCTTTATAGTCCAACTCTCACACTCATATGTGACTACTGAAAAAAACCAAAGCTTTTACTAGACAGAACTTTGTTGGCAAAGTAATGTCTCTGCTCTTTTAATGTGCTGTCTAGCTTGGTCCTAGCTTTTCTTCCGAGGAGTGTCTTTTAATTTCATGGCTGCAGTCACCATCTGCAGTGATTTTGGAGCCCAAAAAAAATAGTCTGCCACTATTTCAATTTTTTCCCCATCATTTGCCATGAAGTGATGGGATTGGATGACATGATCTTAGTTTTCTGAATGTTGAGCTTTAAGCCAACTTTTTCAATCTCCTTTCACTTTCCTCAAGAGGCTCTTTAGTACTTCTTCACTTTCTGCCATAAGGGTGGTGTCATCTGCATATCTGAGGTTATTGATATTTCTCCCGGCAATCTTGATTCCAGCTTGTGCTTCTTCCAGCCCAGCATTTCTCATGATGTACTCTGCATATGAGCTAAATAAGCAGGGTGACAATATACAGCCTTGACATACTCCTTTCCCGATTTGGAACCAGTCTGTTGTTCCATGTCCAGTTCTAACTTTTGCTTCTTGACCTGCAGACAGATTTTTCAGAACCTAGATAAGGTGGTTTGGTATTCCCATCTTTTGAAGAATTTTCTACAGTTTGTTGTGATCCACACAAAAGTTTTGGTGAAGTCAGTAAAGCAGAAGTAGATGTTTTCTGGAACTCTCTTGCTCTTTAAGTGATCCAGAGGATGTTGGCAGTTTGATCTCTGGTTCCTCTGCCTTTTCTAAATCCAGCTTGAATATCTTGAAGTTTGCCATTCATGTACTGTTGAAGCCTGGTTTAGAGATATTTGAACATTACTTTACTAGTGTATGAGATGAGTGCAATTATGCGGTAGTTTGAGCATTATTTGGCATTGCCTTTCTTTGGGATTGGAATGAAAACTGACCTTTTCCAGTCCTGTGGCCACTGCTGAGTTTTCCAAATTTGCTGGCATATTGAGTGCAGCACTTTCACAGCATCATCTTTCAGGATTTGAAATAGCTCAACAGGAATTCTATCACCTCCACTAGCTTGTTCATATTGATGCTTTCTAAGGCCCACTTGACTTTGCATTCCAGGCTTGTCTGGCTCCAGGTGAGTGATCACACCATCGTGATTATCTGGGTCATGAAGTTCTTTTTTGTAGTTCTTCTGTGTATTCTTGCCTCCTCCTCTTAATGTCTTCTGCTTTTGCTAGGTCCATACCATTTCTGTCCTTTATTTTGCCCGTTTTTGCATGAAATATTCTGTTATCTCTGAAGGAAGTACAATAGACATCTTTAAAAGAGAGAATATTTCAGCAGTCTTTCTTTCATTCAGTAATATTTTTGGAATAACTGTTACATGCCAAGCAGGATAGATACAGTGGTGAACAAGATACCTCTACTTTTAAAATTTTATAGTTAACTAGAACTAGATATCTTTAGGGTAATGTTGGAAATTCAGGTGAGTGGACAAAGAATTCTTGTACAATACCCTGACTACCATGATAGGGACAGAGCATAGAAAACGTCTCTTCAAAGCACAGAATAGGGATATCAAATGATTAACATTGTTCTGTCATTTTAGGCTATCTATTGTGTTGAAACCATTTTTTTTCCTATCCAAAAATATGCCTGAGATTATTTATATACATGATTTTAATTCACTTAAGATAAAACATTCCAAAAGTATAACTTACCTGGAAAATAGTTTGTTGCATGATCAAATAAAGCATGATTCCATAATGTTCTTGCTTTGAAGGAAGAAATATGTTTGTGATTGAACCTGACAGATTTAGAAAATTAAGAAAAAGTATGTTGTGGAGAGACTGTTGTAATGAATTATATGGCAGTGAAAACAGTCATTATAATTTATCAACCAAGATGCTAGATAAATGTGCAATATGCTTCTATTGCATTTATTCAATGGAACAAAGGCAATGGCACCCCACTCCCATGGACGGAGGAGCCTGGTGGGCTGCACTCCAGGGGGTCACTGAGAGTCGGACACGACTGAGCGACTTCACTTTCACTTTTCACTTTCATGCATTGGAGAAGGAAATGGCAACCCACTCCAGTGTTCTTGCCTGGAGAATCCCAGGGACAGGGGAGTCTGGTGGGCTGCCATCTATGGGGTCGCACAGAGTTGTACACAACTGACGGGACTTAGCAACAGCAGCATAGACACATATCCATGCAAACAGATGCACAGGATGGATTTTGATAACTTAGATGAAGCGATACATATGCAAATAGGTTAATAGAATAATATTTAAAAAATCAGAAAAGTAGGGCAGGGAAAGGGAGAAGGAGGAGGTACCTTTGTTAATCAAGAGTATTGACATAGTTGTGAAGTGTAATGCCGCTTTGATTCTGAGACTCCTAGAAATGAGAGCAGATACTGACCCTTACCATAATGCAAAGAATATTTTGATTGGTTCCAGTTGTTTAGTGATGGGAACAATTGCTTTGATTAAAATTTTGACAGTTGAAATTCTAAGTAATATAATGCATATATGCATGCTTAGTTGCTCAGTTGTGTCTCTTTGTGACTTTGTGGACTAATGTAGCTTGTCAGGCTACTCTGTCCATGGAATTAATTCTTCAGGCAAGAATACTGGAGTGGGTAGCCATTCCTTTCTCCAGTGGATCTTTCCAACTTAGGGATTGAATATGGGTCTCCTGCATTGTAGGCAGATTCATTACTGTCAGAACCACCAGGGAAGCTCAAATTATATAATACCTAATTATAAAGTTAAATATCATATATACATAAGCTAAAACTTAGAGACTGATTTTTTGTGGTTAGTAGTTCAGCTGGTAAAGAATCTGCTTGCAGTGCAGGAGACCTGGGTTCAATCCCTGGGTTGGGAAGATTCCCTGGAGGAAGGCATGGCAACCCACTCCAATATTCTTGCCTGGAGAATCCCCATGGACAGAGGAGCCTGTCCATGGGATTGCAAAGAGTCAGACATGACTGAGTGAATAAGCACAGCACAGAAGAAGTAAGGATTTATGTAAAGCAATGCATACTTAATGTCTGCACTTTTTGTACTGTATATTAGTATGTATTTTGCACAATGTTCAGTTCAACTCCTGAATTGCAAATAGTAACTTTAGAGACCAAATTGTGGGTATTAAGGGTAAACATAGGGCAAGTCTTCAGACACAACCCTGATGGAATCAGACCTGCTTCAGACTGTCTTCCAAAAAAGGTCACTCTATAAGAGTGTACTTTTGAAATCACCTAAGGATAATATATCCCAGAATTACAACAGCAATCTTATCACAAGAAAATGGAGCTTCAATATTCTTATTAACTTTAAACAAGCTATTCTATGTGCCTAAATAACACCACAAACTGAAATTTTGTATGATTACTGATACATAATAGATTTTTCTTTGAAAACTATTAAAAGGTATTTTTTTTGTGACCAGTATAAATTAAACTGCAGAAAAGTATGGATTCTGTAAAATTCATCTTAAAAAAGGTTCTTGGCATATGAAATGTAAAGATAACTTTTGCTTTTAAAAGCACTCCTAGTCCATCAATAGAAAGAGACACTCTTGCAGTGCTGCTGATTAAATATCAAGAAGGGAGGACACACTATGGAAACACATGGGAGGTACATGTAATATGGGGATTAATTGAGAAAGAAAGAGGAAATTTCACAGAAGTTTTTATAGGGTAAATAAAGCCTCTTAAATTGAGTCTTAAATTTTAAGTGGGAGTTAGCCATGTGAAAATTAATGGAAACTTTTAAAAATTACACTTTTCTGTACTTTTTATTAACAAGGAAAATCATGAAGTTAATGCATACCAGAGCTAAGAAATGGAATGTCAAAGGCTCAGATGTATAAAGGAGTATGGGAATTTTGAAAATTTTATTATAGGATGCTAGGTTGCTACTAGAGTGTAAGTTAGGGACTGGTAAGAGAGGAAGTCTGTTTACTGGTTTTTACACATTATTGTAAAGAGGTTTAAAGTATCTGTAACCATACTTACTCCAACATAATTTCCTACGTTATCTGTTAGGCTGTTTTTGAATGCATATCTCCTTTGCTGTTGTTGTTTAGTCACTAAGTCATGTCTGACTCTTTAGCAGGCCATAATTTCCTTGGAGGCAGAATCATGTCCAATTTGCCATTCTCAACATATTATGCCTGCTGCATACTCATAGCTACAAAAAATTTGTTCAGTGATATGAATATATCTTGAAGACAGTGCAGAATCAAAGAGGGGTTTTCAGTTCAGCTCAGTCGGTCAGTCGTGTCCGACTCTTTGTAACCCCATGAACTGCATGCCAGGCCTCCCTGTTCATCACCAACTCCCGGAGCTTGCTCAAACTCATGTCCATCAAGTCGGTGATGCCATCCAGTCATCTCATCCTCTGTCATCCCCTTCTCCTCCTAATATGGCACAAAAATATAAGGGTGAATTTAAGTGTCAGGGAGACAAGTTAAAATTCTTTTTCAGTAGACAAAGGTGAGAATAAGTTCTACATTTTTGGTCAGGACATTTTGGTATATTATAAGGCCTTCTTATGAATGAGGTTCTTAGAAATTTGTGCCTGCTTTTATGTATGGATTTCTATATAAACAAGTGATGAGACACATATGACCTATGAGAAATATTAGACATTCTTTATAGAAAGTCCTTCATCTAATAGATAAGAAAATTGAGGCCTAAAAATGGTCCAGTTCACTCAAAGCTTCTCATTGAACTTCACTTTCTTGTATAGTCAACTGGTTATTTCTGGCTGACAGAAGATCAACTTCCAGGGGGTTATTTATTGAATAACATTTATATCTTTCTCATGACTAAAGAAAACTGAAATGAAAAAGAATGCTATATTTGTATCTGTCAGGACCTAGGCTTTTAAACATAAACCACTTTACTTATTTCAAAAGGGGGAAGAGGGCAGTACAGTGAATTTGTCACATAGGAATTTGAGCAGTTCAAATAGCAGAAGAGAGATAGGAATGGCAAGTCTGGGAACAAAAAGTTACATTAGTGATCCCACAAGTCTCCACCTGTTTCTGTGCTGTTGGAGATGCTGTGATAGTCAGTCCTGGTTTCAGCAGAGAAGTATCACCTCTCTCAGAGCTGGAACTGTTGTAAAAGGGAATATCTCTTCTCAGGTTACCTGAGTCTAGATTGAACCATCTCAACTCAGCTAATACTGCGTCCACTCCAGGAACTGCTATGTAGCTGGTACAAGAAGCAGAATATGTTCTTTTTTTCTGCTTCTTACTTCCTTTCTAGATGTTTTCTACTCTATCAAGATCACATTCCTTATAGATTTGAAATCTATTTAATTTTCACCTAACATTTTGAATAGCCATCATATAGATATTAAATAATTTACTTAATAATTTGCCTAATTTTTAGTATTTAGATCAGTTCTAATCTTTGCCACCCAAAATAGTATTTGGTAAATATCTTTATTTGCAACTATTGTTTGAAGTTTCAGATAATTTTTTAGGTAAGGGTCTCAGAAGTATGAAGAGTAGTTTCAAAGACTTTTTATATTTTAAGACTACTTTGTTGCTTACCAAAAGTTGTTTAATTCCAAAGGTCTATAACTAGAATTTATTCTCTCCAACAATGAAATCTCATTGTTGTTTCACTAGCATAAAGTATTTTTCTTTCTTTTCTCCATAGCCTTTACTCTCTTTCTTCTGCTCTGCCTATGTCTATTTTGTTTTATTTTATTTACTATTTTGACATTTTCTTAGTATTCAGTCTTCTTTACAATGTGTTTTTAATGGAAGCACCTTATAGATCTCTTGGTTTTTGTATCTTAATCAAGATTATCTTAGACTTACATTTATATATATATATATATATATATATATATATATATATATATATATATATATTTGCTATTACTTGTCTGTAAAACTTTCAGATATCTTTAATTGTCCATTCTGAATGTTAGAGGTTATTTGTTATCAATTCATAAAAAGGATTTTTCTTTTGTATTAAGAAAAGAACATTTCTCAGGGCCAATAATTATATTGATGGATATTCTTGCCTTTTGTAGGAGACTGGGTTACTCTAATGCCATTTAATTGGAGGTGGAGGAAGGGATGCTAATGCTGCAAAACACAAATTCCTCCTAAGAGCTTGGCTTTCATCCCAGAACTGCAAGGGAATACCCCAAAACACATCTGATGGCTAGCTGCTATTATATGATAGGAAATATTTCCCTGCCTATTTTTTTTAATGGTAATCAGGATTTTTTTTATTTTTTAATTTTATTTTATTTTTAAACTTTACAATATTGTATTGGTTTTGCCAAATATTGAAATGAATCCACCACAGGTATACATGTGTTCCCCATCCTAAACCGTCCTCCTTCCTCCCTCCCCATACCATCCCTCTGGGTCATCCCAGTGCACCAGCCCCAAGAATCCAGTATTGTGCATCGAACCTGGACTGGTGACTCGTTCCATATATGATATTATATGTATTTCAATGCCATTCTCCCAAATCATCCCACCCTCTCCCTCTCCCACAGAGTCCAAAAGACTGTTCTATACATCAGTGTCTCTTTTGCTGTCTCATCAAGACAGTATGGTACTGGCACAAAGACAGAAATATAGATCAATGGAACAAAATAGAGAGCCCAGAGATAAATCCACACACCTATGGATACCTTATCTTTGACAAAGGAGGCAAGAATATACAATGGATTAAAGATAATCTCTTTAACAAGTGGTGCTGGAAAAACTGGTCAACCACTTGTAAAAGAATGAAACTAGAACACTTTCTAACACCATACACAAAAATAAACTCAAAATGGATTAAAGATCTAAATGTAAGACCAGAAACTATAAAACTCCTAGAGGAGAACATAGGCAAAACACTCTCTGACATACATCACAGCAGGATCCTCTATGACCCACCTCCCAGAATATTGGAAATAAAAGCAAAAATAAACAAATGGGACCTAATTAACCTTAAAAGCTTCTGCACAACAAAGGAAACTATAAGCAAGGTGAAAAGACAGCCTTCAGAATGGGAGAAAATAATAGCAAATAAAGCAACTGACAAACAACTAATCTCAAAAATATACAAGCAACTCCTACAGCTCAACTCCAGAAAAATAAATGACCCAATCAAAAAATGGGGCAAGGAACTAAATAGACATTTCTCCAAAGAAGACATACAGAAGGCTAACAAACACATGAAAAGATGCTCAACATCACTCATTATCAGAGAAGTGCAAATCAAAACCACTATGAGGTACCATTTCACGCCAGTCAGAATGGCTACGATCCAAAAGTCTACAAGCAATAAATGCTGGAGAGGGTGTGGAGAAAAGGGAACCCTCTTACACTGTTGGTGGGAATGCAAACTAGTACAGCCACTATGGAGAACATTGTGGAGATTCCTTAAAAAACTGGAAATAGACCTGCCTTATGATCCAGCAATCCCACTGCTGGGCATACACACTGAGGAAACCAGAAGGGAAAGAGACACGTGTACCCCAATGTTCATTGCAGCACTGTTTATAATATCCAGGACATGGAAGCAACCTAGATGTCCATCAACAGATGAATGGATAAGAACGCTGTGGTACATATACACAATGGAGTATTACTCAGCCATTAAAAAGAATACATTTGAATCAGTTCTAATGAGGTGGATGAAACTGGAGCCTATTATACAGAGTGAAGTAAGCCAGAAAGAAAAACACCAATACAGTATACTAACACATATATGTGGAATTTAGAAAGATGGTAACAATTCCCTGTCTATTGATACAATTCAAAGTAGGATAAATCAATCCTCAGTTATATGGTAAAATATTTTGCTAATTTTATTCCCTGTATCTATCGCTGACGTGTCTTATTTATTTATCTATTTTTCTTCTGAAAGCACTATGAAACCATGATTATTTTGACAACTATGTTTGACTTGATTTTACCTAGGTAAAATTGGGTAAAGCACTGTGACTTGGAATTTGGAGCTTTTAGTTATATAATTTTGCAGTGGAAAGTTTTTTTGCTTCAGTTTAAAGGTTTCTTTTTTTTTTTTGACATTTTATAGAGACTAAAGTTGAACCACCCAAAGAATTTAAGTTGATTTCATAATTGAGGACACTAGGAATGGGTGACAATTTAATAACTACTTTAATGTTTTATAAATAGTAGATGCCATGGTCTTTGGAAATATATAAACCTGTTAATAGCAACTGTTAAGTAATATACTGTCTGAGGAAATGGAATCCTCAAATATTGGATGCTATTATGAATATAAAGGGTGAAGGCACAAACTGTGGATAGTATTCAATGATTAGATTATTTAACTGGGATATTTAAATAAACCTGAAAGAGAATAAAATATTACTTCCTAAATATATTTTGCAACCATACAGGACTGACAGAGTTATGAAGCTAAGAAGTTTTAAACTGGCAATGATCCTGGAAATTATATATAGTTTTCATCCCCTATTTTTTCCTAGAGAAGAAACTAAAGATCCATAAGACTATGAAATAATTTCTCCAGAAAAGTAAGATCCATTGAAGAAAAATAATATCCTGAGAAAAGAGCCAGCTTAAGGATTAAGAATAGTAGAGTTCATAGGTGAGTGGTAAGATACTAAAAGGCTTAATCATTAAAGCTGAGCCAGATATATTTGAAATGAGTATTTGAATGGAACTAGGAGATGATAACTTTGCTTGTTTGGAAGTGAGATAGGCAAGCCATGTAAAACAGATGTTTCCCACAATACCCTTTCCAGATAGTAATAAAGTAGATATTAAGAGAACAATATTGCTAGGAAAAAAATAAGAGCATTCTCCCAGAAATTTGAGAATAATTGCCAAAATGTGAAACTCATCCTTTGTCCTAGCAGTTCTATAAATTTAATCAATAGGCATACTTGTATAAGTTACCAAAAACCTGTATTGATAACAGTCACTGACCAATTTGTATAACTACAATATTGAAAACACTATAATATCCATTTATAAGAAAAGTAGTTAATTATATAGATGCACAATCCTTAAAAAAAATGTATAGAGTTTATGCTCACTACCATCAAAGGAGTCCTAAAATATGTTGAAAAGTAAATAAAGTCAGGTGAAACTCACTACAGACAATGCAATCATATTTGTTTTTTAAAAAGGAAGTGTGTGTGTGTGTAAATGTCTGTCCTTGTAGGAGAGACTGTGTACATGCCTGGATGGTTGGAGAAAATCTCTAGAAATACACATAACAAATGAGATGCAGCTGTTTCTTTAAGGGCTGTGATGCAGGAGTGATAAGATTATTATTACAAACCTTTTGTGTTATTTGATTGTTTATATACATGCATTACCTTTTTAATCACAGAAATTAAAGATAAAATAATCTCACAATCTATGACTTGAGTCATCTCAGAAAAATCATAGACATTTTAAACTCTCAATTTTTTTTTGTTTTGTTTTGTTTTATTTTATTTTTAAACCTGAAACACTGTATTAGTTTTGCCAAACATCAAAACGAATCCGCCACAGGTATACATGTGCTCCCCATCCTAACTCTCAATTTTTAGAAAATTCCTGACACATTCATAAATGATGATTCACTTGCAACTCTTACCTCTTGAAGTACTACTTTATGTTTCTCTACGGGCTGTCGTGCCACCTACTGTATTCTGTTCCCCAGGGCAGTATGGATAGGAACATAATAACTCATGGATGTGCTCTGGTGTCTCTCTGCATAGAGATATCACTAGAGATCACTGTGCTGGGCCTGGGTAACTGTCAACAGGAGGTACAGATGCTGCTTCTCAAAACTCATGTTCTACCTTGATCATAATTAAACCTACTATAGGATAAATGCTTATCATAAGTTCTATCATCAAGGATGACTCTAGCAGGTATCTTGAAGTCCAAGAAACAGTATTGTGTTCATTCAGATAGTCACCAGACCCAATCCAGGGCAGAGATTGCTTTCCTTTTCTTCATAGAGAAGATAGGAATGCTTCTCCCTTTGGCACACTTGGACCTGTGTTATGGTCACCTTGCTCTGTGAGGTTACTGCTGCTTCTCTAGTATAAAGGTCTTTTTCCTTCCATGAAGCAAAATTGCCATTTCTCTCTCTTTTCACTAGAGGACCGAAGGAAAATACATCTCCTGCCATAAATCTGCAGTGTCTCTTTTCCACTCAGGCATGTTATTTTTGTCAGAAGAGTGGAACTTGGAGAAAGGAAAGATGAATTGACTGATAGAGTGCTGATAGTGGTGGAGATTTAAATGTGATACATTATGAGATTCTTGGATAGAGACAGGAGGAAAAAGCTGTAAAACTTGACAGACAGAGGAGTAAAGAGACTATCAAACATGATCAAGTAGAAAGAATAATAATGGAAGAAGGAAGCCACCAGTGCCAAAATAACAGGCTTGGGCCAGTAGAATAGTGAACTTAAGATTTCAGTGTTATTGTGGTATTTGTTGGTGGTAATGTTTAGAGTATGGGGACCACAATAGCTGTTTCAAAGCTTGAAGTGAGAAGTTGATGCTTAGGAAATTTGGAAATTTGGGGCAGGATTGTTGAAATTGCCCATATTCATAGTATGAAGAAAAGATTTGGTTTCATTTTCTTGAGCCATGTAAGTAAGTGACCCAGCAGTCATAGAAAACACAAAAACAACAAAAAATGTTGGACCTAATACTGGCTGAAGACATTAACATGGAATGGCCTACATGCACATCAGTTTAGAGTTACACAAAGAGCACCACTGCCTCACAACACCATTGGCAGTGTGCATTCAAAAGTGAACCTCCTGCAATTATTACAGGTTTGTATTCAGCAAAGGAGCCAGTCATGAATTTAAGCAAGATAGTATAGAATTGGTTCTTTGAAGAAGCGAAATATGGAGGTGATGTTTGGTTAAAGACCTCAAAGCACCTGATAGAAAAACTGGTAGCCCTGGCATGCAAGGTAGAATATTAAGTTTGAAAGGGATATGTGGAAAAAGAGTCCTTGGAGAAATAATCAAAGCTGGTGGACCTGAAAAGCAGCATGTTCTGATCCTAAGGATTAAGTCAGTAAAGTCATTTTTGACTGGTTCTTCTGAGGTTAAGTTGTTACTTTTTCAACTTGGCTTATGGCAAAGCCCATGGTGAAAACTTCTGGAGCAATAATGAGAAGGAAGGGGAATAAATCATAGTGGTAAATGTGCAGTTGTTTCCATGCTATGAGAAGAGAGCTAGATTTTGTTTCATGAAAAGCAAGTTTAAAAATGTTTGGATGACAATTGGAGAATAAAAGTTAATGTCAAAATGAGTAAGTCCATAAAAGCTAAATAAAATGGGTGGTGGTGTTGTGTAACAAATAATCTTTAGATGGAGAGGCAGAGGTGGAGAAGAAACTTGTATTTGGCCACTGTGGCAAATACACACCCCTTTTGCACAATCAATTTCACAGCAACTGGGATGGGTAGTTCTATGTGCATTGCCAGCATTCCACCTGAAGCACACACCATGGAGTGTTTCTGATTTTCTGCTTCAGGCATTCTGTAAGTTGAGCCTCTCAGCCCAGAACGTAACTGTGTTTGTGGGTGTAGATGGATGTTGCTGCTGCTGCTGCTGCTGAGTCGCTTCAGTAGTGTCCGACTCTGTGTGACCCCATAGACGGCAGCCCACCAGGCTCCACCATTCCTGGGATTCTCCAGGCAAGAATACTGGAGTGGGTTGCCATTTCCTTCTCCAGTGCATGAAAGTGAAAAGTTAAAGTGAAGTCGCTCAGTCGTGTCCGACTCTGTGTGACCCCATAGACGGCAGCCCACCAGGCTCCACCATTCTCCAGGCAAGAATACTGGAGTGGGTTGCCATTTCCTTCTCCAGTGCATGAAAGTGAAAAGTTAAAGTGAAGTCGCTCAGTCACGTCCGACTCTCAGCGACCCCATGGACTGCAGCCCACCAGGCTCCTCCGTCCATGGGATTTTCCAGGCAAGAATACTGGAGTGGGGTGCCATTGCCTTCTCTGGTAGATGGATGTTAGTGCTTCCAAAGACCGTCTTCAACTAGTCTTCATCTAATAGTGGGGGAAGATCTGTCATTTCACCAACCTCCCTGAAAGAAATTTCAGGGTAACCATTCTGAGATGATTCCTCTACAAGATTTCTCAAAGTCTCCACAAATCTCCAGATAGATTGATTTCTAGTTGCCTTGATCAACAGCCCCCTCAATCAGGCTTTCAACTTCCCTAGTTCCTTACTTTTGCCTCCTGGAATTAACTCATAAGTTTTCTGCACCAAAATCCTCGTGTCAGGCTCTTCTTTAAGAAATCCAAATTAAGACAGTATGTTACTTCCTTTCTCAGTAAACAGCTTAGCAGTGGGAATTTGTGGATAATAAATAATGTTTGCATTAGAAAACTGTAGTGACTATTGATTAGCAATGGGTTTTAGTGAAGTGTGGCTTAGTATTTACATTTACAATTAGACAATTCATTGGATCCAGTTTTCTCTTCTTTCATGTGTGATGTGCTTACATTTTATCATTCTGAGATTGTTTCCTGTAGAGTCTCTCCTATCTACCCTCATCAATTCTTGGAAACATTCAAGGCACTACATAAAGTTGGCTCTATTTAGAGCTAAAGATTTATACTTCCCTTAAGCCAGAGATATAATCTCCTGAAATGGGCATAAACTGATGAATAGAGACATGGTCCTCAGAAGACCTAACCTACCTCATGGTCTCTGGCTAATGCTCACTAGCTATGAGGAACTTTGTTATATGGTTTCGTGCTCCAAGGTGCACCCAATCTTCACTATAATCAGTTCCGCCACCTTCTTCTTACAACTCGTTTCTGTTGGTGGGGCAGACGGGAGGGGGTGAAGCTGGTGATTAATTTGAAGTAACAACAAATTAAAATCTCTCTCTATTTTTCCAACTCTCCCATTCCCCCCTTTTCACTTCGTTTAAACTCTAAGCCTGTGTGAGAATCAGCTGAAGTTCAAGCCTAATTAGGAATTAGAGGATGTTAGCTCTGCATGTAAAGGTCCACCAGAGGTTAGTTGACACAACATTGCATGTATTCAACTGCCATTTTAAAAATTCTTGTATTAGTTAAGTATACATGGTTAAGAGTTAGAAACTCCAGGCAAGAGACATTTTTTATATACTTTATAGTACTGTTATTCTGTAATTCTGGGTACTGTATAGAGCATAGAATGATAAGAGCAAATAGCTATAATTTGATATAATTAATATAATGTTTTTATTTTTGAATTGAACAAAGACCATAGAATTTGAATTTGTGATCGTCATGTTCTACATGAAGATGCTTGTAGAAAATGTTCAGAAGCAAATTATCATATGCAATTTTTTCTCTTATTTTCCTCTCTGATTTATTGGTTATGTGTTCACAGCTGGTTGCTAACCCAGAATTTGATGCACATTCACAGTGTCCTGATCATTTGCATTTATCCACTGAGATATTGTGCTTCTTCCCCGTCAGTCCCTTGCAGACTCTCTAATTATGCTGAAACCTTTTGTCTGTGACTTTGGCAGTTCTCCTGGAGTGCACACATCTCCCAGCATCCTGCAGATGTGGCTCAAAATTAATCTAGTGGCAAAGGGTTCCTGGTTTCCTTCACAAACTGGAAATCACTAGTGAGAAAAGTGCCACCACTTTTTTCTTTGTCTTTGTAATTTGCACAAGTTATTCAAATCCTCTGTGTGATGCCTGAAGCCAGGAACACCACATGGTCATTGGTTTATGATAAGACTCTAAGCTGTATTTTTAGGTCTTTCAAATGGTTCGCTTTTCAAGGCTTTCACAGCACAGCTGAGCCCTCATTGGTGGTGGCTGAGCCTCATGGGTTCCCGTTTAAGTACTTAAGCTCCTATAGTGATTGATGCCATAGATGAAAATACATCAGTAGGCCTGATAGATGAAGTAGAAAATATACATTTCTCCATTTAATAGCTGTGTGCCAGAGAGTATCTACTTCTGTGTGTGATTGATAGCTGCTGCTGCTCCTGCTGCTAAGTCGCTTAAGTTGAAAAGACACAACTAAGGTCTGTGCAACCCCATAGAAGGCAGCCCACTAGGCTCCTCTGTCCCTGGGATTCTCCAGGCAAGAGTACTGGAGGGGGTTAAGGTCTCCTTATTCTTAGGTAGGAAAAAGGTCTGTATAGAGACTAAGAATCCTTACATTTAAAAGGAGACCGCATTTTATATCTGTGTTGCTGTTTCACTTTACATTTGTGCTTCAGTCAACCAATGTGTGAGTTTCTGCAGCCACTCAGGCTTGGGCCCAACATGAAATATTGTTAAGTAGTCTAATTTAGATTTTGTTTACCTCTCTTTACAAGCTTTGCCAATGTTGAAATTAATTGTCTGAGAATTCTGAGAAGGCTCATAAAATGTTTTGCCATCCACAACTACTGTTATAGCTTTGCCTTTCCTCTCCCTCAATAACACTTCAGATTAATCTGAATTACCATAGTTGTCAATACTTTTTTATCTCATGACTGATTACAGTCTTGGAGAAATCAATCTCTAAAATTAGCATACAAGTACATCTCTATTAAAATTCTATCACAAACAAATAGCATATTGTCTGCTTTATGTAGTACCAAGGGATAAAAAATAAATTGCCAGGATACATTTCTTGGTAAAAAAGAAAATGATCTGTTGTTGTTTTTTCCTCTATTGCTTTACCTTTTTCTCCTCTTCTATATTTTTTGTTTGCCAAGTGTTAATATGTCTACAAATTTTGGTGAAATCTATAGTTACTTGAAAAATATCTTGATTTGCAAATTAGTACTTATTAGAAAATGCATGGTCACTCTTCTATTTGCACAGATTCTGCATTCACAGTGGGTTGAATCAATAGATGCAAAATCCATGGATACAGAGTGTCAACTGTGTGCCACCTTATAAAAAGGACTTAAGCATCTGTGCTGGGGTTTGGAAAACAATCCTCTGTAGATACCCAGGGACAAGTGTATTAGAGACAAGCAGTACACATATATTATTAGTATGTGAGTGTGTTTTTTTTTTTTTAACTGACTAGTCAAAAGTTACTCTGAAAAAAAGTTGGTATTCTATAGTACACTACCTTCAGAGAAGGTACTGAAGAGTCAGTATTGTTTTTTCTTCAAGAAGCCCCAGAACATGGTAGTATCTTCATGTCTCTAGTGTAGCCTAGAGTCTGACGCTAAAAGTTTGCAGTTCTGAAAGAGAGACTTGAGCACCATATCCAGAGGTGATTAAAATAATAAATTATTGGTAAAAAACATGAATCAAAATTATATATTATAAATCAATCATGATTATGAAGTTATGGATGAGAAGGTATTTCTAAAAATAGAAACTGTATAATTCTGTATCAACTCATACTCCCAGCTCTTTTACTGTTATGGATGTATGTTATAAACTAATTTGAAATAAGGTAGTTGATTTGTTAGACTGTCTTTAAGGAAGGCTCATGTGACCTGAAGGACTATTGTTGTGAACCTTGGTGAGACTCAGTGAAATCTACAGCAAATGATGTGCCTCCAACGACAGCTTGACTTATTTCTCTGATGATTCAGAAACTTACCTCAACACTGGTGAACTCACATGGCCAAGATTTGCTTCTAGAACATGGTTAACAGCTTGAATATGACTAGATATCCACTCATCAGTCATAATGGGGAATTTTTTTTTTTTTGCAATATATCTGTTTTCCTACTGAAGTTCTGTAGTGTACTGAACATTACATTATCCACATGTTCCTCTTCTATCTAGCCCATATTTTAAAATGTTGCTAGAATCCTTTTTTAATGGCTCAATTTAATATATTTAAACAATAGTTTAATAGTGCTTCATTCATGGGGTTTCATTGTCAAGCAAGTGATGTTTGATATAAATGAAAAAGTAAAAGTATTAGTTGCTCAGTCATATCAGACTCTTTGTGACCCCATGGACTGTAGCCCGCCAAGGTTCCTCTGTACATGGAATTTTCCAGGCAAATATTGGAGTGGGTTGCATTTTCTCAGGGGACCTTCTCGACCCAGGGATTGAACCTGGGTCTCATGCATTGCAGGCAGATTATTTACCATCTGAGTCATCAGGGAAGCCCAGATATAAATGAATCAGAGAGACATTAAATTCTAAATTTTTATCTAGAAGATTGTGTCAGCTAACGTTAGTTGCTTGCACCATATCTATTCTCTCCTTATTTTTAATTAACATTCCAGTTTGTTCTAGGTGTCAATGATCCAGTGAAAAAAGTCTGTTTCTCAAAATTATTTGCAATAAGGGTGTCCATGTTATTCAGCTCTGGCCAATGAGAAGCAAACTAGAACTTGCTGAGATTTCTAAGAAAGTTTTCTTTCTTCCTTGTCATTTCCTTCTCTTTTTTTGCATGAAACATTGATGAGCCACTGATCCTAAACTAAGAATACCTATTTCCAGAATTTTTGTCACATGAAAAAATACATATATGTGTTTCTTATATGTTCATTTGTGTTTTAATTTATCCATAAACCAAATTATCCCACACTAATACAAACACATTGTTTTCAAGAGATATTTGTAGTTATTATCAGGATAAAGGACATTGGTGATTTTCCATTGCTAAATAAGTTAATGATAATATGGTGAGCTAAAAAAAGATTAAAAATTATTTTGACTTCATGACTTCATAGATATTCTAATATGTTAAGAAGCATTTCTATTCTTTAGGAATGTAGATAACAATCCAAACTAATTTGGTCAGGGAATCCATTTTCAAAGAGGCTTTACTGTGACTAGTGTCCATGGAATAATGGTAGTAGCATAGAGAAATATACATATAAACATAAATTAAATATGATAAAGAGAAATAACTTTTTGTCAGCTAATGAAAAAGAACTTGGCTCACATGATGTTTTAGAAATTAGAGTACTGAACTGATTTATTTTTCAATGTTTTTCTACATCCAGCCATCTACTGACACTAATTTGTGAAAATCTCTCTTGGTCAATATGTATTTTATAACTCACTTTTGAATAATTATCCAATTACCTGCTATATCTCTGAATGGAAGAACAATTGTACCTGGATCAAACTAAACAAATTGGAAATTAAAATAAGCTTTAGTTTTTAAAGCTCTGTGTTATAGCCAGCTGAACTAAATTGGCTGTAAGCTGGATTTTACAAAGCTCTATGTGTACAGTGTGGGTTTCCCAGGTGGCCCAGGGGTAAAAAATCTGCCTGCTATACAGGAGGTACAGGAGACAAGAGTTCAGTCCCTAGGTTGGGAAGGTCCCCTTGAGAAGGAAATGGCAACCCCCACCCAGTATTCTTGCCTGGAAAATTCCATGGGCATAGGAGCCTGGTGGGCTACAAATCCATGAGGGTCCCAAAGAGTTGGACATGACTGAGCATGCACTCATTTATTTGCTTTTCATCTTTATAGGGGACTTCAGGCAGTCAAGGGCAGAAATCTTTCTTCCCACCCTTTATTCCTCAATCAGGACCCTTCAAAGCAGAGTCCTTGATTCATCTCTTGACATTTAACTCCTGGTCAGGCAGCACTTAAGGGCTGTGTATAAGGAGGGAACCTATGAAAAGTTCCCTGGTGTAGGGGTTCCCTCTGCCTAATTGTCTTAGAAGTCTCTTCATATTTAAGATGACATAGTACACTATGCCTCTACTGCAGTTCGGTTTCTTAGCATTTCTCCTTTTTACTTGTCCAAAACTTAAACTTTACGCAAGGTAAAGAAAAAGATGTAGCTATTCCGTGAATTAGAAAAAATTATGTATTACTTGATTTGTTTTTTCCTAGAAAAAGATATCAGATGGAATTTGAGTTTGAACATTACTTTGTATCCGAAAAATATTTTTCTATTTTTCAACTTTTATAAAATAATATACAACAAAATAAAACTTATTTTATGGTTGAAATGTAGGAACTTCAGAAATTTTGCTTATTATAAGCCATAAAGCTAACTCATGATATTGGCTGTGGCTTTGTATATTCAAGTTGCATTTTGGTTAGTAGGAAAGAAACATGCTTTTCAAAAAGTAGTTGCTGTCAGACTGCACATCTGGTATTGATGAATCTTTTAAAATGATTGTTTGACCTTGTGTGTACTAAAAAAGTGGAAACTGACTATAGTCCTGGAACATTTAAAACCTGGTTGCAGTTAAGCAAATAATGGGCAATAATTCTCTGTGCTTCAGACGAAGTACAAATAAGTAAAGACAAATTGCTTTATCCTATTATTAAGAGATATTTGTCACATTATCATTTGAAATATGTTTTTAAGCAGGCTTTTGAGGAAAAAAATTTTATAGTATTAGTCTGATAAGCTCATATTATTTTTGCTTCTCTTCAGATGTGTATTTTTTGTCTTCTCATTTATATATACTTGAAAGAATAACATATTTTAGATCATTTTATGAAGCTCTCATAAAGTTAAAATGAGACACTCAAGATGCAAGAAAATTTGGAAAACTCAGCAGTGGCCACAGGACTGAAAAAGGTCAGTTTTCATTCCAATCCCAAAGAAAGGCAATGCCAAAGAATGCTCAAACTACCACACAATTGCACTCATCTCACATGCTAGTAAAGTAATGCTCAAAATTCTCCAAGCCAGGCTTCAACAGTTCATGAATGGTGAACTTCCAGATGTTCAAACTGTATTTAGAAAAGGAAGAGGAACCAGAGATAAAATTACCAACATCCTTTGGATCATTGAAAAAGCAAGAGAGTACCAGGAAAACATCTACTGCTTTATTAACTATGCCAAAGCCTTTGTGTGGATCACAAGAAACTGGAAAATTCTTCAAGAGATAGGAATACCAGACCACCTTACCTGCCTCCTGAGAAATCTGTATCCAGGTCCAGAAGCAACAGTTAGAACTGGCCATGGAACAACAAACTGGTTCCAAATAGGGAAAGGAATACCTAAAGGACGTATATTGTCACCCTGCTTATTTAACTTGTATGTAGAGTACAGCATGCAAAATGCCGGGCTGGACAAAGCACAAGCTGGAATCAAGACTGCCTGGAGAAATATAAATAACTTCAGATACATAGATGACAACACCTTTATGGCAGAAAGCAAAATATAACTAAAGAGCCTCTTGATGAAAGTGAAAGAGGAGAGTGAAAATGTTGGCTCAAGACTCAACATTCAGAAAACTAAGATCATAGCATATGGTCCCATCACTTAATGGCAAATTGATGGGAAACAATGGAAGCAGTGAGAGACTTTATTTGGGGGGGGCTCCAAAATCATTGCAGATGGTGATCATAGCCATGAAATTAAAGATGCTTGCTCCTTGGAAGAAAAGCTATGACTAACCCAGACAGCATATTAAAAAGCAAAGACATTGCTTTGCCAACAAAGGTCCATCTAGTCAAAGCTATGGTTTTCCAATAGTCATGTATGGATGTGAGTTGGATTACAAAGAAAGCTGAGTACCGAGGAATTGATGCTTTTGAACAATGGTGTTGGAGAAGACTCTTGAGAGTCCCTTGGACTGAAAGGAGATCACACCTGTCAATCCTAAAGGAAATCAGTCCTGAATATTCATTGGAAGGACTGATGCTGAAGCTGAAATTCCAATACTTTGGCCACCTAATGCGAAGAACTGACTCCTTGGAAAAGACCCTGATGCTGGGAAAGATTGAAGGCAGAAGTAGAAGGGGACGACAGAGGATGAGATGTCTGGATAGTATCTCCGACTAGATGGACTTAAGTTTGAGCAAGCTCCAGGAGTAGATGATGGACAGGGAAGCCTGCCACGCTGCATCCACAGGGTCACAGAGAGTCAGACACGACTGAGTAACTGAACTGATGAAGCTCTCTTTCTGTCACGATTTTATCTTTAGTATTTTATTTCCAGGGCCAACCATAGATGATGATATTTTCAAAGTATTTATGAAATGCTTAAAACATGTTTATTTCAGTTTTACCTTATATATATATGGAAGTATAAATATGTTGAAAAAGCATATTTATACAGTAGGCAAGGACAAATATTTTTTAATAAATGACAGTTATATTTGATTGCTTTTTCAAAGCAGATTCAAGTATTTATTTGCATTTACAATACACATTTATGTCTAAAAAAAATCAAATTGGGCTTCCTTATTCTGTTTTATTCTGTTTTTTGTTTTATTCTTAAAAAATTTTTATTGGGGTATAGTTGATTTACAATGTTGCATTAGTTTTGCATGTATAGGAAAGTGAATCTCTTATGGGTATGTGCTCAGTTGTGTTTGAGTCTTTGTGACCCCATACATTGTAGCCCACCAGGCTTCTCTGTCCAGAGTTTCTTATACATACACTTATATCCACTCTTTTTAAGATTATTTTCCCATAAGGCCACTGCAGAGTATTGAATATAGTTTCCTATGCTATACAGTTAAGTCCTTATTAGTTATCTGTTTTACATATAGTTTTGTGTTTGAGTCAGTCCCAATCTCCCAATTTATCCTTCCCTTACTTACCTCATGGTAACCATAAGTTCATTTTCTACATCTCTAACTCTATTTCTATTTTATAGATAAATTCATTGGTACCAACTTTTTTAGATTACACATTTAAGTGATATCATGTGATATTTGTCTTGTCTGATTTACTTCACTCAGTATGACAATCACTAGATCCATCCATGTTGCTGCAGATGACATTATTTTGTTCTATTTTTTTTTTTTTTTGGCTGAGTAGTATTCCACTGTGTACATATACCACATAATACCACATCTTCTTTATCCACGCCTCTATTGATGGACATTTAGGCTGCTTCTGTGTTCTGGTTACTGTAAACAGTGCTGCGGTGAACATTGGGGTGCATGTATTTTTGAATTATGGTTTTCTCTGGATATATGCCCAACAGTAGGATTGCTGGATGGCAACCCACTCCATGAAGATTCCATGGACTGAAGAGCCTGGTAGGCTACAGTCCATGGGATCGCAAAGAGTCGGACATGACTGAGCGACTTCAGTTTCAGTTTTTTCATGGTAGCTCTAGGAGCCTCCATATTTTATGAAGTTTTCTAAGGAAAGTCCATTCTCTTCTCTGTAGTGGCTGTACCAATTTACATCCCCAGCAACAGTTTGGAGAGTTCCCTTTTTGTTACACCCTCTTTTGAATTTATGCTTTGTAGACTTTTTGATGATGGCCATTATGACTGGCATGAGGTGATACCTCATTGTAATTTTGATACCTCATCTTAGTTTTGATTTGCACTTCTCTGATAATTAGTGATATTGAGCATCTTTTCATGTGCCTTTTAGCCATCTGTTATGTCTTTGGAGAAATTTCTATTTAGATTTTCTGCCCATTTAAAATTTTTTTTTTTTTTTTGTACTGAGCTGCATGATCTCTTTGTATAGGTTGGAGATTAATCCTTTGTCAGTTGCTTTGTTTACAAATATTTTCTCCCATTCAGTAGATTGCCTTTTGGTTTTGTTTATGGTTTCCTTTACTGTGCAAAAGCTTTTAAGTTTAATTAGGTCCCATTTTAAGCATTTTTATTTGTATTGCTCTAGGAGGTGGATCGGAGAAGGCAATGGCAACCCACTCCAGTACTCTTGCCTGGAAAATCCCATGGACGGAGGAGCCTGGTAGGCTGCAGTCCATGGAGTCATAGAGAGGACTGAGCGACTTCACTTTCACTTTTCACTTTCATGCATTGGAGAAGAAAATGGCAACCCACTCCAGTGTTCTTGCCTGGAGAATCCCAGGGATGGGGGAGTCTGGTGGGCTGCCATCTATGGGGTTGCACAGAGTCGGACACGACTGAAGCGACTTAGCAGCAGCAGGAGGTGAATCAAAAAAAATCGTGCTGCAATTTATGCCAAAGTGTGTTCTTTATTTTCTTGTAAGAGTTTTGTAGTATTCAGCCTTACATTTGAATCTTTAATCCATTTTGAGTTTATTTTTGTATAAGTATTAGAGTGTGTTCTAGTTTCACTCTTTTTCATGTAGTTGTTCAGTTTTCCCAGCACAACTTGTTGAAGAGAGAGTGTCTTTTCTCCATTGTGTATTCTTGCCTCCTTTATCATAGATTATGTGACCATAGGTGTGTGGATTTATCTGGGCATTCTATTCTGTTCCATTAATCTATATTTTTGTGTTTGTGCCAGCACTATATTGTTTTGATGACTTTAGCTTTGCAGTATAGTCTCAAGTCAGGGAGCCTGATTCCTCCCGTTCCATTTGTCTTTATCAAGATAGCTTTGGCTATTTGGGATCTTTTTATTTCCTTAAAAAGTGTGAAAAAAAGTTTGTTCTAATTCTGTGAACAATGCCACTGGCAGTTTGATAGGGGTTTCATTGACTCTGTAGAGTGATGTAGGTAGTATAGTCATTTTCACAATATTCTTCCAATCCAAGAGCATGGTGTATATCTCCATCTGTTTGTGTCATCTTGTATTTCCTTCGCCAGTATCTTACAGTTTTCTTAGGATAGGTCTTTTGTCTCCTTAAGGTAGGTTTGTCCCTATGCACTAAGAACAAAAGATCAGAAAGATAAATCAAGGAGACAGTCCCATTTAGCATCATATTTGATTGCTTTTTAAAATTACTGAAAAAATAAAGTTACAAAGACTAAGATTAAATTCCTTCAAGGAAATAGTTAGGAAAATGTAAAATAATGATCATAGTGTGATTGAAAAATGATTTTGAGATATGCATTGACAAGATGGGACTTTGTGTTGATAGCCATCAGTCAGACTCCATTTTGGCTCTTTCCTACCACAACTTGATTCTTCCATATCTTAGAACCTGGACATACCTCTGGACTATGTATGATTCAAAGACTACTGTTTATTTCTGTTGAGATGTTACATCGTGGTTGTATACAACCATCATTTATCCCAACAGTGCAAGGTTATTTAGCAGCAATGTATTAATGGTTCTTGGCCCCAGAACTGGCCTTCCCCATCTCCTGGCAAGTTATTTTATTGAACCTTGAAATTTACCATAGTTCTGATATCCTGCTTCTAAGAAATTAGCCCATCTTGTGCTTAGGCATAATTCCTTAAAATAGTTTCTACCTGAACTTATTTTCCAGTAATGCTGATAGATGAGAAAGTTATTTGTGATCCTGGAAATACTTTTTTAACTCCTCAAACTTCTAAAGTTAGGAAAACAAAGATTCTAGTCTTTTATAACATACAAAGTTTGTTATCAAATTTTTCAACTCTGGAAGGTCCTCAGTCAGAAAGTTGTCAACTACAAGGCTCTTTCCAGGTCCAGATCTATAAATAATTTACATAAATAGTAACCACCTTGCCCAAATGCAAAGATAGGCAAACTGAATTAGCCTTATGCTTTCTACTTTATTCCAAAAAAATGGAAATATATGGCAAATAATCATGTTATAAATTTCACTACAAAATATACATGTTTTTATAAAGGCAAGAAACTAATACCTATTATAGCTTTGACAGAAAGATGAATAAAGAATAGTATTGAAGTCATCTTAAGTAATTGCTCTTACTAATAAGAAAGTATTTCCAGTTTTTTTTAATAATAAAATATTTCAATATGAACATGTTTTAAAAATTCAGCAAAATACATTTAGCACTATACAGACTATTAGAGGGCTTAGCTGAGAGTCACAGAGTTTTCACAGAGAGTACCCTGACACTAAAATATTTTAGATTCATGTTATTCCTCTTCTTTAAATCCTTATGTAGTGATTAAAGCCAAGCAATGAGTGGATAGTAAGTAGAAAACCATATTTTAAATCCTTTCAGTGAACTAATAAAAAATTCATGCTGTTTTATAATACAGTATGAGCTGATGCAGAATTACCCTGGATTGGCAGGAGGAGACTATTCTTAGTATAAAGCAGCTGTGTTTATTAAGTAAAAATTGTCATTATAACTGCAAGTAGATTTTGATCTAATTTATTATATCAGAAGTTTTTTTTTATTAATCTTTCAAGATGAGAAGGAATTACAAAATGGTGCAGTGTAAGACTTATTTCTCATTTAAGAAGTAATTGGTGAAGTGAATTAATTTCTCAATTAGTGTGTTTAGAAAAAAAGCTTGAAACATATTTTTTTAAGTTAAATAACATAGTAATTATGTCAATTAATTCTGTGATTTAGTGGAACTTCAGTTTGAACTACACAGGGAAAATGTAAAATGCATAGTCAAATTCATCAACAGACTTACATTTTTATTGTTTTATCTTATTTTGTTTGTTAATTACTTTGTTTTGCAAGGATCTATCTTCAGTTACATGTATTGGGCTACATTATAAATATCTCCTTATGCTTTATTATATAGAAACTAAATAATTATAAAATTACCTGATAAAATACTTAGACTTTCTTTTGCCTTTTTTAATCTGTGTTGATATATTTGCTAATACAAAATATTAACCATCAAGATAAAAAAAATAAAGAATTACTGAGACATCAATTTAAAATGTACCAATAGTAATGGTATTTTAAAACATTGCTTTATATATGTGTGTGTGTGTGTATGTGTTTGTGTGTGTGTCAAAATATATAAAGCAATAAGGATTAGGGAAAAATCAATAGACTCATGGTTTTCATACTTTAACAATCAAAAGCTATTTATTTAAAATTTATTTGCTTTTAGAATTTGACACATGCAGTCCTGTGATTCTTCCTGTGGGCAAGAATCACTTAGTAGAAATGGAGTCAACAGAAGAATCCGAAATGCAGTACTTGGGTGCAGTCTCAAAAATGGCAGAGTGATCTCTGTTTGTTTCCAAGGCAAATCATTCAACATCACTATAATCCAGGTCTATGCTCCCAACCACTGATGCCAAAGAAGCTGAAATAGACTGGTGCTATGAAGACCTACAAAACCTTCTAGAACTAATAGTGGGTATCCTTTTCGTCATAGGGGATTGGAATGTAAAAGTAGGAAGACAAGAGATACCGGGAATAACAGGCAAGTTTGGCCTTGGAGTACAAAATGAAGCAGAATAAAGCTAACAGAGTGTTATCAAGAAAACACACTGAACATAACAAGCACCCTCTTATGACAAATGTAGAGACAAATTTACACATAGACATCACCAGATGGTCAACACTAATATCAGATTGATTATGTCCTTTTCAGTCAAATATGGAGAAGCTCTATACAGTCCGCAAAAACAAGGCCTGGAGCTGACTGTGGCTTAGACCATGAGCTCTTTATTGTAAAATTCAGGCTTAGCTTGAAGAAAGTAGGGAAAACCATTAAACCATTCAGGTATGACACAAATCAAATCCCTTATGATTATACAGTGGAGGTGATGAATAGATTTAAAGGATTAGATCTGGTAGACAGAGTGCCTGAAGAACTATGGGCAGAGGTTTGTAATATTGTTCAGGAAGTGGTGACCAAAATCACCCCAAAGAGAAATAAATGCAGGAAGGCAAAGTAGATGTCTGAGGAGGCTTTAAAAATAGCTGAGGAAAGAAGAGAAGAGAAAGGCAAAGGAGAAAGGGAAAGATACACCCAACTGAATGCAGTGTTCCAGAAAATAGCAAAGAAAGAAAATGAACAATGCAAAGAAATAGAGGAAAACAATAAAACAATAGAATGGGAAAGATTAAAGATCTCTTCAAGAAAATTAGAGATATCAAGGGAACAGATCATGCAGAGATGGACATGATAAGGGATAGAAATGGTAAAGACCTAACAGAAACAGAAGAGATTAAGAAGAGGTGGCAAGAATACACAGAAGAATTGTACTTTAAAGGTCTTAATGATCTGGATAATCACACTGGTGTGGTCACTCACCTGGAGTGTGAAGTCAAGTGGACCTTAGGAAGAATTTATTCGAACTAAATTAGTGGATGCAACAAAACTACAGCTGAGCTATTTTAGGATTTTACTAAAAGATGATTCTGTTAAAAATGCTGCACTTGGTATGTCAGCAAATTTGGAAAACTCAACAGTGGTCACAGGACTGGAAAGGGTCAGTTTTCCTTCCAGTCCCAAAGAAGGGCAATGCCAAAGAATGTTCCAGTATACAATTATGCTCATTCCATGTGCTAGCATGGTTATGCTCAAAATCCTTCAAGGCTAGGCTTTAATAGTATGTGAATTGAGAGCTTCCATTTGTACAACATGGGTTTCGAAAGGACAGAAGAGCCAGAGATCAAACTGACAACATTCTTTGTATCATGGGAAAAGCAAAGGAATTTCAGGAAAAAAAGAATATCTACTTCTGCTCCAATGACTATGCTAAAGCCTTTGACTGTGTGGGATTGCACAAACTAGAAAGTTGTTAAAGAGATGGGAGAACCAGACCACCTTACATGTCTCCTGTGAAACCTGTATGCAGGTCAAGAAACAACAGTCAGAACTGGACATGGAACAACAGACTGGTTCCAAATTGGGAAAGGAGTAGGATAAGGCTGTATATTGTCACCCTATTTGTTTAACTTATATCCAGAGTACATCATGTAGAATGCCAGGCTGAATGAATCACAAGCTGGCATCAAGATTGCCAGGAGAAATAGCAACAACCTCAGATATGAAGATGATAGAACTCTAATGACAGAAAGTGTAGAGGAACTAAAGAGCCTATTGATGAGAGTGAAAAATAGTGAAAAAGCTGGCTTGAAACTCAACATAAAAAAAAAAAAAAAAAACTAAGATCATGGCATCCAGTCCCATCATTTCATGGCAAATATTAATAGAAGGGAAAAAAGTGGAAGCAGTAATAGATTTTATTTTCTTGGACTCAAAATCACTGTAGATGGTGACTGCAGCTGTGAAATTAAAATATGCTTGCTCCTTGGAGAAAAAGGTATGACAAACCTACACAGCATGTTAAGAAGCAGAGGCACCACTTCACTTACAAAGATCCATATAGTCATAGCTATCATTTTTCCAGTAGTCATGTATGGATTTGAGAGTTGGACCATAAAGAAGGCTGAAGGCTGAAGAATTGATGCTTTCAAATTGTGGTGCTGGAGAAGACTCTTTGAGATTCCCTTGGACAGTACAATAATCAAAGTGGTCAGTCCTATAGGAAATCAACCCTGAATATTCATAGGAAAGACTGGATGCTAAGCTGAAGCTTCAATACTTTGGTCACCTGATGGGAATAGCCAACCCAGGGAAAGATTGAAGACAAAAGGTGAAAGGGGCTGCAGAGGATAAGATAATTTGATAGCATCACCCACTGAATGGAATGAGTCTGAGCAAACTCCAGGAGACAGTAGAGAACAGAGGAGCCTGGCATGCTGTAGTCCAAGGGAATGCAAAAAGTCATACAGGACTTAGCAGTTGAACAACAACAATATTTTGAAGATCATGTGAGATAATATACATGAAAATACCTTGTGATCATACAGTACTGAATATTGCTAATATTTTTTAAAAAATCAGTTGGATAAGCTTTTTTGTGGAAATGTTAGGAACTGACATTTTTCTGTTCTTTCTTAACATCAACCAGTAGACAGCTTAGAATGATATGATTCTCTTCTCATATCAGCATTTAAATGATAAGTACATTTCTCAATTCTTGTATGGCAATAACTTTGGGAATAAGAATAATTAGGTCCTATTTCATGCATAAACCATACCAATAAAATTAGATCATAGGGTGTTGGGAAATAAGATGGTATAATTAAGTCCTATTTCATGACATGTCCTATTTCATGGACTTCCCTGGTGGCTCAGATGATAAAGCGTCTGCCTACAATGCAGGAGACCCAGGTTTGATCCCTGGGTCGGGAAGATCCTCTGGAGAAGGAAATGGCAAACCCACTCCAATACTCTTGGCTGGAAAACCCCATGGACAGAGGAGCGTGGTAGACTACAGCCCATGTGTCGCAAAAACGCAGTCATCGCTTCACTTCATGACATAATCATAAAAGTAAAGAATATGGAAAACTAGCCTGTCTTCCATCTTTGGTCAGTGTGTACTACACATTGATTTTTAATGGTTTCCTTTTTTTTTTTTTTTACTTGGTACAATTTTATTTCTTGTGAATATGAGTGAGTGATTGCGGGAGCTAGAGCCAGGCAAGCATCCCCATACTCCTCTGCCAGTCTGCTGACCTACAACACCCCTGCTATTTCTTTCCCTGGCCTCTGCTAAGTGGATCCTACCAGTCATTTTAAACTGTGCTAAACTACATGGTGGTTTTGTGATGTGAAAAACATCCATTAAGTTCTAGTTTGAGTCTACACACCACTTCATATTGCTTGTAAACAAAGCCAAATCTCAACCTCAGCCTTGAGAATTGTATACTTTAAAAAAATTACAGAAATTTTCCTTTTAGCAGAGAAATATGACAGCTTCACAGTGTCTCTGGAACATCTTACAAATTCTAGCTTTTAGGGGTCACTTGTATTTTATTTTAGTTTTTGCTATAATGCTAGTAGATTAAGACTCTATTTCTTGCTTCATGGCAATTACCCAGTAGGTGGAGGTTGTGGATAGGAACCTGCTTATACTCAAGGTTAGTCCTTTGCCTCCATGCCCTGCAACACCCCACAGAGGCGCCAAGAAAAGAAGGACTGTCCTCACACAAAAACCCCATCTACTCTGGAGATGAATATAAATTTCCCAATTTCTTTCTCTTTTAGTTTTCCTTGAATAACAGTGATATTTTTCCTTCTGCATCAAAAGAATAAATAAGTTTGAATCAGTTGAGTTTTCATTTAGTTAAAAGCATTGGATGTATTTAGGACAAAGCCACTCAAATTTATCCATAAATACCTCTGAAGGTAAATATATATACATATATATATATGTATATATAATATGTTATTAAAGAGTTTAGGACCAGTCACAGAAGGTTTCGACCAAGATAATATTTCATAGGGCTATTTATGAGACTTAAAATATTAAGCCCTTAAAATATAAGTCCCTTGTAAATGGTTAATCAGGAAAAAAATATAAAATGAATAGTTGATAGTGGATGAAAAGAATCAAGTAAAAATGAATATGTGCAGAATGTGAATAAAAATTCTGAAACTTGAAGTTAAAGTATCCATAGAGAAGGAATAACAAAATATAATTTCATATTCCTACTCTCCTTCCCACAATATTCAGAAGGATGATAGGTGTTCTTTGCAGGCACATTCAAACCTTGGAAGTGATGATCCAGAAACAGTGATTTTCACATTGAACACAATTTAAAAGAACAATATATATTTTTCCTAGTTTGCTACACTCTGCTGAATTAATTTGTCTGAACATGAATAAGAGTTTCAGAGAGGGAGAAAAGTAAATCATTGTTTAATTGGCATATAGTCACAACTACCATTGGTGTGGATACCGCACAGAAGTGAGATAAACTCTTCATCCAAATATGGTTGACTATCAAGACTAATGATGCCACACATATATCCAGAAGTGATGAAAACATTGAGACTTTCTTGGAAAGCAGAGCAGGTTCTCAAGCAGGTTGGGAAATGGCTTGAGCAGGAACAAGGATGAGTGACTGTCATTGAATTTTGTGATGGTTAACATGTAGGCCTAAGAAAATTGGGACTGTATGCATACAGGCCTGGGTGTTTGCACAGTTCTAACTTCAAGCTGGCACCTAAGGAGAAAGTACCTGGGTTTCCTTATCAGCTTGCTCATTTGTGAGACAAAAGGGAAACAAGTAATAGGATTTGCAAGCTATCATATCAAATATGAAATGTAGGTCTAATTCTATTATAATGATGAACAGTAATGATAAATGCAAGTGATGTTTTCCCTTGAAAAGATTGTCCCTAATCCCACCTGTAGAAGAGGTACAAGTTTTGGATGATTAGAAAGCAAAGTTTCCATTTCTCAGAAATAATCACATTAATGTTGAAGAAAATGGCATTTTTGATCTGTGGAACGGCCAACACCAAAGCCTGACTGTCTGGAGAATGTCCTGCAGACACAGCCAGGTGCCCCAGGAAATGACTGTATAACTGAGTGTAGTATCTTGAGTGAGTGTCCTGGGTAAAGAAATGTAAATGATGAGAATGAAGATGGTAATAGTTGATTTATTTTATTTTATTTATTTATTTTTGAGTACTTATGTGCCAAGTACAGTGCTAAGCACTCTAGGAGTAATAGGTCATATTTCCCCCCCAAAATGACCTGATGTGGTGGCCCCCTCCCTTTGTGTGTGGGTGTGGGTATAGGTGCCAGGCTCTGTCCATGGGATTTCCCAGGTAAGAATATTGGAGTGGATTGCCATTTCCTTTTCCAGGGGATCTTCCCAACTCAGGGATCAAACTTGCATCTCTTATGTCTCCTGCATTGGTAGGCGGATTCTTCACCGCTAGTGCCAATAGATGAGCGCTTTAATATCCAGAGTATTAGCAAGCCAGGGAAAGGAAGAGTCAAGATTTGGACTCATTTTATAACTTTATCAGATTTCAAGCTCAGTCTTTACTTTAAAAACAGTTATGTTTTTGTTTTGTGTTTTTTAAAAATTTATTTTTTAATTGAAGGATAATTGCTTTACAGAATTTTGTTGTTTTCTGTCAAATGTTTTGTGCTTTTTTTTTTTCTAATCCACAAACAGAAAGCAGAATAAATTAGCAGATCAAATACAGAGAACAGAGTGTAGGTCACCAGAGAGGAAGGGTGTTGGAGATGGGGGAAGGATAAAATGGTAAAAAAAGATCAGCTATACGGTGATGGATGGAAAGTAACTTTTTGATGGTGAGCACAGAAATTTCAGAAATTGAAATATAAGTACACATTAAATATGTATAATATTATAAACCAATGTTATCTCAATAAAGCATAAATTTAAAATTGTTTCATAATTTAAAAACAGTTATACAATTGTTGCTTATTTTATGTAGCTTACATTGAAAATATACATCTTTTATGAAATTTTACTATTTTCTTCTATATTTATACTAGAATTATAGTGACTAAAAATAAGGGAAATAATATTTTACTTGTCAAGAAATATGCAACTGTTGGGGATCTTTTAGGAATGTCCTCAATGGGATTTGCATGACTTCCTCTTTCTATTCTAAATCACAGTCTGATTGTGTCAGTATCTTCCTCTAAAGCCTTTAATGGTTTATTTCAACCTGTAGAGTCAAGTATAAATTTATGTCTCTCTAAATTTACATAAGTCTTGTTTTTCAAATTTAAAAAAATCAGTCATTATATTCAATGTGACTTTATTGAAAACTTTGTATAAGCCTACATTTCTAAGAAAATTAAGTAGAGGGAGCCCACTCAATATAGTCTGTTGGAATGTACATAACGATTCAAAATATTATTCACGTTATAAGATCCATATCCTCAAGACAGAATTAAAATATATTAAACATTTAAAGACAAAATCATATCTCAAATCTTTTATGTGACTAAGCTTGGAATCTAAATAATGAACAAGATTAATAACAGAGGTATATTTATTAATAATCCCATATATGGAGCACTTTGCAAAACATAGGAAAGAACCAAAGGGGAAATTTACTGTCTAGAAGAATCTATAATGTAGTCAAGAAACCAGTAACACAGGGAAACTTGCATGGGAATAATCACAAAGGATTTGTATAAGCCATGTTATTTCAAAAGTAGTAAGACTGTGTTCAGAGGGGGGGTGGTGGATTGACCAAGGAATACTCCCTGAATGTAATTGTTTTTGATAAGATCTAGAAGAAAGTAGGAGAAGGCAATGGCACCCCACTCCAGTACTCTTGCCTGGAAAATCCCATGGACGGAGGAGCCTGGTGGGCTGCAGTCCATGGGGTCGCTAAGAGTCAGACATGACTGAGCGACTTCACTTTCACTTTTCATTTTCATGCATTGGAGAAGGAAATGGCAACCCACTCCAGTGTTCTTGCCTGGAGAATCCCAGGGACGGGGGAGCCTGGTGGGCTGTCGTCTATGGGGTCGCACAGAGTCGGACACGACTGAAGCAACTTAGCAGCAGCAGCAGCAGAAGAAAGTAAGTGATCACAGACACTTAGACCATACTTAGAAGCTCCAATACTTTGGCCATCTGATGTGAAGAACTGACTCATTGGAAAAGACCCTGATGTGGGGATATTTTGAAGACAGGAGGAGAGGTGGACGACAGAGGATGAGATGGTTGGATGGCATCACTGACTCAATGGACATGAGTCTGAGCAAGCTCCGGGAGTTGGTGACAGACAGGGAGCCTGGCAGGCTGCAGTCCATGGGGTCACAAAGAGTCAGATGTGGCTAAGAGACTGAACTGAACTGAACTTAGAAGAAAGGGAGAGTGGAAAAAAAGGAAGAGAATCACTTGAGATGAACAAAACAGATTTGTCCCCCAGGTTCCTCTCTTTAAGGAAACCACCCCTCTCCTATTCCTTGTAGTCTAATGGGACATCCCCACCTCTGTATCCACTATGGTAGGCTTATGATCAAGGTTAGGCCAATCATGTCACTCCATTTATCTGGCCACAGTGATTGGTTAATGTTGGGCATTATGATTCAAGCTGGACCTATTCTAAGTTAAGCAGCTTGTTTAAGATCATACAAGTAAGTTGAACTCAAAATCAGATCTATCTGACTTCAAAGACATTTTTATATAGTATATGAGAGTATCTCTGATTTTAAACTCAAAAGCTTGTTAAAACATCTTGTAGGTTGATTCAGAAATCATATTTTCTGATTCAGTAGATCTTTCCAGGTGGCGCTAGTGGTAAAGATATAAGAGATGCAGATTCCATCCCTGGGTCCCTTGGAGGAGGGCATGGCAACCTACTTTAGTATTCTTGCCTGGAGAAGCCCATGGAGAGGGGAGCCTTGCAGGGTACAGTCCATAGGTTCACAAAGAATCAAACATGACTGAGACAATTTAGCATGCACACAGGTCTGGCTTGGAGCCTGAGAATTCATTTTTTTTTAAATATTTCCAGACCAGATATGCTGGTCTGGCTATCTCTTGTGATGACCACATTGCTTCACACAAGAATATCTGCATAGAGGAATACTGAAGAACATGAAATGCTTGTTTTGGTTTAAATGTGTAGGATCTAGTTAAAAGGAAATTTCTAGGTCATAAAAAAATTTTCAGTTCAGTTCAGTCGCTCAGTCGTGTCTGACTCGTTGCGACACCATGAATCGCAGTACGCCGGACCTCCCTGTCTATCACCAACTCCCGGAGTTCACTCAAACTCACGTCCATCGAGTCAGTGATGCCATCCAGCCGTCTCATCCGCTGTCGTCTCCCTCTCCTCCTGCCCCCAATCCCTCCCAGCATCAGAGTCTTTTCCAATGAGTCAACTCTTCGCATGAGGTGGCCAAAGTACTGGAGTTTCAGCTTTAGCATCATTCCTTCCAAAGAGATCCCAGGACTGATCTCCTTCAGAATGGACTGGTTGGATCTCCTTGCAGTCCAAGGGACTCTCAAGAGTCTTCTCCACACCACAGTTCAAAAGCATCAATTCCTCAGTGCTCAGCTTTCTTCACAGTCCAACTCTCACATCCATACATGACTACTGGAAAAATCATAACCTTGACTAGTTGGACCTTTGTTGGCAAAGTAATGTCTCTGCTTTTCAGTATGCTATCTAGGTTGGTCATAAGTTTCCTTCCAAGGAGTAAGCACCTTTTAATTTCATGGCTGCAGTCACCATCTGCAGTGATTTTGGAGCCCCCCAAAATAAAGTCTGCCACTGTTTCCACTGTTTCCCATCTATTTCCCATGAAGTGATGGGACCAGATGCCATGATCTTCATTTTCTGAATGTTGAGTGTTAAGCCAACTTTTTCACTCTCCTCTTCACTTTCATTAAAAGGCTTTTTAGTTCCTCTTCACTTTCTGCCATAAGGGTGGTATCATCTGCAAATCTGAGGTTATTGATATTTCTCCCAGCAATCTTGATTCCAGCTTGTGCTTCTTCCAGCCCAGCGTTTCTCATGATGTTCTCTGCATATAAGTTCAATAAGCAGGGTGACAATATACAGCCTTGATGCACTCCTTTTCCTATTTGGAACCAGTCTGTTGTTCCATGTCCAGTTCTAACTGTTGCTTCCTTACCTGCATATAGGTTTCTCAAGAGGCAGATCAGGTGGTCTGTTATCTCTTTCAGAATTTTCCGCAGTTTATTGTGATCCACACAGTCAAAGGCTTTGGCGTAGTCCATAAAGCAGAAGGATATTATAATGGAAATATAAATGCAGATAATATAGACTTATTGAAGGAGAGCACAGAGATACATTAACTGTTTGGAGGCAAAAGATGAGAAGAAAAGCATAAAAGATTAATGGGTAGGAGAAAGAACAGGCTAGTTAGCAGCCCAAGAAATAAAAACTGGTGGAAAAAGAGTTGTAGAGACTAAAAATTATAGGTGTTTCATTTTTGACAATTGTTAGCTTAGATTCATGCCCAAATTTTTATATAGCTATCCATTTTCTAGCCAATTATGATTTACATACTTGATGTCATATTATAAAAATAAATACAACAGCATGAATTATAGCAGCAAAAACAAGTTCAGGACAAAAATAGGGAACAGAATGTGGTGTTGAGATCCTTAACAAAATTTGGAATCAGAACTGACATTAGCAAATCTGTGTATGAAGGCTGAATTGTAAGAGATATCATGTCAGCACTAGAATAAACTGTTTAATCACTAGATCTTAGAAGCATATCTTTCACATACAAATGTGTTGTTTAAACCACATGACCTAACTTTGTAATTATAATCTGATAGAATTTTCCATGTATCTTTATTTGGTGACAATAGTCTTCTTATCCTTTTTAGAGTTCTTTCTCTCTGAAAAGATGCTGATGCTGTCCATTTTACAGAAGGTTATTCCAGGGCTGGAATAAAAATGCCCAACTCAATTATGACATAGTTTAATGTAGTTCAAAAGGAAAGTAATCTTTGAAGCCTTCATTTGAAATACTTCACTGATTTACCATCAGTCGCTGCTTTAGGTGAATCTCTTATAGCAGGAAATAAAGTGTTGTCACTTACTAATTATCAATAGATTTAAAACAAGATTGGTTGAATCATGAAATAGGGCATGTTTGGATGGAGACAGTCAAACCTCAGATAAAAGAAGAGTGGTTCTAAGGTATTAAGTCTGCATCTAATTAGACAGCTGACTTTTCACTTACATGTTCTCTGCAGCGTACCCTGGGCCCATCTTTATGCAAGCATTGCATTCTGCTTTATGCAGAAAAAGACTCTGTTTACCCAGTGTAGAGTGCACATTCTTTACATTGGAACTGAGCAGCTCCAACAAAATGTGACCAGAAAACACACTGATCACATTTTCTAGTTCCACTTGTATTGCCTGTGTTGGATGCTCTTTAAGTGAGCGGATCTGAATGCTAGCAGAATAGGGAAGTTTATAGAAAATTATTGTTATTAAGCATGCACATGAAAATAAAAAGTTAATTCATTAGTTATAGAATGTAAGAAGTTCTGAAAGGACAAAAAGGAAAAGGAAAAGTCAGGAAGTGGAAGAAACCAATTAAGTTCTTTGGACTTCCAGAAGAATTTCTTTGCATGCTCTGACTTTTTAAAGGTTCAGTATCTGTATAAGAGATGAGGTGACACTAATATTTATGCACTATCTTTTCTCATTGCTTCAGTGGTTCTACTGTATAAGAGTAACAGGAGGGATTTGCTGAACAGACATATTCCCTTGACCCAACCCTGGAGAATTGTGATTGTATAAATTACAGTTTGGCCCAGGAATATAGACTTTAGTATCACAGCCTATGTACTAAATGATTCAGTTGCAGGAGAATTCCTATCCACTGTTTGATAAACTTTTAAGTTCTCAACACTATTACCCTTGTTCCCTGCCAAAAAAACCTCACAAAAACAAAACAACAACAATAAAAAAACACCTTGTATTTGAATTTCTGAAACCAAAATCCAACTGTTTGAGTACTAAGAAAAACTCACCTGTGTGAAACTTATGTCAGCTTTTTCACTGTGTGACAATACAGGCCATAAAAGGGTAAAAGGGTATCTTGGGACAGATTATACCAAATGCTTAGATTCCCCTGCAACATGGAGAGTTGCTGGCATTATTGTAGATATCAATTTTCATCTTGCACTGCATAGTTCCTTAAGGCTGAGAACAGCTGCTGTTTTCACTTACATTGAAGTTTTATATGTAATGAAGAAAGTCAAGTATATTATTTTTATTTAATGGTTACCACCCATAATATCCCTGTAAAATATCCCTATGTCTTTAGTTATTGGCTTTTTTGGAAAACAAGACCATAAAAATCCTTCCTGTGGTCATTTGATCATTTCATTTTGTAAAAAAATAATAAGGTGAATTTTTCTGTACCCATTAGGAAAGCATATCCTTGAGATACTTTGTCTTTTTTGACAATGTTGACATACAGCTAGTTCACCAGATCGCAAATAAATGGCATTGAAATAGCTCATAACAGTAAGTAGATGTAAATTTTCTAATGAATTAGCCCCAAGTCATTAAATATTTAGTTTGTTTAAGGGAGAGAATCTAAGTAGTTAAAATGGATTTCTTATGAAAAAAAATTTTGAGAATCATCAAGATAAAGCAAACAGATACAAAGTATTATAGCATTTGAATTTTTCCTTTTTTTTTTTTTTTTTCCCACTCGAATACCTGACTGAAATCCAGCATTCAGCATTAAAGCAGCAATCTGCTGCAGAGTGGATGAATTTGTGATAAATGGTCCCTTGAGGTTTATAAAACATATTCTCCATAAAACAAGCCACAATATGTTTCTTCACATTAGTCAACTCCTGACATTCAGGCTGCTGAAGCTCCAGTCCAGTGTTGGTACCTGCCATCCCTAAGCTGTAAACAACTCTTTGTTTATTGCAGCAAAGCTCATACATCCATTTCAAGGTTTTACAGCGATAAAAGGCTGACTGCCTACATAAACTGAAGTGGGCTGCAATGTTGTTATTTTGTTTATTGCTCTTTTACTGTAGTGGTCAAATAGTTCCTTTGAGACCAGACATGGTTTTCTGCCATCTGCACATGCAGTGTCAGAAAACTTGTGTCAACTGAATCACTCTGGAAAATATTTATAATGAGAGAACTAATTAAATGAAATGTTGCCTCTGAAAAATTGAATATAAAATGCAGATGATTAATAACAAATTAAAAATAATCTACCTTTTTTCTTCTTCTTAATAGAGGGTAGCACTTGCCTTGGAGACTTTGAAGGGTGTAAATTGTGTGTATCTACTGAGCAGGGATCCGTTAAACAGAAGTTTTGTCCTGTTGTGTTAAGGTTTTGTGTTTCCACTGGTGAAATTCATATTTAAATGCCTCTGAACAATTTTAACCGCATATTTACATTTATGGACTATAAAAATCTACCAGAATGCTCATATTTAAAGCTTATTTTTGCCAAATATCCAAATGAATCCGCCACAGGTATACATACAATTATGTAAAGTTTAAAAATAAAATAAAATTAAAAAAATAAAATAAAATAAAATCTCAAAAAAAAAAAAGCTTATTTTTGTCTTCAGACTTGTTCTATGAATCAGTAGGTTCAAAAACAAAACCACAACTTTAAGCAAAAACTAAAATTGATCACACAGAATTATATTCAAGTAAAAGAAAATCAATACTGAGTAGAGGTAATCAGTTTTCTTCCAGAGAAAAATCATTGCGTGTTAATTTGAAATGAAGAGGGATTTTTCTAATAAAAGTCAAATTTGCTTTATTTTTAAGTCTCAAACTCTGGAGGATGGTTCCATGGTATGATTCTGACATCTTTTTGGAACTCTGATATTGAAGTTTAAAAGATGTACCTCAATATGGAAAGAGTATTGCCGCCTTTGCATCTCATCACATTACAGAGCTGACATAAGCCTTGAACAATTTGATGATGACAGAAAGGGTTTACTTTAATAAAATGTGCTGTAGAAGAGTTCCTGTGATTTTAAACTTTTCAATGAAATTGGTTTTGAACAAAAAATACATTTTACTTACTATTTTGAAGTAAGGACAAATTTATTTCATATTTAATATCAAAATAAAATGCCCACTTTGAAAAAATATGAGTACAAACAACTTATAATTGAACAGTTTTAATTTAAAAAGATTTCCTATGGGGGAGGGCATGAAATTACATTGTATGCATTCTGAAATGCTTACCAAAGTGTTTTTAAGATGAGAGAAAACTGGCGTTCAGATATTATATATGAAATGTGACTTTAAAACACATATAATAATGGAGATATTTTTATTTAGCATTACATTCACACAAGCCTATTGATTCTAGGAAAAAGTTCTTAATTCCCTGATATTTCTAAAATTGCATGCATGATAAGTCAGCTGGAGGGGTTAATGTACATCATTTTCTAATGCATGCAATATTATTTATGGCTATGTAATATGAACTTCACACATACCTTAATCTTTACTGTATTACTGGTTAAAGGAAAAAGAATACCCATCAAAATAGACTGATTAAATGAAATGGAACTAAATCAGCAATTTGAGACCCAGTGAGATAGTCATGTATATACCTTTTCCATAATTATGAATTCTTCCCTAAAAGGCTTTTCTCATTACAGAGGATACAATATGAATATATTTTTAATGACAGCACCTAATGAGTTGCTAAGTAAATGAATGATGCTTGGATGGGTAGGTGGATTTCTGAAAATATACATGAAGAATCATAAATTTGCAGAAGTAGGTAAATAAATGAACACTAGTGCCTGGGAGATTTATAGTTATGAAGTACTGCACTTCGGTCTGAGTCCTCACAAAACAAAACATATATATATATAATTAAATGGTATTAAATGGCTCTAATTGTCTGAAGAAATAAAATGTGCTATTTAGGAAAGGTGTTTTTCTGATACAAGATTACTAAAGAAATATGTAGTAGTCTTTATACAAAGGGATTTTACATCACCCCAGTGGATTTCAACGGAGGTCTTACGTAAGATGCACAAATGTTCATGTGGTCCTGGTGGGAGCATTTTTAAGACTTAGTGTGTGTGCTCAGTCATGTCTGATTCCTTGCCACCCTTTGGATTGTAACCTGCCAAGCTTCTCTGTATTGGCATTTTTCAGGTTGCTATTTCCTCTTTCAGGGAATCTTCCAGACCCAGGGATTGAACTTGTGTCTCCTGTGTTTCTAGCATCACAGAGGATTCTTTACTGCTGAACCATCAGTGAAGCCATTTTTTTTTTTAAGATCAACTATTCTGCAAATTAATGGCATGTAATGCGATTTGTTACATTATTAATGATGTGACCTCTGATCATTTGGTTAAGGTGGCATCTGTCAAATTTCTGCACTGTAAAATTCAATTTTCCACTTACCAATTAATGAGTACAGTTAGTTCTGCTGTAACACTTCTTTTGAAAATGTAAATTTGTTCTAATGTGATTGATACATCAGGAAATGAATGGAACATAACAATTACATGCTTCTTTATGTGTGATTTTGCCCTGGAGAAACATCAGGTGAACACAGAAAACTGCATCCAGTTGAACCAAGCCATAAAGGAATATGCAAAACTCACACATGCACACACCTCAGCCATCTGCCCTTACCTCAGTTAGTTACGTGGGTTGTGAGGCAAACTCATCCATATTTGATGTTACAATTTCCTACCCAATCTCAGATAACCTTTCTTTAATCACTTCACAATAACTCATACACAACTCACTAAACACATAAGCTGCAAGCCAGTTTTGAAACTTTTTCAAGGTTAAGTGTCATGTTTATTGTTGTATTATGTATTTCTTAACCACTTAATATACTGTCATTTTTATGAGGTTTCTATGTTTTCTTAATATGTCATTACTGATAAATTTGGGCTTCCCTGGTGGCTCAGTGGTGAAGAATCTACCTGCTAAGCAGAACTGAGTTTGATCACTGGGTTGGATAGATCCCTTGCAGAGAAAACGGCAGCCCACTCCAGTATGAAATTCCATGGACAGAGGAACCTGGAGGGCCGCAAAACATAGCAACTAAATAACAACAAATGAGGAGTGTATCCTTTCATGTAAGCCCTGTGGTCTTTATTGTGCAATTTTGCAGAGCATGATGATTTGGGGAAACATATATCCCATTATGGCAAAATTACTTGTAATCTGTTGTAGATGCTTAAAGGGTTTGTAAATACCTTATTTTTCATCAATATTTTACCCCACGGTTTTAGCTTACGTTGATGATTGTTGACTGTAGAATTAAGGCAGTTTTCTAGCTCTCCTTCATTTAAGTAGATGGTATTCTGCTGTCAAGATTGACTTTCATTTCCTCCCTTTTAAAAATATATGTGTTAAATTGGGAATAATTTTCAAAATGCAGTCCATTTTTTTCCATTAATGTCGTTTATTTTAGTAATCAAAATTTTTCAATTTGATTACCTACACCTTTTTGCCATGTTCCCATCATTTTCTGCACTCTTTCTTATGTTCTCTCTCAGGTAGCTGTTCCAGACATGTTCTGGATGCTTTGGGGAAAGGTTGCTTTTAGTTAACAATGATACTTGGAAACCAAAACCTGCTAGGTGTGCTTGTTGCTGAGTGGCTATAGAGCTTTCTGAGGACACTTGTTCTGAAACTCTTACTTTTTGAAACACAAAAGTGAGTTTGTAACAAAAATGCATTTAGGGTGGATGGGACTTAAGATTTCTGCCTTTGGTTAACCTTTGCCTTCGTTTTGCATAAATAATCATTTCGCTTTTTCCTTCCCTTTAAATGGACACTTGTCTATACTTTCCTATTTCCAGCACCTGGACATCTTTAACTAAAGAACTTAGAATAAAACCAGTTTTGTAACCCATGGATATGTAGAATGATTTGGGGTCTAAGTCAGGGCATATTCAATTTGAGTTAACAAGAAATTTGTAATTTTACCATAGATTCATTTTAGGTGTATTATCTAGTTTCCTAAATATTCTTGAACATTAGTGAAAACTACCAAAATCAACTTGTCATTGTTAGAATAGTTGAGTTATGAGGAGAAAAGGGTATCTGAATGTAGCAATAAAAAAAATAAGAAGGGTAAAAGTTCTCTTCTGTTGTCATCGTCATGAAAAAGAATGAATTTTAAAGAATGGACAATTAAATTTAAAAAGCTGAACTAGAGACTTCACTAAGCCTGAACACTCAACTTTTTCAGAATTACCCATCAATCTAAATTTAAAAGAAAACACTTTTTCTCTCATCATTAACTTTTCCCTCTTACCTCCCCATATGCATACACACAAAAACAGGCCTATTCATTCAAACATATAGTTATATAAATCTGCCTTAATTGCATTTAGTGATATTAAAAATTTGCAACAAAATGTGAAAGTATAATTATGAGCTTCATTTGATATTTTGAAATATTATAGAAATAATTATTTAAAATATTTGAAGAGACTATGAATTCTACAAGTCACAATTATGTATGCAAAGTATCAGTTCAGTTCAGTTCAGTCACTCAGTCATGTCCGACTCTGCAATCCCATCAACCGCAGCATGCCAGGCCTCCATGTCCATCATCGACACCTGGAGTTCACGCAACCCCGTGTCCATTGAGTCGGTGATACCATGAAATCATCTCATTCTCTGTCATCCCCTACTCCTGCCCTCAATCTTTGCCAAGATCAGAGTCTTTTCAAATGAGTCAGCTCATTGCATCAGGTGGCCAAAGTATTGGAGTTTGAGCTTCAGCATCAGTCCTTCCAATGAATATTCAGGACTGATTTCCTTTAGGATGGACTGATTGGATCTCCTTGCAGTCCAAGGGACTCTCAAGAGTCTTCTCCACACCACAGTTCAAAAGCATCAATTCTTTGGTGCTCAGCTTTCTTTATAGTCCAACTCTCACATGCATACCTGACCACTGGAAAAACCATAGCCTTGACTAGATGGACCTTTGTTGACAAAGTAATGTCTTTGCTTTTCAATATGCTATCTAAGTTGGTTAAAACTTTCCTTCCAAAGAGTAAGCATCTTTTAATTTCATGGCTGCAATCATCATCTGCAGTGATATTGGAGCCCATAAAAATAAAGTCAGCCACTGTTTCCACTCTTTCCCCATCTATTTGCCATGAAGTAATGGGACCGGATGCCATGATCTTCGTTTTCTGAATGTTGAGCTTTAAGTCAACTTTTTCATTGTCCTCTTTCACCTTCATCAGAGGCTCTTTAGTTCATCTTCACTTTCTGCCATAAGGGTGGTGTCATCTGCATAGCTGAGGTGATTGATATTTCTCCCAGCAGTCTTGACTCAAGCCTGTGCCTCCTCCAGCCCAGCGTTTTTCATGATGTACTCTGCATAGAAGTTAAATAAGCAGGGTGACAATATACATTCTTGACGTACTCCTTTTCCTCTTTGGAACCAGTCTGTTGTTCCATGTCCAGTTCTAACTGTTGCTTCCTGACAAGAAGGTTTCTCAAGAGGCAGGTCAGGTGGTCTGGTATTCCCATCTCTTTCAGAATGTTCCACAGGTTATTGTGATCCACACAGTCAAAGGGTTTGGCATAGTCAATAAAGCAGAAATAGATGTTTTTCTGGAACTCTCTTGCTTTTTTTGATGATCCAGAGATTGTTGGCAATTTGATCTCTGGTTCCTCTGCCTTTTCTAAAACCAGCTTGAACATCCAGAAGTTCATGGTTCACATATTGCTGAAGCCTGGCTTGAGGAATTTTAAGCATTACTTTTCTAGCATGTGTTATGAGTGCAATTGTGCGGTAGTCTGAGCATTCTTTGGTACTGCCTTTCTTTGGGAGTGGAATGAAAACTGACTTTTTTCCAGTTCTGTGGAAACTGCTGAGTTTTCCAAATTTGCTGGCATATTGAGTGCAGCACTTTCACAGTATCATCTTTCAGGATTTGAAATAGCTTAACTGGAATTCCATCACCTCCACTAGCTTTGTTCATAGTGATACTTCCTAAGGCCCACTTGACTTCACATTCAAGGATGTCTGGCTCTAGATAAGTGATCACACCATCGTGATTATCTGGGTCAGGAAGATGTTTTTTGTACAGTTCTGTGTATTTTTGCCAGCTCTTCTTAATATTTTCTGCTTCTGTTAGGTCCCTACGATTTCTGTCCTTTATTGAGCCCATTTTTGTACGAACCGTTCCCTTGGTATCTCTAATTTTCTTGAAGAGATCTCTAGTCTTTCCCAGTCTATTGTTTACCTCTATTTCTTTGCATTGATTGCTGAGGAAGACTTTTTTATTCTCCTTGCTGTTCTTTGGAACTCTGCATTCAAATGGGTATATCTTGCCTTTTCTCCTTTGCTTTTCACTTCTCTTCTTTTCACAACTATTTGTAAGGCCTCCTCAGACAGCCATTTTACTTTTTGCATTTCTTTCTCTTGAGGATGGTCTTGATTCCTGTCTCCTGTACAATGTCATGAACCTTCGTCCATAGTTCATCAGGCACTCTGTCTCTCAGATCTAGTCCCTTAAATCTATTTCTCACTTCCATTGTATAATCATAAGGGATTTGATTTAGGTCATAACTGAATGGTCTAGTGGTTTTCCCCACTTTCTTCAATTGAAGTCTGAATTTGGCAATAAGGAGTTAATGATCTTAGCCACAGTCAGCTCCTGGTCTTGTTTTGCTGACTCTATAAAACTTCTTCGTCTTTGGCTGCAAAGAGTGTAATCAGTCTGATTTTCGTGTTGAGCATCTGATGATGTCCATGTGTAGAGTCTTCCCTTGTGTTGTTGGAAGAGGGTATTTGCTATGACCAGTGCATTCTCTTGGCAGAACTCTATTAGCCTTTGCCCTGCTTCATTCCGTATTGCAAGGCCAAATTTGCCTGTTACTCCAGGTGTTTCCTGACTTCCTACTTTTGCATTCCAGTCCCCTATAATGAAAAGGATATCTTTTTTGGGTGTTAGTTCTAGAAGGTCTTATAGGTCTTCATAAAAGTGTTCAGTCTGCTTCTTCAGCGTTACTGGTTGGGGCATAGAGTTGAATTACCATGATATTGAATAGTTTGCCTTGGAAACAAACAGAAATCATTCTGTCGTCTTTGAGACTGCATCCAAGTACTGCATTTCAGACTCTCTTGTTGACCATCATGGCTACTCCATTTCTTCTAAAGGATTCCTGCCCACAGTAGTAGATATAATGGTCATCTGAGTTACATTCACCCATCTCAGTCCATTTTAGTTCGCTGATTCCTAGAATGTTGATGTTCACTCTTGCCATCTCCTATTTGACTACTTCCAGTTTGCCTTGATTCATGGAGCTAACATTCCAGGTTCCTATGCAATATTGCTCTTTACAGCATTGGACCTTGCGTCTATCCCCAGTCCCATCCACAGCTGGGTATTATTCTTGCTTTGGCTGCATCCATTCATTCTTTCTGGAGTTATTTCTCCACTGATCTCCAGTAGCATATTGGGCACCTACTGACATGGGGAGTTCATTGTTCAGTGTCCTGTCTTTTTCCCTTTTCATACTGTTCATGGGGTTCTCAAGGCAAGAATACTGAAGTGGTTTGCCTTTCCATTCTCCAGTGGACTACATTATTTCAGACCTCTTCACCATGACCCTCCTGTCTTGGGTGGCCACACACAGCATGGCTTAGTTTCACTGAGTTAGACAAGGCTGTGGTCTGTGTGATCAGATTGGCTAGTTGTCTGTGATTGTGGTTGCAGTCTGTCTGCCCTCTGATACCCTCTCTCAGTGCCTAACATCTTACTTGGGTTTCTCTTACCCTGCCAATGATATTTAACTTCTAAATTACAGGATCAATTTTGTCATCTTATTTTTATGTACATGCCAATTAGGTTACCATGATAACGTAGTCAAGCATCTACTTGTACAGTATTGATTGTCATTATGTACTGGCCACTAGGTTAGGTCCTGAGGATACACATTATTTAAATTTTATATTTTTAATTTGTATTTTGCATAGGTTTTAGGAGAGTATTTTTTTGTTTATATCAATATGCTGACATTCTTATGACAACAGATATTGTAATATATTGTAGTAAGTCCTGTAATAGATATAACTATTTAATAGTAATAGTTAACAGAGTAACATTATGTCAGATATTGTTTGAAATACTTCTTTGATCTCAGTTCATCCTCTTGCTTGATACAAAAATTAAGGCAAAGAGAATCTAAGAAACTCATACATGGATGTGCAGGAGGTAAATGGTAGAATTGGGAATCAGAAAGTCTGGCTGTAGAATCCATGTTCTTAACAGTTTCTCTCTGTAGCCTCATAATGAGAAAAAAAATAAACACTTCTGCTGAGGGGATTTAGAGCAGGGTTTGCTGCTCAGATTCACACTAGATGCTTGTTCCATGGAGGTTTCAGTTTAGTGTGTGTATGTTGTGGAGTGTAATCTGAAGGAACTGAAGGTTTTGTGGGGAAGGACACTGAATCAGTGAAACTTTAGGGTCATGATGAATTTTATTTTTTCTGTTTTAAACTTACCCCTTAATTATCATGGAAAATATAATGCGTAACAAATGCAAGATATCTGTAATCCAATGTTAATTCACAGGGTAAAACTATATAACTCTCTGTCTCATAAAGCTCTAAGTATTGAATAGCCAATTATTATTTTGAATCATGTGGAATGAATAATATGCCTAAGTAATTATTGTTAAATAAAATCCTATTCTTGATATAATATGTCTGCATTTTACATGAACTTAAAATGCAAATTATTCTAGTCGGTGTTAATAAACTTGTCAGTGTGAATCATCTTATGTTGATTACATTTGTAAGTCCTTAAACTTGATTGAATTTTAGGGAAAATTCTTGAATTAACTTCTTACTGTTCCATTTTACAATGACTTACATATCCAGTGTGGCCTGTCTTTTCAATATGTCTACATTTAGTAATCTTGATGCTTGTTTAATTGTATGACAATGTACAAGCTATTTATGGCTTTTCTTTGGAATTGTGTCTTCTTCCAGTTCACTTAATGCATGTGAAATTAGCTTGTACTCCTACAGTTAATTTCTGTTTATTAATGGATTAATCATCTGCATATAATAATTCATGTATTTTAAAATTAGAATTCCTACGTGTGTCACTATCTACTGTTACATATTCTTTTGTCTCTGGGCTGTTTGGGTTTCTGTTCTTTTTGATATCAGTATTGTACCATGTCATAAATCCCCACCTCTCTTTATTGGGAGGAATGAGCAAACTTTGGAGCATAAATATGCTCCTGACTTAATACCTGGCTTAAAATACCTGACTTAAAAATAGGAGGAAAAGTGACACAGCCTGAAATCAATTAAGTTGTTTATTCTTAGTTTCCACCTATCCATTCGCTATCTTGGTGACAAATAATACCTTTCTTAATTGTATATATCTTTTGTCTAGTTTGTTATTCTGATGTGTATGAAGGCTGTTATATAAAGTTGCTTTTTGATTGTGCATTTATATTGAGTGATCCTTTCACTGAAGCAGGATAAGATGGACAGAAGTAATAGTGTAACTGGGGTCTGAATAAAAGATAAAAGATAAAGCATGACTTCTGTATTTCCTAAGATCCTCACTATTTTTCTGACCTGCACTCAGGATAAACACATAGACTATGAGATTTTTCCTGAGAGATACATAACCTGATTCTTTTAACCATTCCCTCCTTCTGAGGTTTGGTCAGTTATTCTGTCATCAAGAGTCTACAACCAGGACAAGCACCTCCTCCTCTACTGGGATGTTGTAAATGTAAGGAACCTCAATCCCCATTGCCAGAAAAAAAGAAAGGAAGAAATGATGGTCTTGACCTTTGGGAACTCTTTTACGTAGTGAGTAATGACATAACTGAGTTAGAGAACTAAGGCCTGGAGCTAGGAGGGCAGTTAGTGGAAACTAATCTAAAATAATTAGGAGTTAAGACATTGGTTTAAGGGATTTCTGAATTAAAAACCAAAGGAGAGAGTTTTGGATAACACCCTTCAAGAGCTTTCCCAAAAAATTACCTAAAATAAATTTTAAAATGATGTATAACTTATACTTTTATAATTAATTTTAAATCTGTCATTTTCTTCATAAAGTGAATAGTGCAATGAATATAATTTATAGCATTTATAAAATATTTTAAATATTGTATCTCAATTTGAGAGTATCCTGTGATATACTTAACCTGTGTCAATATGATACTCACAGTTAACCATCTTCAAAATATGTGCCCAAACTCTAATTGTCAGAAATTGTATATAATTTTTTTCATATATACTTCATGTCCTAAGTTTATCTGAGTAAAATACATCATATTCTTTTTTAAATTTAATTTTTAAATTTATTTTATTGAAGTATAGTTTACAATACTGTGTTAATTTCTACTATACAATAAAGTGATTCAGTTATATATATAGTTATATGTATATGCATTTGTATATTTTTTCATATTCTTTTCCATTATGAATATTATAGAATATTGGATAAGTTCCCTGTATTATGCCCTAAGACTTTGTTTTTATACATCCCATATATAACTGTTTACATCTACTAATCCCAAAGTCCAAATCCATCCCTGGCTTTTTTTTTTTTGTATTGTGGCAATAGGTTAAACCAATAGCTATCATAGAAACAAATCCAGATATTTTCAGTGTTACTATTATAGGCCTTTTGAAATTTGTGAAGAGAAATGCTAGTAGATATTCAGAAATTCAGTGGGTCAATATTTTATATAGCTTTACAAATCTGGTAGTTGGAATGCTATGTAGTTAAATAATAGTTATTCATATACCACCTTTGTTCTGTAGGAATCAAAGAACTGTCAGAACTAATACCTCTTCTTCCTGATAGCACCCTTTGAGAGAAAGTGGAGACTGTTACCCTGAAAACAGAAGCACTTGTCCACAGAGAAGAGATTTAGGGTTCAAGTCCTAGCATTTTAATATATTTAGTTATATGCTCACCAAGAATTCATTATACCAACTTTGCTTATTTTGCTATAATATTCTAGCTTGTCTTCCTACTTTATTTCTTAATTTAATTCATCCATAGTTATGAAATTTAAAAATAGTAACAGGAAAACTTTTTAAGGCAAAAAGGAAAGGAAAATAGTCAGTGTTATACTGTGAATTTAATTGGTAATTGCTTGTTAGTACTTGTCTCTGAATTGGATTCTCACTTCTCAAAGTGTGATTGCAGGTTATGAGGACATAGAAAAATACCCCTTAGTGAGAAAATAGTTGACTTATTCAATAAATGTCAAACTTAAATTCTAAAAAGAACTTGACCCCTTAAAGATAACACATATTCTCTTCAAAATACTGATTTCTCCAAATGATGTTTAACAAAATCAGATATTAACTTGCTGGAGGATGTAGTTTTTTAAAATGATGTTTCCCTCAAACTTTTGTGATTTTATATATTTGTTGTTTCAGTCGCTCAGTCATGTCCGACTCTTTCTGACCCCTTGGACTGTAGCACCCCAGGCTTCCCTGTTCTTCACTATCTCCCTGAGATTGCTCAAGCTCATGTCCATTGAGTCGATGATGCGATCCAAGCATCTCATCCTCTGTCACTCCCTTCTCCTCCTGCCCTCAATCTTTCCAGCATCAAGGTCTTTTCCAGTGAATTGGCTTTTCACATCAGGTGGCCAAAGTATTGGAGCTTCAGCATCAGTCCTTCTAGTGAATATTCAGGACTGATTTCCTTTAGGATTGGCTGTCCAAGGAACTCTCAAGAGTCTTATCCAGCACCATAGATCAAAAGTATCAATTTTGTATATTATGGCATTAGTAAATTTTTATTTTTCCATTTTAATAAGTTACAGATTGAAGTGTGTGTGTGTATACTTCAGCTATAGTTCTGTAAATTTAAATAATAAAGAAGTAGTAGGTGATTTTATCACATACTGATCTACATGTCAGACCTTATGCATTTAGGTTTTAAACATCCTAATAAGGTAAATATTATTATTGATATTATTTTATAGGTGAGGACAGAGAAGCTTATTGAGAAAAATATTTTTGTAGAGGTAGTAAGAGGAATAGCTAGGTCTCAAATACCAGCCTTTAGTGCTCTTGCCTGGTAAATCCCGTGGATGGAGGAGCCTGGTAGGCTGCCATCCATGGGGTCGCTAAGAGTCAGGACAGGACTGAATGACTTCACTTTCACTTTTCACTTTCATGCATTAAAGAAGGAAATGGCAACCCACTCCAGTATTCTTGCCTGGAGAATCCCAAGGGCAGGGGAGCCTGGTGGGCTGCTGTCTATGGGGTTGCACGGAGTCAGACACAACTGAAGCAACTTAGCAGCAGCAGCAGCAGCAGCAGCAGGCTCCAAAATTGAGTCAGTTAATCTACAACCTCCCTGGACTTAGGAATCATGTTAAGTGCAAACATATCTTAAAACTCAGTTGATGCTTTTAATAATCTTGATAAAAATATTAGAACTATATCTAGTGTAAATGTAACTAATATTTCTAAATAATATTTTCTGCTTGTTTCACATAAGTGGGGCTAGTTATTAAGCACAGAAACAGTAATACTCATAGTATAAAAGTTGATAAATAACATTAATTGAAAAAATTACTCAGCATTGCATCAAAAGGTTTATTGCATTTTTTTACATAAATATCATTTGCTTGGATGTAAGTTCAGTAAAATTAATGATTCTTGCCCATTTTGTTTATTAATGTAATCAAGATTCCTAGAACAAGGCATGCCATACAGTAGGCATTCAGTAAATAGCTCTGAATAAATTGAATTTTTATCTTTAAAACTTGAAGACATTTTTCAGTAGCTTTTCCTTACATGTGCCAAATATGTGTGTAATAATTTTATTATATAAATAATATATTAAAATTATGCAAATTGTAACTAGTAGAAGTCTACTTGAAATCTAGTGAAGTCAGAATTTGCACTTCATAATTTTTATTCACAGAAAAAGTTCAAAGTCTAATTCATTTTAGAGTGGATACTGTTAACTAATATTTGGGTCTTATAAACAAGATGTTTCTCCAAGATGCTACAAGCTTTATTCCAAATTCCCCAAATTTTACACTTCTCCAAACAAAGGTAAATTTGTTAGCTACTGGTGTGATTACTAGAGACTTCAGGACATGCTTTGAACTGAATTTTGTCTCCCTCCAAATTCATACATTGATAAACCCATTGGAACTCTTTGTAGATAGAATCTTTAAAAGGTAATTAAGTTTAAATGAGGTTGTAAGGGTGAAGTCCCAAGTCAATAGTATTGGTGGCCTTAAAAGAGAAGGAAAAGAGAGTTTTCTTTCTCTTCCTGCTCTGGGGAAAGCCTCTGTGAGGACACAGTGAGAAGGTGGCTGTTTGCAAGTCAGGAAGAGAGCCCTCACCAGAAATCAGTCACGCTGGCCCTGTGATCTTGGACTTCTGGCCTCCAGAAGTGAATTTCTATTGTTTAAGCCACTTCATCTATAGTGGCTTTTGTCACAGCTGACCAAGCATAATGAGAGGACATTTTACTTTGTATTAAACGGCGGAACGTATTGGCATCCATAGTGTAATTAGCATCACCTGAAATCGGCATTAGCACCAGGATATTTGACTGTTTGATGTTAACAATGGACACACTATATTTTTACAGGAATTATAAAGGGAATCAGTGGCCACATAAAATTTTACTTACAAGGACATATTTTGGAGCCACTTGTTATTTTTATTTTTATATAGATGAGTATACTTGAAAAGTATTGCTGAGTTTATGGATTTTTTTCTTATAATTCTCTCCATTTATTTATATTAAAGGGTTGAAATCTGGCTTGTTTGCAGGAAGATGAATGCCTTTATGACTGCAGAGCATGACTGAGAAAAGACTGAAGTGGGAACAGTGGTAGAGTTGCTGGGCTAGGAGGAGAAGTGTTGTTTGGGACAGATGATTTGTCATTGATACCTAATATATCAAGGAAGCTGGAAATGTGCATGCCTTCTGGAGAACCTAGACTGGAAGCACATGTTGATTAAATGATTCTCTATGTGCAGTAGTGTGCAGTGGTAAGTTGTAGCAATTATTGTATGATTCCTTAGAGGACTTTGCCAATCCAGGCATACTGTTTTTTGAACTAAAATGCCACAAGATGTGCTTTTAAAATATTACTGTATATTTCTTAAATGTTGCAGTTGGTAATACCTACCATTCTGATTTTATTTTTAAATCACAGAGAGATTTTGATGAAGCATGTTCATTAGGCTGCATTAATTATACATGCAACAACCATGAAACAGGTGTTTGGCTGAAAGAGGGGTATTTAATCAAAAAATTGATCTTACACTAGTATTTCATATTCTGTCCTTATTTATGGACTTCTTTACAGAGTGTTAATATAAATTATGCATAACCACCTAGATTTTATTTTTGAAAAATTTCTCTGTAGACAAAATCTAGTATATTTACACTATGAAAGCTATTTTTATTTATATTTTTATAAAATGGTTTTAAATTTTCTAAATTTCCTAAAATTTAAACAAGATTCTTAAATGGAAAAATTTGAAAATTATCTGAAATGCATTCAAGCATATACCATCATATAGACAATAAATGAAAATTGAAACATAATATGATTTTTCAGATTGAGTCTTCACTTCTCCCTTGGTCATGATGCCTTCACAGTTATAAGATTCTCCCCAAAATCAATATTTTCTGTAAGGATTTGAAATCACCTTTCTTGCTATTATTTTTAAGTGGCACAGATTTCAAATGTTCTGGCATAAGTAAGTAATCAAGTATTTTTATTTCTCCAGAAATATCAAGTTTTGCAAATTGCACCAGGTGGTGAGAAGTCTTTTTTTTTTTTTTTTAAGTGAATAGCTTTTTTTCAGCCTTTCATGTAAAAGGTCCTCTGATAAGCTTTGTCTAAATTTTAAATCATATCTAAGCTCAACTGCAGAGTATTCTTGTTAGCCACACAGCTAATGGATTTGCATTTGGAACCCCACATTTTACTTCCCAGAGATTTTGCAGATGTTGGCCCTGACAGTGGTTTACAAAGAATAATTGCTTCAGGAATCAGTTAGTGTATGAGTTCCAAAATGGCAGTCTTCCCCTCATGTCTACAGCTCAGGGAGAAGAAACAGGATGAGGGGGTGTTATAGTAAATCTGGAAGAGCAGATCTTTAGCTGGTTGAAGGCATGCACCAGCTGTACTTTTACTTCACACCTAATCTCTCAATATTTCTTAAATATATCTTTGCACACTCACACACACATACACACACACACACTTTTTCTACCAGTACATATGATATATTTATGGATCAAAAATGCACTATATGTTGAGACTTATCCACTAAGCTCCAAGAGGCTATTTTCAATGGAACTCATATTATTTTATCCTATAAAAATTTTACCAAGCACTTTATTTGACATATATTAGTTGAGTGCTAGATGCTTGAAACTTTAAAAAATTATATTATTTTCTAACATGTTTTGAATCATATTTTTCTGATCTTAGTATAATTTGTATATACTTAATGTCTAAAGCATGCCACCTCTCCCCCACAAAAATTTGCAGGTCACTTGATTTTATGGGGTTGCTTTTCTTGTGAAGGAAATGAGAGGAGTTCTTCTAATAACTTTTCTTGCTGAATAGAATGACCTAGATTTGTTGTATACTGGCAAAACTGCTAGAGGATATTTTTACCTTGCCATTTGTCCTCAAGAGTTATCTAACTGATTTCACCATATGAAATCCCTTTCAAGTTTCTTGTCTGACAATGTGGATAGGCTGTTGGATTTGCAGTATCAGAAAGCTGGATGACAAGGTAGGAGTTAGCTGAAAATAGGAGATAAAATTTCATATTTCTTCTGACCATTAAAAATATCTACCAGGAAAGAGAAAGTAGCAAAGTCTTTTTTATACAACTCATTGCTTTGTAGGAACTAAAAGGATTTATGTTAATTATTATCAAATATCTTTTTATAAAATCTTGAATTACCATGAGAGTCCCCTGTTTGAAATTAGACAGAACAATGTGAAAGATCTAAACGTAAATTTTAACCTTGGCCAAATTGTAGATAATTGCCTTGTAATCTCTTATTCTAATTGGATAAAATGAAACTTTTTTATTTTAAACTCAATTTCCAATGAACTGATTGTCATACGTGACGCTTAATTTGTCCCTACTTGTACCTAATTAAGAGATGTGATAAGTGAATTCAGTAATCTGCAAGTGAGATGTACAAGAACATATGTCAGGCTCCATAGCTTCCCTAGTACAACATTATTCATGATTTGTATATCTGATAGGCAGTTGAAAGAAATTAACTTTGTAAAGCATACAATTCTTGCCCTTGAATTTCTCATTTTTAATATCAAATATAAATTATTTGTCAGACAAGCAGTACTGTGTTATTCAGTTACAGTTATATTGTGTTCAGTTTGCTGAAATAGAACAGTGGATTTCAGTTTGTGGTCATTGAGGCTCATTACCTGTCTGAAATTTCTGTCACTTCCTGAATAAGTGGTTATGGAATTTATGTAAGTGTGTTTTACTAATAAAAAACTCAATAAATTCTGAACTGTCTCCAAAACTCTGTGCCTTAGAACAAGTTGATCTATTTTAGCATCTAGAAGAATAAAGTTGTTCTCTCTTATTGAACTATCAATATGTAGCGTATCTGAACACACATTCTAAATCCTGTGTCAACACTTAAAAATGGAAAGATAAATAAGGGAAGAGGTTACCAATGTTAATATTTCTAATTTGAACAACAAACACCCTTACCTTTTTCCTCAACACTGCACCTTCATCAACAACTGTAAGGCTGTACTACATAAGGAAAGGCATATAAATAGGTAAGCATATAGCTGTAGCTGTAACTATTGATATTGATTCTGTTATTTTTTTGTGTGTTTAAAACCTATACACATATGATTATACTTTATAAAATATTTTGTTCTATTTTACTGGTTTGAAAATAAGTAAGAATAAAAATAAGAATGAAAAAAGATATAATGGGCCCCAAATAAATCATGCTCAAGAATAAAGAGATTTTAGAAACATTTTCATGTTTCTAAACCTACATTGTACTTTTTCCTGTTATTCTATCTAGCAATAGTTAATATCAACAAATATGTTACCTTTTTATGATAATAACAGACCAAATACTGCATAATTGTGTTTGTGAACCCCAGAAGCTTTATCATTAGATACACAATAACTTTAATATTTAGCATTTTTCAACAGACATGGGGCATAAAGAAGTCATGTTTTTCTTCTCTCAAAGTTCATGGGAATTGGTATCTCAGAAGACGTTAACAGCAAGCATCGTTGACATTCTACTTTACATTGTAAACTTGGTGCTTCATTAAAAATGGTATAAGACAATGATTTTGATCTCAGGAAACCTATTAATTAGAGATAAGGCTAGGATAAATCTTTAAGTACAAAAACTCTAATGTCGCTTGTTTTAGTGATTTTCGAGTGATTCTACTACATTAGTATCTGTGTAATAATAATGCCCTAATCTTTCATCTTCAGAAAAAGTTAATGTGATAAATCATACAGATACACAGTAGTTAGTCACTGCTAGTTGTTGTTGAACAAGCAATGAAGGAACTCATTTCTTTTAATCTAACTTTCTTTTTTTCAAGAACAGTCTCTTTTTTTTTTTTCTTTTTTCAAGAACAGTCTCTTTAGTAACTAGTTTTTGGAGGTTTTCTGTTTAGTCATATTAACAAGATACAAGCACAGAACTTCAGAAAGCCTAATTATTATTAAGCAAGATATGTGAAAAAGCCCAACAATTAGATACTATTTTCTTGAATGTATGAATTATTCTAAAGTGACAGAGTGTATCTTTCTGAAGTTTGAGTACTTGAGGCCAGCCTTTAAATTATTGCAGATTTTTCAAAATTGTGCTGGATGAATTAGATAGATGTGATTGAAAAATGAATCTCAACTCTAGATTATTCCTTATACCAAAAATGGCCTCATAAATTATCATAGACTTAATTTCTAGAAAAAAACAGGAGAAAATCTGTATGACCTTTGATTTGGTAAAAGCTTTCATATTTAATACCCAAAGTACAGTTCATAAAAGAAAAATGCAGTAAATTGAACCTTATTAAAATCAAAAATTGTTTTGTGAAGCACACTGTTAAGAGAATGAAAAGCAAACCACCATATGGGTGAAAATATTTGCAAATCATATTTCTTACACAGAACTCGTTTCTCGAATATATAAAGAATTCTCAAAACTCAACAATATGGGAACAAACAGCCCTACAAAAATGTGCAAAAGACTGAACAGACACTTCCCTCAAGAAAATATATGGAGCAAAAAATATGAAAAGATGTTCAATAACATTAATCATGGAATTGCAAATCAAATCCACTATGAAATACTGCTACATGTCTATTAGAATGTCTATAGTTAAAAAAAAGAAATGAATGGTAGCATCCAATGTTGGTGAACATGCAGAGTTACTGAAACTTTCATATGTGGCTGGAAGGATTGTAAAGTGGTACCGCCACTTTAAAGGCAGTTTTGCAGTTTTTTATAAAGTTAAAGATACTCATATAATATGACTCAGCAATCCCATTCTCAGGTGTCTTCCTAAGAGAATTATTAACTTATTCAATTAAAATACCCCTATCCATGAATGTGTATGTCCCCTTACTTCATAGTTGGCAAAACTGTACATAATCCACATGTATCTTTCACCATGGAAAGGGTAAATAAATCTGTGCTACATACATACAATGAAATTCTCGTCAGTAATAAGGATAGACTGTTGATTTAAACAATAACATGGATGAACCATACATACATTTTTCTATGTGAAAGAAGTAAGATGCTAAAGGCTGCATATTACATAATTCTGTTCATGTGACACACATAAAAAGGAAAAATCTTTAGGGAGAAAAACCAATTAGTGGTTGCCAGCAGCTAGGGGTAAGGGTTGCTTATAAAAGTGTATAAAGTGAGCATTTTGGAGACATGTGACTGTTCTATGAAACAGTAGTAATGAACTGTATTCATTTGTCAAACCTATATGATTGTGCACCACAAAGAGTGACATTTGTGTACAGAAATTTAAAAAATCAAAATGTGGGGTAAAATATAGAATGCAGGCTGTGACAAATGAATCTGTGTTGAAAATGAATCATATAACTACACTGAATGGGACGGGAATAAAAGAGCTGACCTAAGTAACTTTGTAAAAATGATGTTTGAGTAAATATTCTAATGCTAAATATAAACAAACAGTCTATATACTGGAGTGGGTTGCTGTACCCTGCCTCCTCTAGGGTATATTCCTGACCCGTGAATTGAACCTGTGTCTCTTAACGCCTCCTGCATTGGCAGATGTGTGCTTTACCATTAGTGCCACCTGAGAAGCCCTATTTATGTATTCATAAATATATATATATATATATGCGTATGCATGTGTGTATATATATGCATGTGCATGTATATATATACATATACATGTATTATACACACACACACACACACACATACATATATAGGCATATCGAAAGGACATGGGAGCCAACATGGAAGAACATTCAATGACTAAAGTTGGAGCAATGAGAGCGGTAAAATGGATAATTATATCATTGAATTATAGTCAAAAGAATAAAATATATCCAACATGATATGCATAAATAATTAATAAATAATGAGAGAGAAGTGACAGCTCTTTGTTATAGAACTCCAGCTAGTAACTGTAGAATAATGAGGGAAATATAAAATCACTATCATGACACCATATTAGGCATTGTTGCAGGAAGAATTTTCTCATGGGTCCTAAGATGAGTGAGGGAAAATTTATGTGGAAACAAATGATTTACATAGTCTTATATCCTCTTCCCCTACGTATTTCATATTTAAAAGGAAAAAAAAATATTAAGTTTACAATGAAGAATTCTAACAGATACCACCTTAACCATAGGATCAAATTTCATTTTATCAGAAGCAGGTATTAACATCATATACCTTCAAAGTAATGCACCAAGAAGGGTACAATGCCTCTGTGAAATTCCTCTCAAGAATGAGTAATTTCAGTCTAATCATAAGGAAGTATCACATGTACTCAATGCACATCTTAAAATTGTATTAACCAGTACTGTTTAGGAATCATGGTCATAAAAGACAAGGAAAGATTGTGTCACAGGTTGGAGGGAACTCTGGAGACATGACAACTAGAGTAGCAACAAAAACAAACATAATACATAGGTGAAACTGATAAAATCCAAGTAAGTTCTTCACTTTGGCTAATAGTAAAATAACTGGACTTCCCTGGTGGCTCAATGGTTAAGAATCTGCCTGCAATGCAAGAGATGTGGCTTGAGCTGCAGGTTTGATCCCTGGTTCAGGAAGAGCAGTGGTTATAATAATAAAAGATATATAATGGCAAAATAGGGTGAAGGATACATGAAACTTATCTAAACAATTTTTGCAGCTCTTGTAAAGCTAAATGTTAGTCACTCAGTCATCTCTGACTTTTTAGGGCCCTATGAACTGTAGCTCTCCAGGCTCCTGTGTCTCTGGAAATTTCCAGGCAAGAATCCTGGAGTGGGTTGCCATTTCCTCCTCCAGGGGATCTTCCTGACCTAGGGATGGAATCTGGGTCTCCTGCATTGCAGGCAGATTGTTTACCATCTTGGCCACCAGGGAAGCTAAAATCAACTCAAAATTAAGCAAAATAATCTCAAATCTTTAATAGTACCCACTCCTTCCTGCCCTTCCACTCTCCTGGAATCATTGAGAATCATCACATTCTTCCATAAAATGTTTATTAACAAACATTGCTACTAGCAAGTAATTATGTTTGTACTGTATATGTGTCTTCTAATGAAACCTTGATTTGACATTGGAGTTTCCCTGGTGGCTCAGTGGTAAAGAATCTGCAGGCAATGCAGGAGACTTACCAGCAATGCAGGTATATGCAGGTTCAATCCCTGGGTCATTATTTAGTTACTTGGGGTTTATGTGAGTAATATTGTCTTTATAAATGACTTTGTATTTACTTATTTATTTTTAGTCACTAAGTCCTGTTTGACTCTTTTGTGACCGCATGGACTGTAGCCCACCATGTTCCACTGTCCATGGGATTTACAGAGAAGAATACTGGAGTGGGTTGCCATTTCCTTCTCTAGGGATCTTCCTGACTCAGAGATTGAAACTGTGTCTCCTGCATTGCAGGCAGATTCTTTACCACTGAGAATCAGGGAAGCCCTATAAATGACTTACCTCACAGCTATTGTTGCTGAGTTATTAACTCCCTCATTTTTTTAACAGACCTTCCTGTTGATATGTTCGGTAATACGTCAATGCCTTTAATTATCAGTGCAGTTCAGTTCAGTCACTCAGTCGTGTCTGACTCTTTGCGACCCCATGAATGGCAGCACTCCAGGCCTCCCTGTCCATCGCCAACTCCGTTAGAGGATTGTCTAAATGTTTTATAAAACATTTTTCATTACAAATCTTCTCATAACTTTATATTGTATGAGCACTTTCCCTTCCTTGGGATACCAATGACCCATGATACATAGATCAATTAAAATAGTATTGAATATTTGTTTGATAACATAAAATTATAACTGGGTAGAATCTGAAACTATATGTTTTTCAACTTTCTGCTTTTCTGTTAGAGAAAGATTCAGCTTAAGTGTATGCTTCCTTTGAGTCATGACATGCCTGGAGAGACATACAAAAAAAAAAATGTAAGCTTTATAGCAACCCAGTGCTTCCTAACAGACTTTATCCTGGCTTTTTGAAGGTATGTGTTTCAGTTGTTTCTTGATTACCCAATGGTGGCAGGTGGGAGCTTCACAGCTGTTTGATTTGGTGGCTGATGTGTCTATTCTTTGAGAGTACAATTGGCAGCTTGGCAGTCAGCATTCTTCAATGATCAGTGGGGCTCAAACAGGATCTCTTGTTTTATGCAGCTCTTTCACGAAGACTTCAATCCATGTGCCAGCTGAAAAATATCATATATAATGAGCCCTAAACTTTAAATCCAGTGAAGTCTAATTGCCTCTCTTTGGAATACTGTTGCTGCTGACTATAACAACACTTCTGCAGTGCCTTACATAAGCTGAATGAATTTGAATTAGACTACCTTAATCACATTGAGAAACCAGAGTGAAGGACATTTGTATTCTGCCAGCAGACAATCTACTTGCTACACAAACTTGAATATCTGTTTCTTTTAGGTTTTTCCTTTTTTTTTTTTTTTTTCTCCTTTGGCAAGCCCATGATTTCTGACAGTATCCTAGCATCTCTAGCTATGACAGATCCTGCATTAAGACTGACATGGTATCTGAACAAACCAGAATTACTTGACGTGTATTTAGATCCAACATTGTAGCATATATGCTACAATTTGATTTGACTTTATAGCTGCTCAGTAGCCCCCATCTCTCACCCCTTTTAATACTAAGAACACTAAGAGTAGGATCCAATAGCAAGTCGAGTAGTTTCTTCTGGAGAAAAAGAATGTGACGGGAGCAAGAGAATGAAATAGGAGAAAACCTCCATGTATTAAAACTAAGAACATGGATTTTAGTATCCAGTTCCCCTGTATTTATTATCTATGGGGAAGTCATTTTAAAGTTCTCGGTCTCAGTTCCCTTCTTTGTAAAATGCAAATAAAAGCAACTTTCCTCTTGACCGCACAGACTTGTGCATTAATGAATTTGGAAGACTTGCTGTGTAAAATGAAAAGTCTAAAACACACTGACGTAGCTGTTGTCTCACTCTTGAGTTGATTCAGTTCGGGCTCCAACTCTGAAGTGCTCATCTTTGGCAGTTTTCACTAAAAAAAGTTTCTGAATGTCCAGAGTTTCTGAGGTGATAATACCATGTGGCAATCACATAAATTCACCTTTCTTTATTTTTTGTTCAGTCACTAAATTGTGTCTGACTCTGTGACTCCACAGACTGCAGAATGCGTCTTTCCCAGCATCAGGGTCTTTTCCAAGCTGGGAAAGATAGAAGGCAAAAGGAGAAGAGAGTGGGCCCTTATACAGAAATTAAATTTATGCACTAGCCTACTGAGTGGAAACAAAGACAAAAAATGTTTTCCATCATTTAGAGCTGGATATTTTCTAAATTTTAAAACATTGTAAATAAAAAGGCTGTAGGGTGAATTTTAATATTAACTTTAACACTAGCTTACAGTAACATTCATTTTTAAACTGCTGATGTATGGAAAGGAGAGAGTTCAACATTTATATCTTCCTCACTTTAGCAAGTTTCCTTCTCTGTCTCTGGACTTAAAAATCACTATTTCTATGAGATTTTCCTTATGTGTCTTTTTTAAAATTATAGTCCCTTTCCTCACCCAAGACACTTTTCCCCTCCTCCATTGTTGTCCTCCCAAACACCCACAATTAACTCATTTGAAATTAACTTTGAATTTGAATTAACTCATTGTTAGTTGCTCATTGGTGACCCCATGGGCCCCATGGACTGTAGTATCCATAGAATTCTCCAGGCAAGAATACTGGAGTGGGTTGCCCATTCCCTTCTCCAGGGGATCTTCTCAACCCGGGGATTGAACCCAGGTCTCCTGCTTTGCACACAGATTCTTTAACATCTAAGCCACCAAAGAAGCCCATTATCTTACTTACTATATGTAATATTTGTTTATCTTTTTCAGTGTCTATCTTTTAGCCAACTAAAATGTAAAGGCCAGGAGGTAATGTAGTTTTGTCTACCAATTTTACTGCTATACGTTCAGTACCTACAACAGTGATTGGCATAGCCTCTCAAAATCATTTTTTATTTTGTTGTTATATAAATGATAAAACACTAAGAAAACTTGGGTTAAATATCATTTTCTAAGTCTCCTTTCCCCCTATCTAAACATTTCAAATTGTATTAGGTGCTATTAGGAAATATAGTGATAAAAATAACCAAATTTGAATTGACCCTTTTGGTTTCATTTGGTATTTTTGGTAAAGAGTATTAAGTAAAGTGTATTTATTATATTTGAAAGTGTAATCATTTTGAGTGTCATATTAATTTACAAGAAAAACTTATAAATCCATTTTTGCTACAAATGGGTTAGTTAGTAATACTAATGGTCATGGTAAAAGGACCTGCTGCTGCTAAGTCGCTTCAGTTGTGTCCAACTCTGTGCGACCCCATAGATGGCAGCCCACCAGGCTCCCCCATCCCTGGGATTCTCCAGTCAAGAATTCTGGAGTGGGTTGCCATTTCCTTCTCCAGTGCATAAAAGTGAAAATGAAGTTGCTCAGTCATGTCCGACTCCTAGCGACCCCATGGACTGCAGCCCACCAGGCTCCTCCATCCATGGGATTTTTCCAGGCAAAAGTACTGGAGTGGGGTGCCATTGCCTTCTCCGAAAAGGACCTGGATTTATCTAATTCATTAAGCTCTCCAAACTTTCCTAGGAAAAACAATCTCTTTGTATTATATTATTATAACATATTATATGTATTATACTACTTCTGTGTCCCAATGAACTCTGTACTTTTCAGTTTCTGGCGAGACCATTCTTTTAATTCTGCTCATTATTATACATTAATATAGAATAGAAAGTTGCTCAGTCGCGTCCAACTCTTTGCAACCCAATGGACGATATAGTCCAGGAATTCTCCAGGCCAGAATCCTGGAGTGGGTAGCCATTCCCTTCTCCAGGGGAAACTTCCCAACCCAGGGATAGAACCCAGGTCTCCTGCATTGCAGGTGGATTCTTTACCAGATGAGCCATAAGGGAAGCCCTATTATACATTGTCAGATCAAAATGGCAGTAATGATCACAGTCATAGTACTCATAGTTCAAAATGAAAATTAACATTTTTAAGAAAAGCAAAGATTGTCAGTGATCAAAATGATTTGTTTCAAAGTGAAACAAACACCACAAACTAAACCTAATGAACTCCTCATTGCATTAGTGAGAAAACATTTACTGATTCCTTGATCATTTGCTATGTATACCTATATTTGCTGTGCATGCTTTAGAAAGATGACTCAGAAATTCATTTCAAAATTAAAATTTTGTAATTTTATTACTTTATCATGTTCTCTAAAATACATTCAAGTGAATCTTTTTGTGAATCAAATACATTGTTTGCAGGATAACTATAATCAACAATGTAAGTCTATTAAGTCTGAAATGATTTCATGAATAAAATTCTTGAGTATATATGAGTATTTCCATGCTAATTTAAAAAGTACCTACATATAATATTCTTACTGTGTTGTATGTGGGGGGTCTGTGCTTGCATATTATTGAATATTTCTTTATGGCCTGTTTACCATAATGGAATAGTTGGATTTAAGAGACCTCTGTGCAAAAAATATTTGCGATGGCAGGCAACGTCAAATAGTAGGGTGAAAATTATGCCTACTGGTGTTAACCTTTACTGCCTTCCTGGGTGCTAATGATCAGATACTACAAAACCTTAAATTTGCAAAGAGCTAAATTGCTTATAATAAAAAATAATGCAGTGTTTGGTTTTTGTATAGGTTCCACCTTTGCAATTTCTATACACTGATTAAATCTGAATCTATAAAATTTGCATTATTTCTCTTTATTTTGTATCATATTTTAATTACCAGTGTAGTTACAATTTTTAATACAATCTTAATTTCATTTAATTTTCAGACTATTGGATTTTTTTTCCTGTTTCAGATTTTAAATAGGTTTTGACTAATTTGACAATGTTTATTTAAGCCACCTCTCTTTGCTAATTTGAATTCCAATGTAAACGGTGATTTTTTTTTTTTTTCTGGGCTGTGATTAATTTCACAGCAGCATACTGATTATTCATTAAATTTAAGTTCCAAATTCATTATTATCAGTTCTATAGCAGTGATCCTCAACTTTGCACATTAGAATCTACTAGGGAGCTTCAGTAACACAGTGATGTCAAAACCCTATATTGAACCAATTAGATCAAGATCTCTCATGAGATAGACCCAAGGCAATGGTTCTTTTTGTTTTTAACTTCCTGAGTAGATTCTGATGTGCTTCCAGGATTGATAAGTATTAGTGTCGTCATGATGAACTTGTCAACAAAATAATTTGAGGGAATTTCTTTTGTTATTTTAATCAGAAAGAATACTTCAAGCCCCAGTTTGTATATTCTCCCATATGTTGTTTCCTAATCATTATTAGAAAAGCATTGATATCTCATCTCATTATTCTCAAAGATAACTTCCCTTTTCTTTTAACTTCTTCAAGTTTGCTTTCCCCTTATATATGCTTTCATGCATTGTTTTTCATCATTATTAATGATGAAATTTTCATCATTATTAACGAATGATGTGAACTTTAAGCTTAGTTAACTCTGCTTGGTATGAATGATTAGCTAGATCAGACCTTCAGATTGTCCACGAATCCTCTGAAACTGTAAATTTATGTACATTTTTTTGGCGGGGGGGTGAAGAAACTGCACATTGTATTAAGTTCAGAGTGAAGTCTGTGACCTACAAAGGAGGGAACAATCTCAGGGAGAAGTGCTTGTAGATGCATTTCATTCTGGAAAGTTAGTTTTCTGACTCACAGAAGGCTTGTGAAGATAAAATGAGATAAATGTGTATGAAAGGAAGTATGGATGATAAATACTGCAAGATATATCTCAAAACCATGGTTTCCTATGAGAGAAAAAAGTTATTAAAAATATATGTATTTGGTGACTTAAAAAAAATCTACTCTTGGGGAAAAAAAGGGTGATTGTCTTGAAAAGAGTAGCTTTGCTTAGGGAACACAGGAAGAAGATATGTCATGAGCAAAACTCTAAAGTTAAGATGAGACTATTATTTGTCCCTAGAAAACTCAACTGTTAAAAACTAAAAAAGGTGGCAGAATTTTTAAAGTTTTTTAAACAGTTTATTTTAGAAGATATATCTATAACTCGTTAGATAGCTATTTTTAAAAAATTCTACCATTTGCTATGTGAGAGAAAATATTACAGAAAAGTTTCAATAATGAAAAATAATGACAAAGGCAAGCTGCTGCTGCTGCTAAGTTGCTTCAGTCGTGTCCGACTCTGTGTGACCCCATAGATGGCAGTCCACCAGGCTCCCCTGTCCTTAGGATTCTCCAGGCAAGAATACTGGAGTGGGTTACCATTTCTTTCTCCAATGCATGCATGCATGCTAAGTCGCTTCAGTTGTGTCTGACTCTGTGCGACCCTATGGACAGCAGAGCACCAGGCTCCTCTGTCCATGGGATTCTCTAGGCAAGAATACTGGAGTGGGTTGCCATTTCCTTCTCCAATGCATGCATGCATGCTAAGTCGCTTCAGTTGTGTCTGACTCTTTGCAACCCCATGGACTGCAGCCCACCAGGCTCCTCTGTCCACGGGATTCTCTAGGCAAGAACACTGGAGTAGGTTGCCATTTCCTTCTCCAGGCAAAGGCAAGAGAATTAAGTAAAATGTGGTGGTCATAAGTAACAGGATGAGGACAAAATTTCAAATATATTTGAAAATCAGACCTCAAATTGAATTTACAACCGAGTGTATATTGCTCCTTTAATCACACTGGCTTGTAAATGAACTTTTAATTTCTATTTAGTAATTACAGAACAATCATATAGGATTTGATCAATTTAGACATTCAAATTTGAAACATTTTTATTAGCCATTCCTGATAACAGTCCCATAAAATTAATAATCTACAGAATATTTTTAGGAAGAAAGTAATGAAGTGTGTCTGTTTATGTGGCCACTATGGTTGACAGTAACTGAGATTTTTAAAAGATTTTGTGCAGATTCAAAGAAAGTTAACATAAGCTGCCTATACAATATTCAGTTATCCCTAGTGAGCAAAAGTAAGGAGTTTATCAGGAATTTTTCATTGTAAAATCCCAAGTTTCATTTGTATAATGAAGGGTAAAATTATAATGGCTGGGTAGACTGTTCAGTTTCATTACAATGCCTTGAGTTTGTCTGAATTTTCTTTGGTAATGGTTTATAATATTAACTAATATATAAATGAACATCCTTTTGTTTGGGTAATGGAGGTTGGAAAAGATTGTTTTTTACTTTTATTTTGGGTTTTTTAGTATGTTTGTTGTGAAAATTTTAATTACTGTTTCTAAGAGAATATTAATTTTTCTTTCCACATTTTTCCTTGTCTCAAGCTATAAAATATATATGATAGTCAAATAATTTTAAATCTTGGTCTATTCAAAAATAATACATATTTTAAAAGTAATATTTTTTATGTTATAGATTTGAGAAAATATTTATAATAGAAAGATTATTGACCTGTTTTTACTCAGGTGCAACAAAGACTTATCTTAATGTGTGGAACAAATTGTCACAAAGCAAATGATGGGATTATTATTAGGACTTATAAGACTGAAGGCTGATTTTTGGTGTTCAGGCACAATTACTGTATTTTATATTGCTTATTATAAATTATATTTGTATTTTTAATTAAACTTTTCTCTCATATGCCTTGTACTTTATTTTGTTGCCTTGACAAGACACTATGAGAAAGCAGTAACTGTGTATTTTAGTATACTGATCCTCTTTTACTACAAGCTAAACATTAGAATCCAGGGTGGCGTGTTAGGTACCCAAGAAAATCATGTCTTGCTACTCATTACAAACAGTATTCCTAAAGGGAATTGAAACAAATCCATGGAGCAGCTGAATGTTAATTGTAATATTGCTCTGCTGCTCACTTTGTTCAAATGGATTATAAATTATGCATGAGGCAAGCAACAATCTAGCAATATTTCTGTTAACTGAGATCATGACCCTTCTTTTAGCTAATCTTATAATGTGAAGCTAATAATAAAAAGTCCAGTTATTAACTAGAAGTCTAGGTAAGCAATTCAGTGTATAGTATATAATGATTCACACATTCTATTTTTAAAAAATATTTTCAACTATTAATACTAGTTGTTTAATGGCAGTTATGAGAACATGGATTTTTTTTATGAAGCCATAAATATTAAGTATAAGATACATGGGAAATACATACAGAATAATAGGGAAAATTAAATTTTGGGCACATGTCCTTCTGTCTCTTTTCCCTGAGTAGTATTACATACTTGATGTTTATATACACAAATTAATACTTATAATAATTTTATATTGTTAACAATGAATTTGCTCAAAAAGGTTGAAAGTAATTCAGTATATCCACCATTATGTTCATGATGGAAATAAGAGGAATAATCTTTCCACCGTAAAATTTTCAGAAAATATCAATATTCTGCAAAATAATCATACAGTTTAAAAATACCCAAATAAAAATATACATGAACTAAATTTACATATGTCAAAAAATAGATGCTTATTTACTCAGTAAATTAAGACTTCTTGCTCACATACTGTGTTTCAGTGTATCAGAGGCTGAGAATACAACATTACAAGAGAATGGTGTGGCTGTTGATTGTGAACTTTAATATACATGTATATATTATGTGCAGTTTACTGTGTAGAAAAGAATATAGGTATTTAAGATGTTAACACTTTATACGCTAACAATTCCTAATGCTGAAACAAATGGAAAAAATGTGCTTCTAACTAATGATTTACTCTCTAAAGCAAAGGTCATATCTCTTTGCCTGATTCAGCCTCAAAAATGCAATAGATTGTGAATAGTGTAGTACATATTTGGGAAATTTTATTTCTAAGTACGTTTTTATCTTCATGGGAAGTTACTGATAAAGCTAAAAGCTCTCCTAAAAAATAAATGATAATAGGGCCCTATATGTTATCTTCATTAAAAAAGTTGTGTTTTGTAACAGTCAGTAAAATTAAACTAAGATTCTGAGAAAATGAGTGACAATTATGAATTTGTTTTCAATATTAAAGTAATAGTATTAGTATATATTAAAATATACTCTAGATTAAGAATATAATTTAAGTATTTTAATAAATCAATCAAACGTTGTTAGAAAATAGATATTATTGATGTACCCAAACATACAATTCTAAAATAAAAACCTGATGAAATGTAAACTCAGTTAGCCAAATGTCTATTCTTTCTATATTGCATCTGAAACATAAGCTCACTAGTTTCCTTAATCAAGGATTTTAACTGGCTAAATTCTACTCCTTCTAGATAGAGCTTCTGAATGACATTATGTACCATTAGTTGTAATTGTTAATATTTTAATTTTTCTGATTTGAAATACCCCATACCAGAAGTCATTTTTTAGGATTCATTATTTAATTGTATACTTATAGCTTACAGATTTTCTTATAATCTTTTCTACTTAGAAATTACATGCATTTCTAAGTATGATAGAATCTTTTTATCTGTGTTGAAATTTTTGCCTGTTATATACCTGCCTGAACTTAAACAAGGTAATAAGTGCAAAGTACTTACAATAGCGCCTGGTTCATAAAAGCTGTTTGAGTTATCACACTTTAGTGACAGAGGATAATTCTAGGCAGACCCAATGCCTGTAGGAGAATAGTAAAAGGTGGATGGAGATTCATTTTAGGTGAGGAATTCTCTGATTGCAATAAACCTGACATCTGGAAGCCCAGATTCCTCCCTTAACAACAGAACAGTTGTGAAATAAGTATTGAAATGAAGCATGTTTTCCATTTAAATTCTAACCCTCATTCGTATCTCTCAATTCTGAATGACTCTGACATGGCTTTGCAGAAGAGAGATATTCCATCAGTAAAGTACCCCAGTGCACTCTTTTAAGTCTGAGATATTCTTGCTGGTTCCTGGTAACTCTCCATTTCTCTCTGTTAATCTTCTTTGTGATTGTGCAACATGAAGAAACTGGGATATAGATATCAAAGAAACTTCTTCCCTACTACAATATTTTTTAATAATTTTATTCTTCTAAAATTTATTCTAATCTTTATAAAATATTTTAATTGTTAATTCATCATAGTCATTAAAATTTGCTAATGAAGTGTCATTATAGTCTACAAAAAATGAAGGGCAGACAAGAATTAGGCAAAAGCAATGTTAACATACATATTTCTCACATAAGTAAAATTTAGTTGACAATTTATCAGCTATTTGCATTGAAGTAAAACTTGAAAACATTAGCAATATTCTTTTTTTAAGACAGTCTTTGTAATTATGTACATCTTATTTCCAGTGATATATGATAACCAAATAAGCATGCTAGCAATGTCAAATATGTCTTCTAGAATTTTTCATAATGATACATTATAAGCTATAATTTGCCTAAGCTAGAATCTTTCAGAAGAAATATTATATTATTATTCTAATATGTAATATATAAAACATGTTAATTATACTGTGATTAAAGAATCTTGGAAAACACCAGATTTATCTGAAAAATTTTTTAAATGACATATTTGTGTTATAATTTGAAAATATTTTCAAGTTTTACAATTACCTATCTTTAGTGACAATGTGTTAGAATGGAAAAATTCCTTAATTGGAAGGAAAGACCTGGAGTCTACTCTGAAGTACTTTCAAAAACAAACCATAAAACTGATGATCTTGAAAGTTCTACCCTGCTAATGCAGTCATTTAACCTTTTTGAACCTCAGTTTCATTAGTGGTTAAATGGGAGTAGTGACATGTAAACATGTTTCAAAAGATTAGTGTAAAGCCAAATTCTACTAAATCTTAAAAATATATTAAAAATATGCCTCTGCACATACAAGTAATTTTATCATGATGATAGTAATTAGAGCAGAGTATCTTTGTAATGGTCTTATATAGCATTTATGAAAATAAAAGTCCATATTTTTTCTTTAAAATAAATGCAAGTAATCAGTGAATTTGATTATATGTTCATGATAAGTGTTTTGATTAGGAAAAGAGGAGAAAAACTTAAACTTCACTTTGATTTACTCTTTAACTATCTTTTGGGGATACTGCTTATAAAAATGTAAGAAGAATGTATAATCGGGGCTTAAATTGAACTGATTATGTAAATATATTGAAAGTGAGTTGGAGGTATAAATCACAGATGTCGACTTGATGGAAAGTTTGTTACAAGCAAAATCTACTGCTCCTAAATCCCAACGTGTTAATTACAAGAAGGCAGCTGGTACACAAATTTATGCTAAGCTAAGAAACAGAGAGATTAATGTTGAATACAGTATGTCAAATAGATATGGTACTATCTACTTTTACTCAGTGGGTGGTTTAAGCTATAATTATTACATTACTGTACATGACTGAAACAGATTGTGATTATTAAGTACAATTAATAGTATTATAAGTGAGAGAAGTGTATTTGTGTGTATATTGCCTACTTTAAAAGTATACTTAAAAAGTTAAGAGTCTAGAAGAACAAATATGTGAATTATTATACTCTGAGATATGTGTGAATCATTATATATATACATATAATATATAAATCATTATACTCTGAGAGAAAAAGAAAGGTATTTTTAACTTTACAGTATAAATATCTCTGAATACTAAAGCTTTAAAAAATAATAATATAAGATACAGGTCATGTTATATTTATTAGACACAGTCCTCAACAATTGATCAAATATTCTTAAACTACAAATTATGCAGTTATCTTCATCAGAAATACAACTTCCACTCTATAAGTCAGCCTCAATGTCTTTTTATGGGATCAAAAATCTTTCTTCCTCTTATTATAGATGATCTGTGAATATATGTTGTCATCCATATGAATCTTAATAATGCTGGTCATTGTCTTTAGTTGATCATGTAGAGTAGCACTGAAAAAGACATAGCACTTAGGCCCAAAGATTCCATGTTGACCTTTACATCCTAATTCTCCACAATTGCCATACAAATTAAAAGTGATTTCATAAAATATAGTAATTTTTTGTCTTCAGAGATCTAATTCTTATGTCCTAATAAAAACGTGCAGGATAATTGCAAACATGCATTTCTCAATGGAAAGAAAGGATGTATGACTAATAATTTTATGAAATAAAAGCTAATGGGTTGGGATTATATACTGTAACCTCACTTGCAAACATAAATCTCATCAATATATAGCCTTTAAGAATTAAAGGCTCCTTTATGTCCTAATTTATCAATTATTTTTTGAACACAATGTATGCTATGTATGCATATAGATATGGGGTATATAACAGTGAACAAAACAAACTCCTTACATTCCAGAAATTTATAATCTAGTGGAGTTATCAAGTCAGTAGAAATGTTTAGAGTCAATAAATACTGTATACAAAGCTAATAGTTAAGTTTGTTGACTATGCCAAAGCTGTTGACTGTGTGGATCATGACAAACTGTGGGAAATTCTTCAGGAGATGGGAATAACAGACCACCTGACCTGTATGCAGAAATCTGTATGCAGGTCAGGAAGCAACAGTTAGAACTGGACATGGAACAACAGACTGCTTCCAAATCAGGAAAGGAGTACATCAAGGCTGTACACTGTCACCCTGCTTATTTAACTTATATGCAGAATACATCATGTGAAATGCCAAACTGGATGAAGCACAAGCTGGAAAAAAGATGGCCAGGAGAAATATCAGTAACAGCAGATACGCAGATGACACCACTCGTATGGCAGAAAGCAAAGGGGAACTAAAGAGCCTCTTGATGAAAGCGAAGGATGAGAGTGAAAAAGTTGGTTTAAAGATTAACATTCAAAAAATAAATATCATGGCATACGGTTGCATCACTGCATGGCAAATAAATGGGGAAACAATGGAAACAGTGACAGACTTTCTTTTCTTGGGCTCCAAAATTACTGTAGATCGTGACTGCAGCAATGAAATTAAAAGATGCTTGTTCCGTGGGAGAAAAGCTATGACCAACCTAGACAGCATATTAAAAAGCAGAGACATTACTTTGCTGACAAAGGTCTTTATGGTCAAAGCTATGGTCTTCCCAGTAGTCATGTACAGATGTGAGAGTTGAACCATAAAGAAAGCTGAGTGCCGAAGAACTGATGCTTTTGAACTGTGGTGTTGGAGAAGACTCTTGAGAGTTCCATGGACTGCAAGGAGATCCAACCAGTCCATCCTAAAGGAGATCAGTCCTGGGTGTTCATTGGTAGGACTGATGTTGAAGCTGAAACTCCAATACTTTGGCCACCTGATGTGGAGAGCTGACTCATTTGAGAAGACCCTTATGCTGGGAAAGATTGAGGGCAGGAGGAGAAGGGGACGACAGAGAATGAGAAGGTTGGATGGCATCACCGACTCAATGGACATGGGTTTGGGTGAACTCCAGGAGTTGTTGATGGACGGGGAGGCCTGGTGTGCTGTGGTTCATGGGGTCTCAAAGAGTCAGACACAATTGAGCAACTGAACTGAACTGATTCATGAAGTTAATCATAATGAATTAGGAGAAAGCTTCCATTCACACTCAAGTGGTTAACGATTGAGGATCTAGCAGAGTTGTTAGCAGTTGATGAAGAGAAAAATGACAGAAAAATGGGATGGACTGTATTTAAAATGGAATCACTTCAATATCAACATTTTTATAACCCCTTGGGAACATAAGAACCTTTAGGATATTTTTACAAAGCCATGTATTATAAAAATCAAGTATGATAATGTAAAACGTGTCATCATGAACTTTTGTTAGAGAAATTGTGACAAAAATCAACACTAACATTTGAGAGGTTGTGTACTCACCTTTACTGTAATAGACTGTGGTTACCTCTTGGTGTATATACAGTTTTATTTTAAGGCTCCTTTAACATTTTTTGATACTGTCTTATTTTCTTTCTCATTTAAATAGTTACATTTATTTCTTCATTTCTATCTTATCTCTGTGAGTAGAACTTAAGTTTCATGAAGGCAATACATTTTCTTAGGTTAATCATTATTATATGCTTATTATCTAAAAGTGTGCCTGATTATGGAAGATACTTAATGAATGCTTAATTTTTATTGTTGAAAGTATCACACAATATAAATAAAATGTATGTGAATATAGGAAAGACATTAAAATAGTCAATGGTGCAAAATGCTACTGAGAAATGAAATACAACGAGGACTAAAAAGTCCCCCCAGTTTTGTTTACCCAGGCATAAGGAGCATCATTAGTAATGGCAGTAGGACCAGCTTCCAAGGATTAATGGAGGAAGGGAAGGTAATCCTAGAGTGGGTTAAGGTTAATGATGAATGGAAAGGGGGAAATGGCTGCATATATGCAGATTTGTTTCTAATTTTAGCTATGAGTGGGGCAAGAAAAAGTGTTATATTGCAATATTTTAGTGTTGGCATTTCACCTGCTTTTGTTTTCTTCTTCATTGCAATTGTCTTTTAACTTTGATCATACCATTTCTACCTTTAAAAAATTATAGACTTTTATTTAATGAAAAGCTTCTCTTCCATGTCTTAGTTCATCAAAGCATAGTCTGTAATTTAAGGTTTTAAATCTAATAAATTCTACAATTGCATTAATTTTTCTATTTATTCTCTTAGGATTGATAGCTCTTTATTTCAATCAATCTATTTACTCATTTTACCCTTATTTCCTCACAGCCCCTGTTTTTAAAACATTTTTCTGTAGTGTTGAGATTGTTTTACTTATCCAACCAGTCCATTCTGAAGGAGATCAGCCCTGGGATTTCTTTGGAAGGAATGATGCTTAAGCTGAAACTCCAGTACTTTGGCCACCTCATGCGAAGAGTTGACTCATTGGAAAAGACTCTGATGCTGGGAGGGATTGGGGGCAGGAGGAGAAGGGGACGACAGAGGATGAGATGGCTGGATGGCATCACTGACTCAATGGACGTGAGTTTGAGTGAACTCCGGCAGTTGGTGATGGACAGGGAGGCCTGGCATGCTGCGATTCATGGGGTCGCAAAGAGTGGGACACTATTGAGCAACTGAACTGAACTGAACTGAATTTTCTTTTCTTAATGGAGGGCTGTTTTTCCAGTCATCTCTTTATGGTCTTTTGCATGCTGTCTTCCTTTCTTTGTTCTTTACTCTTTTCAAAGTTTATGAAAATTATTACTCTTCTTTTCCTATTTATTAATCTTTGAATGTATTACATAGTTTAATGTCAAAATAGTATTTATCACATCACACTGACTCACCCTGTTAGGCATACACAATTTCTTGTTTCATTCTCCTCTTAATGCCTAGCAGAGTGAATGGTATAAGGTTGAAGTCATGCCCAATTAGAATGCAGATTAAGTTTTGATTTCTCTTTTGGGTTCCCTTAATTTTCTTCAGTGACTTTCAAAGAATGGTTATTATAGGTATTTCTTTTGTCTTCACATTTTCCAGAAAGATATGTGTTTCTATTTAAAAGATTGAAATCTGAAAGTTAGCCTGTGTTGTCCATATGATAGACAAGTAGCCATAGAATTGTTGTTCTACCCTCTGTGTAAATGCCTGGAAAAGGGTTTGGAATATCATAACTAGATACTAATTTGGATGTTGAAAAATCTGTGCAGTAGATTCTTAGCATTCTAAAAAGTCTAAGATAATGAGTATTCTATTTATTCCATTTATTTTAGCCTACTCAACACTCTGTAAGTAAAATCACAACCAGAAAACTTTGCTTCTAATTTAATTACATTGTGTCTTTTGTAAAGTTCTTTATTGGTTTTGAACTGTTTAAGAATCCTTTATCATTTTGAAGGATCTTTTAAAAACTCTTTGTTCTGTATTTTTTAAAATAAAAATTATGTTTTCTAAGACAAAGAATGTGAGTCATACATTAGCTTCAGAATTTCATTTTAGGATTTCTTTGGAAATTTTATGCCAATATTTTGCTAAATTTTCTTACTTATTCCATGGCAGTTTTCATAACAGAAATATAGCATTTTGATCTATAGACAACAGAGTAATTTCTGAAATTTTCTTCAGCCTGGATAACTGCATACTTATTTGAAAGATTTTATGGAAATGGTGAATGAATTTTGATATGTTATATAATTATCTCTAGATAAAATGAAATGTGCTAATGGAAGGCACACAAATACAACTAAACCGGTTTTTGAGTTCACATGTCTTTAGAGGAATTAAATCTACTCTGGTACGTGAGTTCGAGAGAAATGTTTCTACTTTCAAGTTGAATTTTGGTTTTTCTGAAATATTCTATCTTCATTATCTATGCTAATCTTTTGGTATTCTGCTTTCTTTGAATTTTTCTTAAGAACCAAAATTACACACAAAGCTGACTGAATTTAATGTGGCCACACATGTCACATGACAAATAATGTCAAATTTTCATGTAGACCAATATGAAGCACTTGCATGAATTTCCAATATTGTAGGACACTATAACAGTTTATTTTAGATGACCATAAATAATGAAATAATCATAATACTGTAAGTTAACTACTAAATTATTTGTAATATAATATCTTTCTTTACTCAAATTTAATTGCTTGAAAAATGCTATAACACATTCCATTTAAATATTTTTCTCAGAGTGTTGTTTTGAAATTGTTTTAAATACATTTTTATTATAATGATTTTCTTAATAGAAAAAATATTTTTTAAATTTTTGTCTTTTTTAAAATTATTTTCTTTCATTTTTTTTGTTATGAGAATATGATAACACATTTACAGGAAATTTGCAAAATACAGAACAAAGTTACATATAGTTCCATTATATGTTACAGTTATTTTTAAGTTGATAAATTAAGATTTTTATTTGGAGTTTCACTATTGAACTCTCAAAAATTAATAGAATGAATAGAAAAGTAGAAGGGTATAGTAGACCTGAAAGCACTATGAACCAATTGAAAACAATTAAGATTTATATGATTTTCACACAGCAGCAGGATACAAATTCTGTTCAAATTCCCATAGACTATAAACCAGGAGATACTGGAACTTATCTAGTGACATAAAACAAAGTGCAAAAATTTCATGGTCTAAAGGTTTTGAAATCATATGGAAGCTGTTCTCTTACCACTGTAGAAACAATTTAATTTTGATATGTGAGTTATGCATTCAATTTGAGTTTTTTAGAGTGTCATCAGGGGCTTCCCAGCTGGCACTAGTGGTAAAGAACCAGCCTGCCAATGCAGAAGATAGAGGAGACTTGGGTTCAATCCCTGGGTCGGGAAGATCCCCTGGAAGAGGACATGACAACCCACTCCAATATTCTTGGCTGGAGAATCCTGTGGACCAAGGAGCCTAATGGGATACAGTCCATGGGGTGGCAGAGAGTTGGACATGACTGAAGCAACTTAGCACACAGCATACACGGAATGTCATCAGTGTATTTTTGTGTGTGTATATATTTAAGTGAAAGTGAAGTCGCTCAGTCATGTCTGACTCTTTGCGACCCCATGGACTGTAGCCTATCAGGCTTCTCTGTCCATGGGATTCTCCAGGCAAGAATACTGGAGTAGGTTATATTTAAGAACTCTAACCATGTAAGCACTGAAGAAAAAGGGAAAGAAAAAATCTGTTTCTGAACATTTCATGTTTTTCCAAGCATTGGGTTAGTTCAAAAGAAGGTTGTTAACTGTTCATAGCCCAGTTAGCCCATCCTCCTATTCAGTCTTGCCAAAATGAAAGTAGCTTATAGATTATAGTTAGTGGTACTTCCCTGAAATCTTCACATATCCCTGCCAGCCCCTGGTACTCCATCCTGCTTTAAAAATGGGTTTACTAGACATCCTGTGTTAAAATAATTCAATATTTGTGGACCACAGTTTGGGGACATTAATTTTAAATTACTGAAACGTGAAGTCCCACTCCTGTTACATGAATCTTAAAAATTTAATAGCACAAACATTTAATTTTAAGATGTTTTGGATTTTATAAAACAAGTTGCAATGTCAGTGACTTAAGTTTTGGAAAACAGGTTCATTGTGTATGAAGTGCTAAAGCCAAACAGCAGTTTCACGCTTTTTTTCTCTCTAAACTTATTCTAACACTTTCTAAATAAAGACTTGAGAAAACCAGTTAATTACCCTATTCTAATTAAAGTAATGAATCCTGTAATTTAAAATTTATGTTGAACATCTTGCATTTACTAACATACAGCAAGAATTTTCATATTTTATATTTCATAAAGTTTTGTTACTGGATATATTTTCACTTGTTTGGTTGTTTATTTTGACATGGGGCACAGACTAAAAGACTCACAATACAAATCATTCTTTGTATCTGTCTGGACTTACGGCTTCCGCAGTATTTAACTGCTACTGATGTTTTGTGTGCTATTTTTGATCACATTTTTCCAGTCAAATAATTACTTTCTAGTTTTCATTTTGAAGCTAAAATTGACCATACAATATTTTTAGAATCCCTTTGGTTTAAAAAAAAGTCATTTTTGGTTATGTCTCTGACTAATGATGAGTTATTTTTCCACATATAATAAATGCTTCTATAATGACTTCTATAACAAAGTAATATTAGTTAAAATTGTGAAGAATTTTGTTTTTGGGTGCCTATTATGTTTTAGGCAGTGAGCTAAATAAGACTTTTGAATGGACTATTTCATTGAATTTTCACAATTATCAGATTTGAAAACTGAGGTTTGGAGAAAATGGGAAGCTGGTACAAAATCATATAAATATTAAATATTAAGCCAGATTACAAACCAAGACAGTGCCAAACTAGAGCCACCATGATTAACAACTGAGCTGTATTGCTATACTATCTGAGTTCAGCTCAGGACTGCTCAGTCGTGTCCGACTCTTTGCGACCTCATGAATCACAGCACGCCAGGCCTCCCTGTCCATCACCAACTCCCGGAGTTCACTCAAACTCACGTCCATCGAGTCGGTGATGCTATCCAGCCATCTCATCCTCTGTTGTCCCCTTTTCCTCCTGCCCCCAATTCCTCCCAGCATCAGAGGCTTTTCCAATGAGTCAACTCTTCTCATGAGGTGGCCAAACTACTGGAGTTTCAGCTTTAGCATCATTCCTTCTAAAGAACACCCAGGGCTGATCTCCTTTAGAATGGACTGGTTGGATCTCCTTGCAATCCAAGGGACTCTCAAGAGTCTTCTCCAACACCACAGTTCAAAAGCATCAATTCTTCGGTGCTCAGCTTTCTTCACAGTCCTACTCCCACATCCATACATGACCACTGGCAAAACCACAGCCTTGACTAGACGGACCTTTTTTGGCAAAGTAATGTCTCTGTTTTTGAATATGCTGTCTGGGTTGGTCATAACTTTCCTTCCATTGAGTAAGCGTCTTTTAATTTCATGGCTGCAGTCACCATCTGCAGTGATTTTGGAGCCCAGAAAAATAAAGTCTGACACTGTTTCCACTGTTTCCCCATCTATTCCCCATGAAGTGATGGGACCAGATGCCATGATCTTCGTTTTCTGAATGTCGAGCTTTAAGCCAACTTTTTCACTCTTCTCTTTCACTTTCATCAAGAGGCTCTTTAGGTTCCTCTTCACTTTCTGCCATAAGGGTGGTGTCATCTGCATATCTGAAGTTATTGATATTTCTCCCGGCAATCTTGATTCCAGCTTGTGCTTCTTCCAGCCCAATGTTTCTCATGATGTACTCTGCATAGAAGTTAAATAAGCAGGGTAACAATATACAGCCTTCATGTACTCCTTTTCCTATTTGGAACCAGACTGTTGTTCCATGTCCAATTCTAACTGTTGCTTCCTGACCTGCATATACGTTTCTCAAGAGGCAGGTCAGGTGGTCTGGTATTCCATCTCTTTCAGAATTTTCCACAGTTTATTGTGATCCATACAGTCAAAGGCTTTGGCATAGTCAATAAAGCAGAAATAGATGTTTTTCTGGAACTCTCTTGCTTTTTCCATGATCCAGTGGATGTTGGCAATTTGATCTCTGGTTCCTCTGCCTTTTCTAAAACCAGCTTGAACATCTGGAAGTTCACAGTTCACGTATTGCTGAAGCCTGACTTGGAGAATTTTGAGCATTACTTTACTAGTGTGTGAGATGAGTGCAATTGTGTGGTAGTTTGAGCATTCTTTGGCATTGCCTTTCTTTGGGATTGGAATGAAAACTGCTGGTGACACTTTAATGTTTCAGAAACTCCAAAAATTTGTAAGAAGTACAGAACCTAATGTGACTGACACTCATGCCTCTCATAGTCAATAGATGTTAATACTTTGCCTCTCATGTTTTAATTCATCTCTCTCATGTTTCCTTGCCGGGCCTTCTCATTTTGAGGATGAATACTAATGATTTAGTCTCCTACAATAGTTCTCCACTGGAGGCAGTTTTGCTACTAGGGGAATTTTGATTGTTTATAGTGACAGTTTTGATTTTTGGGATTGGGAGTTGGGATGTTACTGTCATCTTGTGTGTAGAGGAAATTGTTGTTGTTCAGTTGCTAAGTGATGTGTAACTCTTTGAGACCCTGTGGACTATAGCACCCCAGGCTCCTCTGTCCTTCACTGTCTCCTGGAGTTGTTCATATTCATGTCAATTGAGTGGATGATGCTGTCTAGATCATCCCATCCTCACCCATCCCATTCTCCTTTTGCCTTTGATCTTTCCTGGCATTGGGTATTCTCTAAGGAGTCAGCTCTTTGCATCAGGTGGCCAAAATATTGGAGCTTCAGCTTCAGCATATGTCTTTCCAATGAAGAATCAGGGTTGATTTCCTTTAGGATTGATTGCGTTGATCTCCTTGCAGTCCAAAGGACTCAAGATTCTTCTCCAGCACCATAGGATGTGCTGCTAAATATCCTACAATCACAGGATAGTCTTCACAGCATAGATCCTGGTCTACCTCATTTTTCCCATGCTCTTTCTCTCCAGAAGGTCAGGAAGTTAGTGTAATCATCTTTCTGCAAATTTTCATACTTTTATTACTGGTTTTTACAGATGATGCAACCAAGATATTCCCTTGAGTATCTAGGCTGTGGTAATTGTGGTTCCTGTGTTTCTACCTTGAGAAAGACAGAAATCTAAAAATTAAAATTATTAATGGAAAAAAAACAATAAGTATAATCCTATCCATTTATATTTTAAATAATCATGGTGATGTTTTTAGAGAACAGGAAGGTTTTTAACTCAAACCATTTGCTGTTATAATTTTATTTGCTGTAGAGTTATAATATATTTTAATACCTTACATGTGAATTACCCCTTTCTTATTCTTACATTACTATCTTTCTTTTTACTGTTCCTTGAGCTTTACCTAGAGCTTTTCATGTTTCATAAAAAGTTTAACTGGGGTTTTAACTGAATGTGCACTGTATCTATAGCTCAATACTTTGTTGTCTTTAATGATCTTTCTTCCAAGGAAAATTATATTCCTGAAAAAAGAAAATATTTTGTCCGTAATCATATTTTGTAAATTTCTCCAATTATTTTGTTAAATTTTCCCCATGTACCTTACAGTTTTATTCCTTTTGTAAATGCTACCTTTTTAAAGATATTTTTCTGGTATTTTGTTGCTTTTCTGATATTTTGTTATGAAAATGAACTTCCTAAACATACTTTAGAACAGTTTAAATTTTCTGTGTGGAAAACTACATTATCTGTGAGTTGTTTCTTCCTTTTTTATCTTTATATCTCTTTCCCTGCTTTGTAATCAAGAACATTGTTGAAAAAAGAATGAATAGTGTACCTCCTTATTATTTCCCTGTTTTTAAGATGGTCTTTTTTAGTTTTATCAATAGTGTGATATCACTAAAGTTTTCAATAATTTTTACTAGGTTCAAGAACTTGTCTTCTATGTCCATTCCATAAATGTATACTGACTTTTGCTAAATAGGTTTCCTATATTTACTGGCAAGAAAATATATATTTTTCTTTAATCTATTACTTCGAGGAATTAAATGTATTTGTAGGATAATGTTGAACTATTTTTGAATTTCTTGGGTGAGTCCTGTTTGGTCATGAAGCATTGTTTATATAAGCATGTATATACACATACAATCACTTCTGAACATGTTTGCCATTAAGAATACAGTCATTCCCTTAAGTATTTTATGTTTTGTGTTTTGCTTTAATAAACCTTTCTTTATGGATAATCTTAATATCTGTCTTTGGTATTCTGCATTTTCACCAAAATGTTTCAAGGTGTTGTCTTCCTTAGACTCTAAATGTTCAATTTGAGAGTTCATATCACTCACCACCTCTGCGAATTCTCAGCTATTATCTCTTTAAAATACTGCTTTAGCCTTATTTTTTTTCTAGTCTCTTTTACTATAGCTAATATTAGATAAATTTTGGACTCTCTACTTGATGACACTTAGCCCTATATGCATATTCTAAGTGACTTAGCTCTGTCAATCCACTAATTCTTTTTTCAAATATAATAATACATTTTATTTTGGTTATTATACACTTTGTATATAAAAGTTCTTACCATATGAATTTATTTTATTTTTCCCTTTTAATCAATAGACTGGTGTCTTACAGTCCCTTTTTAGATTATTGTTTCATTAACTTAGGCTTGAAGATTCCTATTTTTGTGTCCGGTGACACTGAAGGCAGATTGTTTTCCTTATTTTTTAATAATATTCTACTTTCAGAGAAATTTGTTTTATTTCTATTTGTAAACCCTCTGTGGTCTGTGGTATAATAATTCTTCTAGTGTAGATTTGCTTCTGCCAGGTATCTTAGAAAAATTTCTAGTTCAAAATCAAGTTTTATATTACATTTTTGGCATATTGATTTTCATATAAGAAAATTAGTCTTCAAGACAAGTATTGACCAATTTCTACAAGTCTTTCCCCTCTGCCCCATTCAGACCCAAGGTAGAGAAGTTTGTTTGCTTATGGTCCCACTGAACCAGTAAGCAGGTTTTCCTAGATCAGTTTAATGAGGATATCATCATAAGTAGGGATTTATTTCAACTCCCACCCTTGTATAGTCCTAACGCCTTATTTCCTATCCTGATGTGGATACTAAATTTCAAGGATTCTGTTAGTCACTGATTGTTTCCATTTTGTCCTCTTCACCCATCCCAGAACATCAGCTCACGGATTAATTGCTCTTGCTTTCAATGTATTTGTTCCTGGGCACTTGGGATTTCTATCTTGCCCTAAACTATGTGTGTTTAAAGTGAAGTGAAGTGAAGTCACTCAGTCGTGTCCGACTCTTTGTGACCCCGTGGACTGTAGCCCACCAGGTTCCTCCTTCTGTGGGATTCTTCAGGCAAGAATACTGGAGTGGATTGCCATTTCCTTTTCCAGGGGATCTTCCCAACCCAGGGATCAAACCCAGGTCTCCCACATCGCAGGCAGACACTTTAAACTTTGAGCTACCACGGAAAGTTGTTAGTTAAATTTCATATGTTTATAGTGAGAGAACTTCTGGACTTGTTTTGTTCATTCACTTTCTGCAACAGGAACACAATGAAAAGCAAATCAGAATTACTCTTTTTATCATGTATAATCAGCAGTATATAATAACACATACTTTATTTTATTTTTAATAACATAATTTAAATGTACTTACTGAAAGGAAAATAGAATAACATCAAACATTGTTTTATAAATTACAATATCTAAGGTTCCATTAATCTAACACAGTTATACATTACTTTATGATGTGTTTTGCATACTGCTTCCACATATATATCTAATTTATCAGAACTGCATTGGATTGAACATGGCAATTTGTGGTGTGCTATTTTTATGTCATATAAAATTTTCTCTCCTTCTCTAAATATATTTTAAAATCTTCATAAAAACCCAGTTGAATCAATTTATAGTAATTTTATATCATCATTCCCTAATGTTGAAATTTTAGCTTGCATCCAAATTTTGGCATTACAAAAATGCTGCAAAGAGCATCTTGTAACATGTGATCTTTTCTATATGTATAAAGCTTATTCTCTAAAATATGGTCCTAAACGTGAGATTTCTGTTTCAAAGGAATGATCAATTTTGTGGATTCTTTTTAACATATTACTTATATTATTTGCCTTTTAAAATATTGTACAGACAGATATATCATCCAAGAATTCAATTTTAATATATTATCTTCAGCCTTGGCTTATTTTATGTTTGTAAAAATAAATGAAATTTGCTTTTGGTTTACATTTCTCTGCTTTGAATAAACATCTCCTCCTTAGTTTTTTTCTGTTGTTGTTGTTTCTTTCCTTCCCTCCTTCTACTCCACTTATTCCTCATTCTTGATTACAATGTGTTTTTCTGGCTTTGTTTATTTTATTCAGTTCAGTTCAGTTCAGTCACTCAGTGCTGTCCGACTCTTTGCTACCCCATGAATCGCAGCACGCCAGGCCTCCCTGTACATCACCAACTCCCGGAGTTCACTCAAACTCATGTCCATCAAGTCAGTGATGACATCCAGCCATCTTATCCTCTTTCGTCCCCTTCTCCTCCTGCCCCCAATACCTCCCAGCATCAGAGTCTTTTCCAATGAGTCAACTCTTCACATGAGGTGGCCAAAGTATTGGAGTTTTAGCTTCAGCATCATCCTTCCAAAGAACACCTAGGACTGATCTCCTTTAGAATGGACTGGTTGGATCTCCTTGCAGTCCAAGGGACCCTCAAGAGTCTTCTCCAACACTACAGTTCAAAAGCATCAATTCTTCGGTGCTCAGCTTTCTTCACAGTCCAACTCCCACATCCATACATGACCACTGGAAAAACCGTAGCCTTGACTAGATGGACCTTTGTTGGCAAAGCAATGTCTCTGCTTTTGAATATGCTCTCTAGGTTGGTCATAACTTTCCTTCCAAGGAGTAAGCGTCTTTTAATTTCATGGCTGCAGTCACCATCTGCAGTGATTTTGGAGCCCCCAAAAATAAAGTCTGACACTGCTTCTACTGTTTCCCCATCTACTTCCCATGAAGTGATGGGACCAGATGCCATGATCTTAGTTTTCTGAATGTTGAGCTTTAAGCCAACCTTTTCACTCTCCTCTTTCATTTTCATTAAGAGTCTCTTTAGCTCCTCTTTACTTTCTGCTGTAAGGGTGGTGTCATCTGCATATCTGAGGTTATTTTATTGTGTGCCCATAAATACATTATTCAATTTTTAAAAGGTTGATATTCATGTCATACATTCACATATTTTGGGCTTGCCATGTGGTGCTAGTGGTAGAGAATCTGCTTGCCAAAATAGGAGACAAAAGAGACATGGGTTTGATCCCTGAGTTGGGACGATCCCCTGGAGAAGGAAATGGCAACCCTCTCTCAGTAATTTGCCTGGGGAATCCCATGGACAGAGGAGCCTGGCAGCTATAGTCCATGGAGTCACAAAGAGTCACACATGACTGAACACACACACACACACACACACACACACATTCACATATTTATGTAATTGATGATCATTTCTAATTACAACTATCCCTCTTTTATCTCCACACATATATATTACACACACACATTTCTACGTTTTTCTATTTTTCTTTTCATTTCTATGTAGGAAATATATTTGTAGGCACATATTTTTTCCTACGTGTCAAGTGAAAGGGTGTGGATTTTATTAAAATTTGTGATTTATTTAGAGTACTGGTAATATGAAAAGGATGCTGAGTGTATGTAGAAGCTGTTGAGGTAAAGATTAGAGTCTTGAAGGTAGATAAAGTTGACTCATGAAAAGAGATTGACACAAAGCCTCTGTTCTTGGGTGCTCCCAGTAGGAAGGCAGGAGAAGGTAAATATGTTTGGGAACAGAGTCCCTGAAAGGCAGGGGGATGATAGTATATCTGGGCAGCAATTATGTTTGCATACTCTGTAAAGAAGAGAAATATGCTTAGGGTCCTTTGGCAGAATTTTCTACTCCTACCATATCTTGCTCATCATCTCTCTTTTATATTGACAATCAATGACAATGTCTCTAAAAATGATTTCTCTCATTTTTTAGAGCTTTCCAATAATAATGACTTTCATCATCAACATATTAATAATAAAAGCATGAAAAAACAACTTATTAAGTGATTCTCCAAGAATTATGCAGGTGTTTTACATGCAGATTGTTTCTAATGTTTAAACAGTACAGTAAATTTGTCAATGTTACTGCCTTTTTGCAGTTGCTCATTTTTACATCCCACAACTACTAAGAGTGGCATCAAGTTTTCAATCTGCCTCTGTGCTACTGAAATTCTAGCATTTCCCTAACTATGTACTGATAACACTGTCATTGTTGTTATTCAGTTGCTAAGTCTTGTTGGACTCTTTGCTACCCCATGGACTGAAGCACTCCAGGCTGTCCTATCCCTCATCATTTCCGAGTTTGCTCAGATTCACGTCCATTGAACCAATGATTCCATCCAAACATCTCATCCTCTGCCACCCTTTTCTCCTTTTGCCCTCACTCTTTCCCAGCATCAGGGTCTTTTCCAATGAGTCAGTTCTTTGCATCAGGTGGCCAAAGTATTGGAGCTTCAGCTTTAGTATCAGTCCTTCAAATAAATATTCAGGATTAATTTCTTTTTGGATTACTGGTTTGATCTCTTTGCTGTCCAAGGGATTCTCAAGAGTGTTTTCCAGCACCATAGTTTGAAAACATTAATTCCTCAGCATTCAGCCTTCTTTATGGTCCAACTCTCACATCCATACATGACTATGGGAAAAACCACAGCTTTGACTATCTGGATCTTTGTTGGCAAAATAATGTCTCTGCTTTTTAATATTCTGTCTAGGTTTGTCATAGCCATCCTTCGAAGGAGCAAGCGTCTTCTAATTTCATGGCTGCAGTCACCATCCACAGTGATTTGGGATCCTAAGAAGAGAAAATCTGTCATTGTGTTCACCTTTTCCCCTTCTACTTGTCCTGAAGTGATGGGACTGAATGCCATGATCTTCATTTTTTGAATGTTGACTTTTAAACCAGATTTTGCACTCTCCTCTTTCACCCTCATCAAGATGATCTTTAGTTCCTCTTCGCTTCCTGCCATTAGAGTGGTATGATCTGCATATCTGAGGTTGTTATTTCTCCCAGCCGTACTATTGATAGTATTAGGATTGCACAATGGAGAAGGCAATGGCACACCACTCCAGTACTGTTGCCTGGAAAATCCCATGGATGGAGGAGCCTGGTGGGCTGCAGTCCATGGGGTCGCTAAGAGTCAGACATGACTGAGTGACTTCACTTTCACTTTCCACTTTCATGCATTGGAGAAGGAAATGGCAACCCACTCCAGTGTTCTTGCCTGGAGAATTCCATGGGCAGAGAAGCCTGGTAGGCTGCAGTCCATGGGGTCACACAGAGTCAGACACGACTGAAGCGACTTGGCAGCAGGCAGCAGCAGCAGGATTGCACAATAGCTTAAAACCTTTACTTGCATCTCCTCATGGTGCTTACGCCTGGCAGGCATCAGAGCAGTTGACTATGCGTTACGATTGAGGACAGATGGGTAATGTCTGGTCACTGGCCAGAGTGAATAGGACACAAGGTTAACCTCTGTGTGGTAGACTGGCACCGCCATCCTTAGAGTATATGGAAGTATAGCACATTCAGTATCTCTATTGTATATTCATAACTGATACGTGGTATAAGTTTGATGTTCAACAGGAACGTTATTTTAAAGCAATATGTGAGTTGTGGTTCTAATTTCTCCTTTCCCCTGAGTTGCTATATAATTGTCACAAAACTGTCTATTAATAATTCCCCCTTGTTTTGAAACTCTCACTTTACCCTTTTTTAAACATTTTATTTGTGATTTTCAGGTGCCTGAAATTTGAAACTGTATATTCTGCATTCTTTTTTGCATATCTAATTTTCTGCTTTAGTGAAAGGCCCACGATATCAGAAGCATTGTTTTCTGAGAGGATTTATTTTTTTGTTTTCAAATGATTGAGTAGAACAGTAGTGTCTGCCTACATTCAAGTCTTGAGTCTATCATTTTCTCTGTGTAAATTCAGGCAAAATATTGTTTCCTGAGCACCATTTTTCTCACATAATTTGAAAAAAGGTCCATCATAAATCATCCTCATTAGATATTTGGAGGATTAAAACAAAAATTCCATCACTCAACAAATCATAGACAGGAAGCACCATAATATTTGCAATAGTAGCAATAACAACAGCCTAATAATTACTGTTATATTTTAAATATCACTCATTAATATCTTCAGTGTTTTTTCAATCAGTAATCATACTTTCAAAAACTGTATTTTTATTGTGTTTGGAATCATGCTAAACCTATGTATATATTATATTCATATAATATTTACTATTTGGGATTGTGTAGAAATTAGTTTATTGTATTTAGACTGTGTATATTATTGTTAGTAATAGTTGGACTTGTGTTAAGCCTGTATATTTACTATATATATACATATATACATACAGCATTAATTGAGAGATCCACGTCTATTTTACATATTTTCATTTTCCTTTATTCACACCTTTTTCTAAAACTCAAAATTTTATTAACAGCTCTTTTTTGCAGGGAGGGGGAGGGTGATTCAGAAGAATTTTGTTGCTGAAAGTAGGAAGGATGGCTAAGATTTTACCATCATGCAAACTTATTTTTTCGATAGTTCTTTCATTTGTTCCTTTCTAATGGTCTTTACTAAGGTGCATAAATGTTGAATTGTGTATTGTTTACCAGGATTCATGATTGAGTTTTTTTATCACGACTAGTAGGGATTTAGCTGATTCCTTCCAATGCATGAAGTGTGATCTAGAAATACTAGCATTAATTTCTATGACAATATCCCTATCCATTCTTGCTTTTGAATTATCAAGAGCATCTCTAATGTTAAACAATATTGATAGCAGTAGATATTCTTTCTTGTTACTAAGTTGAAAGGGGTTATCATCATCATTTTGCCATTATTAAATTGTTGGTTTGGGGTTATGTGGCTATTTCTAAAGAAACTCTTCTATTTTTTGAAATCACCTTATTGAGAGAGATGTTAAATTTTCTCTTTTCATTGAATTTTGAGTGAACAGCAATTTAAATGTTTTAGCCTAATAATATATTAACATTTCTACATTGACGTATCTTTCCATTTCTGCAGTAAATGACATCAGTAAATTGTTGATTTATTTGTTACATTTTTATTCTGTCAACTAATAAGGGTAATCTTTGATTTCATTAGATTTTTGAATTTAAAATTATAACTAATTAACAGGGAATATTATGTATCCCTATTATAATTTTTCTTTCCTCCTTCTTTATCATTTCGTGTAAGGGATGAATGTCTTTCTGTATGCTTCTTTCCCCTCACAGCAGACATAATGGACAGAAACATTTTTCTAGTACTAATGCTAAAACTTTAAGTATATTTATAACTACATATCTACCTCAAGCTAACAAATGCTTGTTCTTAAATTTTAATGTAAACAGTTATATCCTGATCTTTGTGTATAGTAATCAACTTCCTTGTGCAGGAATTCTTCTATTTCTTAAGTTATTTTCTCAGCCTCTGCAAAATAAAATGGGTATCTTTGTGGTAAATTTTACGAAAGTTCACAGGTCTAAAACTTTCTTTCTATTATCTTCACATAATAAATGAAAACTGGCTTGGGTAAAGCAGAGTTCTTAGATTACATCTTTTTGGTAAGACTGACTTTTTTCTCTGTTACCTTCTGATGCTCACTGTCACAGCAGAGAGCCTGGAGACAATATTTGCTTTCTTTGAAAGATTTTTGCTTTTGATCTCCTACATCAAAATAATGTCCCCCTTTTCTTGAAGTTTAAAACTTTTTCTTTGGCAAATTTATTGAGGTCATTGTGAATTCAATCTCAATGCTTTTATGAAGTTCTGAAAAGTTTTATTTAATTTTATTTTTCCTTTTCAAATTCTTTTGTAAAAAGGTGTAAAAAAATGAATTGCAATCAGCAACTTATTCTTGATTATTGTCAGTTGTATTTCAGTGTTCTATGATTTCGGTATCTGTCATCTCCTCTTGCATTCTTTTTGTCTCTCTTTAAGTTTTATGTGTCTATGAAATATCTTAAATGCATTTTTTCAGCTTACCTTCTGTTTTACTAATATATTTTTACCCAACATAAATCCTAATCTAAAATTCTCTGACTTTTCAGGTAAGTGCATTTTTTAATCACAACAATAAACACCTCTAATACCAGCATTCAGAAACTATGATTGGTTCATATTCAGAAATATGTAAGCACATATGGTATCATAATATATATGTATTACCTATTATACAGAGTGAAGTAAGCCAGAAAGAAAAACACCAATACAGTATACTAACGCATATATATGGAATTTAGAAAGATGGTAACAATAACCCTGTGTACGAGACAGCAAAAGAGACACTGATGTATAGAACAGTCTTATGGACTCTGTGGGAGAGGGAGAGGGTGGGAAGATTTGGGAGAATGGCATTGAAACATGTAAAATATCATGTATGAAACGAAAAAAAAAACATTTATGTGAAATGTTTCAGAGTTATGTATACATTTTGAGTTTTCATTATATTGTAGGCATTTCTTATAACATCATAAAATAGATACATTTAAGCAAAGCAAGAAGAAAATACTTTTGTAATAGCCATATCCAAAGATAATGACTACTATTCAACTTAGTGTCACTAATGAGGATTTACATAGAGTTTATACAGTGATCCTATATTATATTGATTTAATTGATGTAACATATCTTAATCATTTCTGTGGTCTTTATAAATTTTGTATTTATTTAAATGGCTCTGTCAGTATGAACCCACTTTATGTAGCATTAACTATGGTTTTTGTACAGGTCTTTGTTGGCAAAGTAATGTCTCTGCTTTTTAATATGCTGCTAGGTTTGTCATAGCTTTCTTCCAAGGAGCAGTTCAGTTCAGTTCAGTTGCTCAGTTGTGTCTGACTGTTTGCGACCCTATGAATCACAGCACACCAGGCCTCCCTGTCCATCACCAACTCCTGAAGTTCACTCAAACTCACGTCCATCGAGTCTGTGATGCCATCCGGCCATCTCATCCTCTGTCGTCCCCTTTTCCTCCTGCCCACAATCCCTCCCAGCATCAGGGTCTTTTCCAATGAGTCAACTCTTCTCATGAGGCGGCCAAAGTACTGGAGTTTCGGCTTTAGCATCATTCCTTCTAAAGAACACCCAGGGCTGATCTCCTTTAGAATGGACTGGTTGGATCTCCTTGCAGTCCAAGGGACTCTCAGGAGTCTTCTCCAACACTGCAGTTCAAAAGCATCAATTCTTCGGCGCTCAGCTTTCTTCATAGTCCAATTCTCAAATCCATACATGACCTCTGGAAAAATCATAGCCTTGACTAGAAGGACCTTTGTTGGCAAAGTAATGTCTCTGCTTTTCAATATGCTATCTAGGTTATTCATAACTTTCCTTTTAATTTCATGGCTGCAGTCACCATCTGCAGTGATTTTGGAGCCCCAAAAAATAAAGTCAGCCACTGTTTCCACTGTCTATTTGCCATGAAGTGATGGGACCGGAAGCCATGGTCTTGGTTTTCTGAATGTTGAGCTTTAAGCCAACCTTTTCACTCTCGTCTTTCACTTTCATCAAGAGGCTTTTTAGTTCCTCTTCACTTTCTGACATACGGGTGGTGTCATCTGCATATCTGAGGTTATTGATATTTCTCCCGGAAATCCTGATTCCAGCTTGTGCTTCTTCCAGCCCAGCGTTTCTCATGATGTACTCTACATATAAATTAAATAAGCAGCTTGACAATATACAGACTTAATGTACTCCTTTTCCTATTTGGAACCAGTTCAAGGAGCAAGCGTATTTTAATTTCATGGCTGCAGTCACTGTCTGCAGTGATTTTGGGGCCCAAGAAAATAAAATCTGTCACTTTTTCCATTGTTTCCCCATCTATTTGCCATGAAGTGATGGGTCCAGATGCCATATTCATTTTATTGAGTTTTAAGGAAGGATTTTCACTCTCCTCTTTCACCTTCATCAGGAGGCTCTTTAGTTCCTTTTCAGATTCTGCTGTAAGAGTGGTGTCATCTGCATATCTGAAGTTATTGATGTTTCTCCTGGCAATCTTGGCTCTAGCTTGTGCTTCATCCAGCCCGGCATTTTACATACTGTACTCTACATATAAGTTTAATAGGCAGGATAACAATATACAGCCTTTATGTACTCCTTTCCCAATTTTGAATCAGTCTGTTATTCCAGGTACAGTTCACCTTCATCCATTCAGACACTTTGTCTATTAGATCTGATCCCTTGAATCTATTTGTCATTTATACTGTATAATTATAAGGGATTTGATTTAGGTCATATCTGAATGGCCTCATGGTTTTCCCTACTTTCTTCAATTTAAGTCTGAATTTTGTAATAAGGAGTTCATGATATGAGCCAAAGTCAGCTCCCCCTCTTGATTTTTCTGACTGTATAGAGCTCCTCCACCTTTGGCTGCAAATAATATAATCAATCTGATTTCAGTATTGACCATCTGGTGATGTCCGTGTATAGAGTCATCTCATGTTGTTGGAAGATGCTGTTTGCCATGACCAGTGTGTTCTCATGTCAAAACCCTGTTACCCTTTTCACTGCTTCATTTTATACTCCAAGGTCAAACTTGCCTGTTACTCCAGTTATGTCTTGACTTCCTACTTTTTTATTCATTCCCTCATGATGAAAAGGACATCTTTTGAGGGTATTAGTTCTAGAAGGTCTTGTAGATCATCATAGAACGATTCAACTTCAGCTTTTTCAGAGTTAGTGGTTGGGGCATAGACTTGGATTACTGTGATACTGAATGGTTTGCCTTGGAAGTGAGCAGAGATCATTCTCTTATTTTTGAGATTGCACCCAAGTACTGCATTTCAGATGCTTCTGTTGACTATGAGGGCTACTCCATTTCTTCTAAGGGATTCTTGCCCACAGTAGTAGATATAATGGTCATCTGAGTTAAATTTCCCCATTCCCATCCATTTTAATTCACTGATTCATAAAATGTTGATATTCATTCACTCTTGCTATCTCCTGCTTGACCACTTGCAATTTACCTTGATTCATGGACCTAACATTCCAAGTTCCTATCCAGTTTGTTCTTTACAGCATCACACTTTATTTTCACCACCAGACACATCCAGAACTGGATATTGTTTCCACTTTGGCTCAGCCTCTTCATTCCTTCTGAAACTGCTTCTTTGCTATTCTCCAGTAGTGTATTGGGCACCTACCTAGCTGGGGAGTCCATCTTTCGGTATCAGTTCTCTTTGCCTTTTCATACTGGTTCATGGGTTTGAATGATAACCAAGTAATGACAGGGGAAGACTATTGCTATACAACAACAGACCAATCCAACCTGCCTTGCAAACTGAGGATAAAAACCCACAATTCTGTGCCTATGAATGTTCCAAACATCTGCCCTTGAGATATTCGGACATTGGCTGGATTGTGGTTATTCAGCCACTAAGTTGTATCTGACTTTTTGTGACCCCACGAGCTGCAGCATGCCGGGCTTCCCTGTCCTTCACCATCGCCATCTCCAGAGTTTGCTCAAACTCATGGCCAGATTAGAGCCAATAAGTTTTGCTTTGAAGGAACCAGCTGGAGGGTGCTTTCACCCTTTTGTTTCTAAGATTATAACACAGTTGTTCATTCTAGTAGCTACCTCATGGTATAAATTTTAAATGACTACTTTTCCTGCACTAGTATCCTCCACATGTATTTGCTGCTACTATCACTGCACCTTTTCTTGGGATGATAGTTTGTATCAGTGCTTACAAGAATTTGGATTTTTGCTCTAAAGATATTTATTAATTTCAGTATATGCTGAAAGTTTTGCACACACGTTCCAGTGTTTGTGTGAATTGATTTGCATCCCATAGGTTTCTGTTGTGAGTCAAGGAAGAAGAAAATTGAATGATCAAAAGGAAAAGTGAAACTTTTCTATGACATGCTAGTTTTCACAGATTCTCAATAGATGCTCTTTGGAAGATTCACCTATTAGATAAGTTTAGAAATACTGGATTACATGAATATAATGGCAAGGTGTACAGACTTGAATGTACTAAGGATTTTTAGCATTTTTAACATTTAGCATTTTTAACATTTTAACATTTTAGCATTTTTAACATCTATAATTTATTTTACAATATTACACTACTTCTCCCTGAACAGCAAAGCATATGGCCTGCAACTAATATTTATTGAGGCACAGTTTGTGAAATGCAGCATTTTTTTTTTACTCACATTAACTTTCTTTTTTTTCCAAGATACCTCACCCCTACCTCAGTGAGCTACTAATGATAACTTACTCCCACTATTCTGGAAGGGGGGAAATCAGGATATCTCGTACTTTTATCCTAAGGATAAATGTTTCTGATGCCTCTTTTTTTTCCTGGACAGTTTGCCATATATCCTGATTATATCTTATAGTATGGGCTCCATATTTTAGGATGCTATGAAGGAGATAGGTTTTTGACTGAGGCAGACTGATTCCCCTGACTCCTCTGCCATGTACTTCACATGTGATATTTAGTAAATTATTTTACCTCTCAGGATCTCTGGTTAATCATATTATAGTAAAGATACTGTTACCCTTCTTAAAAATCACTGAAATAGATAAAACTGATTTTCAGACTATATAAAGTATACCTAGAAATATTTTTAAAAATGGAAACTATCAAAATGAGCAATACTCACATAAAACCATTTTCAACATCTGTTCTCCAACAAATAAATAAAAATTTAAACTACAATTATATACCACAACAACACACTCAGTAGTGTGATTATTTATTGACAATTTGAAATTTTGCAAGAATATAGAGAAATTTTAACACTGTTCTTTTTATGGTGAAAATGAAAATTGCCATAACCACTTAGGAAAACCCTTTGGCAGTTTCTACTGAAGTAAATATATGCTTGCCCTATGACCCAACAATTGTACTTCTAGAGTATTAAGCATTCATAGCAGTTTTAGCTACAGATAAGTCAATAAGAGAAGGAATAATGTTTGACATGCTTATAAAATAGAATTCTACACTTATGATACATATGAAAACATTGAAGGATATGCCAGAAAGAAACAAGATGCAATAGACCATCTGATGTAGAATTTCACTGATACAAAGTTCATGAACAAACAAAGCTAATCTATAGGAATAAAAGTACAAATAATGGTTGCCTCTATGGAATGGGATAGTTAGTGACTAAAAAAAGGCAAAAGGAACTTTCTGAGTGTTAGAAATACTCAATATATTGATACAGATGGTGATTTCATATGTATAATCTATGTAAAAATGTATTCAACAGTGAATATAAGATGTGCACTTTATGCATTTACTTTGTGAAAGTCGTGTCCGACTCTGCGACCCCATGGACTGTAACCTACCAGACTCCTCCGTCCATGGGATTTTCTGGGCAAGAATACTGGAGTGGGTTGCCATTTCCTTCTCCAGGAGATCTTCCCCACCCAGGGATTGAACCCGGGTCTCCTACATTGTAAATGGACGCTTTACCATCTGAGCCAAGAGCAAAGTCTAATATACACTAATTCAATTAAAAACAAAACAAGTGATAAGGATAACAATGAGATATAATATGTGTAATATATAGTATGGACATTTAGTACATCTTCAAAATACTGAAGCTATTTTGACTTGTGTATGTTGGTATTAGACCAGTATATTGCATATAAAATCATTTTGAAAAGAAAGTGTGCTTCATATTCCTAGTTACTGACTTAAATGTGAGTTTTGGACGACTACCAGTACATAAGTTGGGATCAGCCTATATATATGCAATGAACATCCTAACAAGGAGAGTGTAGAAACAGAAATGAGTTATATGCCGTATCATCTGTAGGCTGTTTGAAGAAAACTAAGGAATGATAAAATAGAAAGACTATAAATTTGTTCTCCTTGCATTACTGCAAGTGATGGGTAGTAAGAAAAGATGACAAACTGAAGGAGATGGGACAAATCTGGTGTATCTGAGTCCGCATCAAACCTCATCTACTGTTGTGTTGAATTTTTCTTCTTTTTTCAAGAAAAAATTGCTGGCTGCTAATTAACTGCTTCATAATGGTTGTTACTGAAAACAAGCAAACAAATAAGGAAAATAAAAATTTTAAAAGTAGGTCTAAGTTATAGTCTGAATCTCTGAATTTAATGTCACTGGAATTAGATTTCTCCCATTGATTTTTTTTTTTTGAAAATAATACAAATGAGTGGAAATCCATCCACACCGAATAGTGCTAACCAAAGCTATTGTGTTCATCAAACTTGCATCCAAATTGCATGGATGCAACACACATTACACAGATGGTTTGATTCATTTGATAAATGGAGCTTTCAAAATGATTATCAGTTTTTTAAACAATGGTAGCTATGGAAGAGTGTTTCAAAACAGCACTTTAAAACTATACCCTTTTAATTTGTTGTCTTCCTGTTATATTTTTATAGGTTCTCATTTTTCCTGCTGTTGAAATTGCTTAGCCTTATCTAGTTTTATGAATGGAGACATAGTCTCAAATAGTTTATTTAATGAATCTAGTATATCTGTGCACTTCATCTTTATGTAATATACAAAGACCACAAGATTACCTTCCACATGGTTCCATTAAGCCTGAGGCATAAACAGTTTTTAGTTGGCTCATAACAAACAGAGCAGCATAACATTATTCAAAGAAAACAGGATCAGAAGATTAGAGACAACATTTTATAACTTTACATTAAATCATATTCTGTGATTTCCTAACATTTCAAGCAAGAAAAGAAACATGACTGATCATGTATTTCTCATGATCTATTTCAGGTAATCTTGTTTAATAGGACTAATAGTTCTTTTCCTTATAAATGAGTGCTGAAGAAGAATTTATACCATGTCAATGTTGAACAAGCTAGTGAGCAGTGGTTTATTGGCCCAAACCAAAAGATGAATGCTTCCCATGAAGTATCTATCCAAATGGTGGACTGAAGATGACAGAGGGAAAACAAAAGACAGAGAGAGAAAAAGTGGGTGGGATTGCCAGTGAGCGGGAGGCAGAAAAAAAGTAGGAGTAAAAAACTACAGTGAGGTAAAATCCTAGGTGATTGCAGGGTTAAATTGATGATGTTTAATAAAGTGTGGCTGATGCCTCTGTGTGAAGATGTCCAAAAGATCTTTGGATGTTCAAGTATCAATTTTAAGGTGATCAGGACAAGAAGTATAAAGAAAGAGATTTCTGTCCAAGTTGAGAGTTGAGTGCATGAGATTTCCAAGGGGAGGGATAGAACCAAACACTAACTTGGTGACTGATAGGTTTTTTAAGAGTTAAAAGAAGAAGAAAGAACTAGTAATAAATGAAGTAGAGGAATAGGAGGAAAACAACAAGACTTGCTTTACTCAGGCTTAATAAGGAGATACGTTTTTAGAAAGCATTGCAACAGAGGTTCTAAGGAAAACAGAAAATAGTCGATCTTCAATTTGTGTCAAAAAGATCACTGGTTAGCTTTGAGTGAAAAGTTTTCCTACCAAGGAGGGAGATAGAAAACCAGTGACAACAAAAGGGTTAGTTGGACTATTGAAAGTTCAGTTCAGTCACTCAGTCATGTCCAACTCTCTGTGACTCCATGGACTACAGTATGCCAGGCTTCCCTGTCTATCATCAACTCCCAGAGCTTACTCAAACTCATGTCCATCCAGTCGGTGATGCCATCCAACCATTCAGCCACTGTCATCCCCTTCTCCTCCCGTCTTTAATCTTTCCCAGCATCAGGGTCTTTTCCATTGAGTCAGCTCTTTGCATCAGGTTGCCAAAGTGGTGGAGTTTCAGCTTCAGCATCAGTCCTTCCAATGAATATTCAGGACTAATTTCCTTTAGAATGGACTGGTTGGATACCCTTGCAGTCCAAGGGACTCTCAAGAGTCTTCTCCAACACCACAGTTCAAAAGCATCCATTCTTCAGTGCTCAGCTTTCTTTGTAGTCCAACTGTCACATCCATACATGACTACAGAAAAAACAATACCCTTGACTAGACAGACCTTTGTTGGCAAAATAATGTCTCTGCTTTTTAACATTCTGTCTAGGTTGGTCATAACTTTTCTTCCAAGGAGCAAGCATCTTTTAATTTCATGGCTTCAGTCACCATCTGCAGAGATTTTGGAGCCCCAAAAATAAAGTCTGTCACTGTTTTCACTGTTTCCCCATCTGTTTGCCATGAAGTGATGGGACCAGATGCCATGATCTTAATTTTCTGAATGTTGAGTTTTAAGCCAACTTTTTCACTCTCCTCTTCCACTTGCATCAAGAGGCTCCTTAGTTCTTCTTCACTTTCTGTGATAAGGTTGTGTGTCATCTGCACATCTAAGGTTATTGATATTTCTCCTGGGAATCTTGATTCCAGCTTGTGCTTCATCCAGTCCAACATTTCTCATGATGTACTCTGCATATAAGTTAAATAAGCAGGGTGACAATATACAGCCTTCACGTACTCCTTTCCTGATTTTGAACCAGTCTGTTGTTCCATGTACAGTTCTAACTGTTGCTTCTTGACCTGCATACAGATTTCTCAGGAGGCAGGTTAGGTGGTCTGGTATTCCCATCACTTTAAGAATTTTTCACAGTTTGTTGTGATCCACACAGTCAAAGGCTTTGGCATAGTCAATAAAGCAGAAGTAGATGTTTCTTTCTGGAACTCTCTCACTTTTTCAATGAAACAACAGATGTTGGCAATTTGACTATGGAAAGAGACAGGAATTTTTAAAGTATAATGTATTTAAAAAGAAAAAAAGAAAGCTGGAAAAACTACTTTAGAAGCATTCCTCTGCACCTTTCAACCTTTAATTTCTCACTTTGTACTGTTGTTGTTGTTCAGTCACTATGCCCTTTCCGACTCCTTGCAACTCCATGTACTGCAGCATCCCAGGCTTCCCAGTCCTTCAATATCTCCCAGAGTTTGCTGAAATTCATGTCCATTGATTTGGTGATGCCTTCCAACTACCTCATCTTCTGCTTTTCCCTTCTCCTTTTGCCTTCACTCTTTCCCAGCATCAGGGTCTTTTATTGTTTTATTTTATTTAATCCCTACAACAACTGTCTATGCTTTCATCTGTATTATAAGAAAATAAGATCAATATAAAACTTTTTATAATTAAAAACAAATGCATGCTTTCTTTAGTTGTGTGTATGTGTGCATGCTAAGTCGCTTCAGTCATGTCCAACTCTGCAGCCCTATGGACCGTAGACCACCAGGCTCCTCAGCCAATGGGATTCTCCAGACAAGAATACCGGAGTGGGTTGCCATGTCCTTCTTCAGGGCATCTTCCTGATCTAGGGATTGAACCCACATCTCTCATATCTCCTGCATTGGCAGGTGGATTCTTTAGTACTAGCACCACCTAGGAAGCCCATTCTTTAGGTACATGAAGGCAAATGATTGGGGAAAAAAAAAATCAAAGAATGGGTATTGATGCAGAATCCCATGTGAGGCTAGAAATCATAGCATAAAGAATAAAGCTTCAGTAAGGACACGTATTCTAAGTCAAGAACTCTGGGAGAGATGAGGTTGAATATGTGGAATACATTTACAGTGGAAGAAATAGAAGATTTCTTCTAATGGTTTATACTTTTGCAATCAAGTAGGAGACATGTTACTTGAATAACAGTGGTAGGAATGGTGAAATGGTTATTGAGAATAGTTTGTCTTAATATAGCTATATTTGGTGATGATAAAGAAGGACAGGAATTCAACATTAGATGGAAAAAAATCTTGAAGAGTTTCTGTGACTTGTGGAGCTTGGAGAACATTTATTTTCATGATCAGACTATAAAGTCCTGTTATGTTTTCCAAAACCATCAGCAGGTTAGGAATATAAGGGAGGAACAGAGGAGAGCAGTTACAACTGTTGTTGGGAATAGGTGGCAGATACTCAGGAAAGTGAGGAAATAAAATGTGACCTTTATGACTAAATAATTGAAACGATAAAACAAGAATCCTGGTAACTAGATTCTGGATATTGAGTGATGGATGTTTGTTTGCTAGATATAGTTTGCTAATCTTTCATTTAAAACAAACTCAAATGACAAGGTACTTCCTCCCATAGGGCACTGAAGATTGGTGGCCAGCATCTTCTTTTATGCTTATTTTCAGAAAATATAGAATTGAGTCACTAAAAAGACTTTGGAAATTGGTCTGTAGTTTTGAGATAGCCTATCTTAAAAAAAAAAAAAAAAAAAAAAAAAAACTAAGAGCAAAAGTTCTAAAACCAAAAAAATAACTGCTGTCAGGTTCCAAAATGCTATGTTTGTGAGCAATGGATTTACTCAACAAGCAGTATTTTAGATGTGGGCCTTCTTAGGAAATACCTCCTTCATGGAGTTGCTTAAGTAACTATGTATATGAGTCTCCTGCAGTTTCTTGAACCTCTTTGATTTTGGCTTCCAGAAGACTTATTTATGTGGGCATCTAAAGCAAACAAATAGAAGGAAAGCAGGTTGAATCAAGAAAGGTGTGAACAGCGAGAGAGAAGGGAGGGTTTGGACATTTGGAAATTACAAGGGCAAACAGATTTAACTGGGGTACACTTACTAAATTAAGTTATGCTTACTTTATTTCTTCACTGGATTTTTTCCCCAGTGCTAAAAGAAACTGCTCTTTTGAAACTCATTAATGACTTTCCTCTTTTTTTTTTAATCTCATTTGGTTAATTGAATCCTTAGTATTCTCCTTTGTTTCTATTTTGCTTTCCTTTTTAAAACCCTACTCCTTCACCAACTCTGAGAACGTTCTGCCCTAGAAGCCTTCTTATATCTATGAATATTCCTGCCCTCACTTCTCTGGGGACCCATTCTCTTCCTGCTTTGTAACTGTAGTCATTGCAAAAAGCCTTTTTACTAAACATATACACTTTCTGGCTCCTTTACTCTTTTATTGCCTAACTGTCTCTTGATTGCAGTAAATATTTTGGAAACAAAAATGAAAATTCATACAATAATTTTCTCATAGTAGATATTATCTCCTATCTAATTCTAATATATAAAAATTCAAGTCATTAGTAATGAATAGCATAGAATTTTTATAGACATATACTTTATAAGTTAAACTGAAAGATACCTGGATATTGTAAGGTTTAGAGTTTGGACATTTATTGAATAGTTAATAATTTAAAAAAAAAATCACATGTAAATCTACATGCTCTAGGAATACAAATTTTTGTATGCATTCTATTTGAATATAATAATACATTAATAAGGGCTCTTTGAAGGACTTTGAAAATGCTCTTGGACTAGTAGTTTCTTACACTAATCTCATTGATGAAATAAAAATTGTAAATTGGAAAGGACATAAAAAGAGATATTAGAGATTTTGAACTCAGAAGTTTGTCAGGAAGACATATTTTGCTCTTGGGTATGCTTTATTTGTTTATCTTCCTCTCAGATAAAAAAATAATTAAGTGTTAGCTTTGAAATAATACCTTAAACTGATACAGTGAAATCCCTGTAGTATCCAGAACATAACTAGGGTCAAGTTTAGTTTTGTTTAATTTTAATCAGATGAATGTTCTAGTTGCAATTCAAGAACAATCTAGTAAAACAATCCTTAAACCTTAATATAAGGACTAAGAAAGCATTGATATTAAGAATAAAGAATGAAAGTGGACCTACTTTCTATTGGAAAATACACATAAATCCTTTGAAAGCCATTCTATTAATGAAAACCTTTTGCACATTTAAATATAAAAATAATAGGGACATTTTAAGAACTTTCTTTTTGTTACCTACTGATCCAGGTACAGAATAGTCCAGCTGAAATTAATTGTTTAAAGACAGTATCAGATAGGTAGATATTTTTTTAATCTCTGGTTTTCAGATAATGAACTGTGGTGGAAACATGGTCAAGGTCACACAAGTGGGACATGGAAGAGTCAAAATTCTAAGTCAGGGGGTCTGCTTAAGGCTCTCACTGCTGTGCTAAACTCCATTTCACTATCGAAAAAAAGCCATAAATGTCATAGGACTTATTTTATCATGTAAAATAGAATGATGGCATCTGTTAATTGCAGGCCACAGACATTTCATAAACTAATACTCTAGTGAACTGAAGAAGTAAGCACATAGAACTTATCAAGCAGAACAATGATTTATTTTTCCCTTGGCTCCAGAACACCTTAAAACATTGTTTTGATCATGAGCATCTGAGACTCCTATTTATTAAATTAATGAATATTTTGCTGTTTGAGATGTTTTCAACCATGTGCTGAGCCAAATTTATCATAAATAACAATATAAGTATACTTTTAAAACCTCTTAAAATGATAAATTAAAAGCATTTAAAAATTCCTCACTTCAGTAAACTAGAAAATAACTTATCAAGTGTTGTTGAATAGCACTTATCATACCTTTTAGTGAATTAAATATGTGTCAGGAACACAGATTTTGACCTCTCTGGATACAAATAGATTTTTGTAAATTGAATGTGTTAAGAGCAATTCAGAGATGTTGGAAACTTAAATAAGTAACCATTATTTTCTTATCAAAGACTGTTAAGTGCTCCAACAACAACAGCCAACAGTTAAGTAAGACAATGGTGAAAAGTTGTTGCTGAACCATGAAAGATGCTGGGATTCTGGGCCTCCAGAGGAGAAGAATTCAATTTAGAGCCAGAGAGGAGGCTTGATTGTTCAGAGCTTTTGTGTAATATAGTTTTATTAAAGTATAAAAGAGATAGAGAAAGCTTCTGACATAGACATCAGAAAGGGGCAGAAAGAGTGCCCCCTTGCTAGTGTTAGCAATGGAGTTATATACTTTCTAATTAGTTATTACAAAGAATCAAAAGAATCTCTGGAGGTTATAAAGATCTTACTAGACCCACTCCCATAATTTACATTTTAAGATAACAGGATTAGCCCAGAAGGTTTTTTTTCAGAAACTGTCCTCAAGCAGGATACATATTGTTATATATTCCTTAGTGCAGAGTTTAAACTGAGTTGTTTGTTGTGTAATCGTCAGTTCAAGGCTTAAAGATAAAAATGTTTTATGTGACTAAGTAATATAGAGGAGAAAAAAAATGTGTGTCCTTTCCTCCTCCTTGAGAATTCCAGAACCCTATCTCCTCCTTGAGAACCCCAGACCCCTCTCTCCTTGGGGACCCCCAGACTTCTTATCAACCTGCCGAGGAACTGACTCTCTCAAAGGTAAGGTGGAAGACACATTTGTTGAAATCTTAAGTGTTCTGAATCAAATACTTTCATACCAGCAAACACCAATAGAATGGTTTTAAATAATCACTACAAACTGATCAGTGCATGGGTAGAGGAAAGTACATTAGCCAAACAAACATTATCCAAACATGATAGCAAAATATATGACCAAACTTTAATAATACAGTTCTTTCCAAGGGCAATAGCTTAATTTGAACTGAAATTGGACTCCTCTCTTACTTTTTGCATACTTAAAGAATCATAAAATATATACTACAGATTAGGGACTATAAATTCTGGAAGGCTTTAGATAAAGCAATAAATAATTGTGATGCACATTATTAAAATCTCTCTGAATTATTGACAAATAGCATGACTTCAAGATTACAGATTGCTCCTAGTTCCCAGCAGTGGACTAATATGACAATTAGATAAGGCAGTTAAGCATATATCTTTCCACGTGGCAAATACATGAGGCATTTTTAAATCCTGTTGATTTTCTTTTTAAGCTTAATAAGATATGAGTGAGCAGTATTTTCATTAAATAGAAAGATTACTAAGTTAATGAAACATTTAGCAAAATTCTAAATTTAGAAAAGTACAAAATATTAGTAGAAGATGATAATGTGATTAGAGGATCCTCTTTCCCTTACTGGAGAGAATGAGCTCTCTTAGGTATGCAAGATGCCCATGAGTATGATTTTGACACGGTGAACAGAGCATAGGAGTGGAAGAGGAGCAAATGTAGACTCTTCTCTCCATCTGCCAGGTATTAGGCTATCTCCTTGACTGAGGAAATTAAAATTTCTGATATCTAGTATTAAATATGTAAAGTAAGAATGAAAATAATTTTCATTTTAGTAGATAGTTGTGAAAAGGAAATCAAACCATACATGTAAAGTTTGTAAAACAGTGTGAAATATATGTAAGGTGTCCATTAATAGTTGCAAGCTTATTCACTTCCTATTATTTGTATTTTTTGTGTGTGTTTCCATGAGCCATTCTTCAGCAAATACTGTATTTTGTGCTCACCTGACTTTCATGATCTCAAGAGAGAACATGAACTCAAGGGTCCTTAGAACCTAACCACTGTGAAATTTCCTGTAACTTTTATCCTCAGGGAAAAGTAAAAGCTGTGGCTGTCTATATACACAGAAATACACCTCTGTGTTGTCCACAGTCTGGCTAGTGTTTCAAGATCCAGGTGACACCCAACTCTCTAATTATGGGTTATCTGATTTGCAGGACTCAAGACTTTCAGTCAGGAGTTTCTCCATAGCATTTTGTCACAGTAGAACAATGGAGTCGAATTAATGCTATTATAAGGGCCAGAAAGATTTGAATATGTAGTCCAAGTTCAGTTCTGGTACTGCATGTAATCCTCAAATGAGTTAAAATATTTTGGCCTCTATTTTCTCATTTATGAGAAAAATAGGACATATATGCCCACACTTTTATATATACACACACTTTACCTAATACAATGGACTGCTCTGAAGTTATCCTGGGATATGTGAGTCAGTTTCTGAAACTGAAAGGATGCTCTCACCATTCTCAGAACACAACTTGTGCTGGATCTAGTTTCTCTATTAATGTAAAGTCAGAATAGCCCAGCTATTTTCCATTGTCTTTTACGTGAACCAGTATGCTGCTTGTACTAACTTACATGAAGTAATAGAGCAGGAAAGAATAGTTAGAGAACATCAAGTCTAATCTTCTCACTTGAAGAATGAGGAAGCCAGTTCTGTGAAGTAGGTCAGAAGCTCTTGCTCTGTTCTCTCACTGGTATGAAGCATCTCTGCTACCTAGGACCTAATGCATGGACTTTTCTGTAACTCTCTCTTTGTTAAGAGCTAAAGACAAGTAAATATTTGTATGTAGTTTGATTAGTTATCAGAGAAGGCAATGGCACCCCACTCCAGTAATCTTTCCTGGAGAATCCATGGACGGAGGAGCCTGGTAGGCTGCAGTCCATGGGGTCATGAAGAGTCAGACACGACTGAGCGACTTCACTTTCACTTTTCACTTTCATGCATTGGAGAAGGAAATGGCAACCTGCTCCAGTATTCTTGCCTGGAGAATCCCAGGGACAGCGGAGCCTGGTGGGCTGCCGTCTATGGGGTCGCACAGAGTCGGACACGACTGAAGCAACTTAGCAGCAGCAGCAGCAGCAAGACAGAGAAGGCCATGTCAGCCCAATCCAGTACTCTTGCCTGGAAAATCCCATGGATGGAGGAGCCTGGTAGTCTGCAGTCCATGGGGTCGCTAAGAGTCGGACACGACTAAGTGACTTCACTTTCATTTTGATTAGTTATACTGTTGCTTCTCAGTGCTCCAAAATGTGAAATGTGTGAAGCTGGGAAATGAAGGTGAGAATGATGAAAGGTGACTTGTAAGGAAGAAGGAGTGGATTTCTAAAAATACTGGCAAAATATGTACCTGATAGCAGAAGTATAATCCATGTTTCTCCTAAGCCCCTTAGAAGCCACAATGTTCATAGGGAGGTGTGAAAGTGAAAGTGAAGTCGCCAGTCCTGTCCGACTCTTTGCAATCCCATGGACTGTAGCCTACCAGGCTCCTCTGTCCATGGGATTCTCCAGGCAATAGTACTGGAATGGATTGCCATTTCCTTCTCCAAGGGATCTTCCCAACCCAGGGATCGAACCCAGGTCTCCCGCATTGTAGACAGACGCTTTACTGTCTGAGCCACGAGGGAGGTATATGTCTGTAGAAAAAACAAGAGGATTAAGAGTAGCATTCAATTCAGTTCAGTTCAGTCACTCAGTCGTGTCCTACTCTTTGCAACCCCGTGAATCGCAGCACACCAGGCCTCCCTTGTCCATCACCAACTCCTGGAGTTCACTCAGCCTTATGTCCATCAAGTCAGTGATGCCATCCACCCATCTTATCCTCTGTCGTCCCCTTCTCCTCCTGCCCCCAATCCCCTCCAGCATCAGAGTCTTTTCCAGTGAGTCAACTCTTCTCATGAGGTGGCCAAAGTACTGGAGTTTCAGCTTTAGCATCATTCCTTCCAAAGAAATCCCAGGGCTGATCTCCTTTAGAATGGACTGGTTGGATCTCTCTGCAGTCCAAGGGACTCTCAAGAGTCTTCTCCAACACCACAGTTCAAAAGCATCAATTCTTCAGCGCTCAGCTTTCTTCACAGTCCAACTCTCACATCCATACGTGACCACTGGAAAAACCATAGCCTTGACTAGATGGATCTTTGTTGGCAAAGTAATGTCTCTGCTTTTGAATATGCTATCTAGGTTGGTCATAACTTTTATTCCAAGGAGTAAGTGTCTTTTAATTTCATGGTTGCAGTCACCATCTGCAGTGATTTTGGATGAGTGCATAAAAGTACCTTCAACCAAATTTGATGAAAGCACAGGATCTGAACGACAATGCAGTGGGCCTAACATACAGAGAGTCTGCATGTTAATTCCCACAGCATTTATTTCTCTGAACATTGTGTGCTCATGTGAAGGCAGCTAGATTAGCTACCCAGGGCACTTCAGTATGTTGCCACACAAGCTTAAATGGACCTCTTTTTATCTGCCAGTGAAGGTCAAATAGCTTGTTGGGCATCAGGAAATCTAGAAAAAAGGACCCTTCTTTTTAAAAGCTATTTCTGTTACAGAAATCATCCTGCCAGGACACATAGGATGAAAATTTATAAGAATTTTCTTTCTGAACTACTAATTCTCAACACCCATGTAGGCAGATTATTGTTGTTTTGGAGTACTTAGATTTACCAGTGGATAATTGGAAAAATCATCTTACTTAATAGCCTTTGCAGTAAATGGTGTGTTTTCTTATGCGTATATAGATTTTGTTCCATATTCTGCATACCTGGAAGTTTATAATTATGGCTAGTGTGTTATTGCATAAGCATTAGGCCCCATGATTTCTAAAAATGTCATTGTGGTTGTTTGCAAAACAATCACTCTCTTCATGGATTCACAGAGTTTCCTTTTAAACACATATAATATTAAAACAGTTTGTCTCTTTGATATGCATAAGTCTCCTGAGGTTTAAAGGTGACTAGGGCAGCAGACTTTCTTGCAAATAAATCAAACATCAAGTGCAGTGGCTTCTTGCCTTGTATACACAGTGTCTAACAACTTCACTTAGACACACTTAAGTCATATTTTATTTAATAATGTCTTGCTCCTCAGTTTGAAAAGAACACTTTTATGATTTGTTTTAATCTAGAGTATAGTATGTTTACTACAACCATTTGATATTCTTGAAATCTTTAGGAAGTATATCGGTTCCTAAAAGTGGGCGATTTCAAAATACTTCATCTTTGAGCTCTCTAATGGTTGTCACTGCAAAGGAATTGTTTTAATAAGAAGTTCAGCCAAACCAGCACTGCTGCTTACTAGTTCTTGCATTCATCTCTTCCTTACTTTCTTGAACATTCCACAGAGCTGCAATTTCAGACCCTTTCCATTTTCTTTAAAACTCCGTCTCCTTCTGCACCTCTGTCCCCTCCACATGTTTAAAAGATGACACGCTCTGCCACATTGTTAGGTCAAAGTTGTGCACTGCGACTCTTAATTTCTTACATTTCCATCCCAGACTGTCCTTGTGTCTTCACATCCTTTCTCCTGTATTGAAAGATAGCAAATCTACTTTCATTTTTCTAAGGGCTTATCTCGACTTAAATTTGGATATCTCACCCTCTGGACATTGTGTTCTTAATAATCTTTATGGAATTCTTGGCATTACCCTCTCTGTCTCTTTTCGCTTTTCAATAAATATGTTTTCTTCACTTCGGTTTACCTGCTCTTAAAACATCAAACAAGCAAGCTCATTAAGACCCTAACACCTGTTCAAAGTCTTCTCTCTTTGTTCTTTTTTTAGCACCACAATTCTGGAAATTAGGACTCACTTGTTTTCACTTCCTCACACTGCACATCTAATCTTGACTTTACAGCTGTGCTTCTGGTACCTATAGTTCCTTCAAGCACAGTGTTTTTGACTGTTGTGTTAGTATTTCCAAAATTATGTATCCTCTGAACAACCCCTGCTCTCAAGCCAGGCTTTGCCACTGACTCACTATCTTATGAAAGTGAAAATTGGAAGTGTTAGTCTCTCGATAGTGTCTAACTCTTGGTGAGCCTGCTAGGCTCCTCTGTCCTGAGATTCTCCAAGTAGTATACTGGAGTGGGTAGCCATTCCCTTCTCCAGGGCATCTTCCTGACCTGGGGATTGAACCTGAGTCTCCCACATTGTGGGCAGATGCTTTACCTTCTCAGCCACTTGGGAAGACACTATCTTACAGTATTTTTTTTCCAGTCATGCAAAACAAATTCTAAACACACTTCAACTTTTCTCCCCTTTTCCATTTCTTATTGGTTAGTGAGTCCAGTGTGAATGGATTTTCTATATATATTTTTACATGCATTTGTTCTTTCCAGTTCTGTGTCCACAACCACAGTTTAAGGCCTTCCTTTACTTCATTGTTCCTCATGCAGATGCTCTCTTGTGAGTTTCCTAGTTTCTAGTTTCTCTCTGCTCCTGCCTAAACAAAGGTGATTCCAAGAATGCTCCTCTTCTGCTCAAGTTCTTCAAATGAATGACTGGAACTCAAAGACGTTCTAACACCTTCTCAAAGGACAAGGCCTTCTGTGTAATTGCCTGTTAATATGAGTTTGGGAGAGTTGAATAATTCTCACTATATATTTTTGACATTTATATATATATAAAAGTTTTCCTACCTCCATATATATTATAGGATTATGTATTTTTCAAATAGGTCATATTTCCCAAGTCATTATTATTTAAAACCCTTGTCTATTTCATCTATTTTTAAATATTTTGTCTATGTTGTCTGTTTTGAAAATATCTAAATTGCATATGCATTGTTGTTGTTCAGTGGCTAAGTCATGTCTGACAGTGTGTGTTCACATGGGCTGCAGCATGCCAGGCTTCCTGTCCTTCACTCTCTCCCAGAGTTTGCTCAAATTCATGTCTGTTGGGTTGGTAATGCATATGCATTACATCTCACAAAAAATAACGTATCAGAACAAAACAAAACAGGGCTCATCATCTAAGGAGTTAGAGTAGATACCTACATAAACTGATGACTTTTACTGATTCTTATTTGGTGTCTAGGTATTCTGACAGTTAAGACCCAAACATAAATATGTTGGGTAGTCACTGAATACTTACTGACCCTTGACTCCAATATGTATAATCTGAACTTGGGATAAATGAGAATTTTCATGACTGGTTTAAAGATAGCCACAATAAGGACTCAGAGTTGCCCACTAATATATATGTGCTTATTCTCTCAGTTGTGTCTGACGATTTGTGACCCCATGGACTGTAACCTTCTAGGCTCCTCTGTCCATGAGGATGCTCCAGGCAAGAATACTGGAATGAGTTGCCATGTCCCCCTCCAGGGGATCTTCCCAACCCAGGCATTGAGCCCAGGTCTCCTGCATTGCAGGTAGATTCTTTACCATCTGAGCCACCAGGGAAGCCCAATATATATATATATATATATATATATATATATATATATATATATATATATATAGTAAAACAACATATATGTGATACCAACAAATGAGTTGATGAAAAGCAAACACTAAGAATTTCTCACAAGAGATTGTGGAAATACACATGTGGGCTTGTGGCAGATAGCTCTAAGGTAGTTCCAATTTCTAACTTTCCCTTTTTCCCTTTTTTCTTTTTCTCCCCCCCCCCTTTTTTTTTTTCTGCATATTCTGAAGCCAGGGACTTTGTGAAATATCACTGAATTTAGCAACTAATGGTCACTGGTATGGAGGATAAATTCTAGGGAAAGGCAAGTACACCTCACTGAAAAGCTCTTTAGCAGTAAATCTTATTTGATTTGGAAATATCTATCTGCATTCCAAGTAAAGAAAAAAACATGTAGCATCAAGTAATGTAACTTAAAGGTGTAAATAGATATATATTGAAGTAAGGAAATGTATTTGAAAGGGATTTTCAATTACCTTACTTAGAATATTTCTTTTCAAAGTATTACTGTGAACCCTTTGTGACCTCATATAAAAGAAAATTTTACAGGGAGATACAAATATGTCAAATTGGGTTTGATTCAAGGGACAGTTGTTGAACACTACATTGAATCTGGCTTGCAGGCTAAGAGAAGTTAGTTTAGAAGATTTACTACCATAGATTGAATCTAGCATCTCACCATAAATCCAATTTATCATCACACATTACTTTATCAGATAGTTCCACAAGGTAGAAAAATTATGCTACAGGTCTCATTAATTTTTTGGCATATGTGACTGAATTCTAAGGATACATAGCCTCACCATGAACATTTTATTGTGGACTGACTTATTTTCATCAGTCCACATTGAACAAGGGACTATATCTTTAATAAAAAACACAAACATCATCCAGGATAGTGTTTTTTTTTTTTCTTAAATTACTCACATTGGAAGAAAGACTTCTATTTCTCTGTCCATTTTCCTACTTATTTTGAAATAAAGAATTGTCCATAGAAGAGAATTATCCCTTATGTTTATTCCTTTTAAAATTTATATGCTGATAAATTTAATTAGCACTAAGATGTAGTTTTCTTACCCATAAACATGTCTTACTTTGACTTTACTCTTTAGCAAACATAAAAACCATAAACGTTACATAAACTTTGATAGCTAAATTGACTCCTATAGTCATAAATTGTAATCTCTTGCTTCTAGATGAAACAATTCTGTTTTGAGTTTGTTTTTTTTGTTTTTGTTTTTTTTTACAATAAGATGTCAACATTTACTAAGCACATACTGTTGTCAAATATTGTTTTAAATACTTTGCATATATTAAATTATTTGTTCCTCACAATAACTCTATGGTGAAAGTACTATTATTCTTATTATTTTGGTGTTTCTAAACATATTCATTATCTCATAGACTTACCATTTTCTTCTTTTTTCCTAATCTGATGCTTCTTCTTAGAACTGTAAGAGGGATCTGTGTGTATGAATTCATCTCTAACACATACAGCAGTCTCATAAGGCATAACAACAGAAGCTAATTTCTCAGCTCTACAAAAACTTTAAAATAATTTGAATGTCATTCTATGTACTATATTCTAATAATTACCATATTTTCTCTCAGCAAGTAAAATAAATGCCATCACACTACCGATTTTTTTTTAGACAAGCATTAAGAAAAGAGACACTGATGTATAGAACAGTCTTTTGGACTCTGTGGGGGAGGGAGAGGGTAGGATATAGGAGAATGGCATTGAAATATGTATAATATCATATATGAAACGAGTCACCAGTCCAGGTTCGATGCACGATACTAGATGCTTGGGGCTGGTGCACTGGGATGACCCAGAGGGATGGTATGGGGAGGGAGGAGGGAGGAGGGTTCAGGATGGGGAATACATGTATGCCTGTGGCGGATTCATTTCGATACATGGCAGAACCAATACAATATTGTAAAGTTTAAAAATAAAATAAAATAAAATTTAAAAAAAGATTTAAATTTCTGACTAGTAAGCTCAAACAGGGGCTTCCCAGGTGGTGCAGTGGTAATCTGCCTACCAATGCAGAAGATGCAAGAGATGTGGGTTTGATCTTTGGATTGGAAAAATCCCCTGGAGTAGGAAATGGCAAAGTACTCCAGTATTGCAGGAACACTACCAATTTTAATTCCTTTTTGATGTAAACAGTACTTAACAATTGTGTTAAAAGCAGAAAGACTTATTTGTATTTATCTTGGTATTTCCCTTTTTATTTACTTTTAATCTACAAACTTAAAGTGAATTGATATGGATATATATATATATATATGTATGTATAAATAGTTTTTTTACAGTAGGCCCTTGTATTCTATTTTTAATATAGCAGTGTATACTTGTCAACCCCAAATTCCCAATCTATCCCTCCCACCTACCTGTCCCCCCAGCAAGCATAAGTTCCTTCTTTGTCTGTGAGTCTGTTTCTGTTTTGTAAATAAGTTTTATTTGTGGCGCATTTTTATCAGATTCTGCATATAAGTAATATTATATGATATTGTCTTTCTCTGACTTACTTAATGTGATGCTCTCCAGGTCCATCTGTGTTGCTGCAAATGACATTATTTCATTCTTTTTAATGCCTGATTAATATTTTGTTGTATTTATGTACTACATGTTCTTTATCCATTCTTCTGTTGATGGACATTTAAGTTTCTTCCATCTCCTGGCTATTGTAAATGGAGCTGCAGTGAACTTCTGGGATTGCAGGATTATGTGGTAGCTCTATTTTTAGTTCTTTATAGCACCTCCATTACTTCTCTGCATAGTGACTGTAGCAACTTACATTCTCACCAACAGTGTAAGACAATTAGGAAGTATTTTATTAATTTTGATGTCATGGTAAATGAGATTGTTTCTATGATTTCTCTTTCTGATATTTCGTTATTGGTGTACAGAAATGCAACAAATTTCTGAGTATTAATTTTCTATTGTGCAACTGTGTTGAATTAATTGATGAGCTCTGGTAGTCTTCTGGTGGCATCTTTAGGATTTTCTGTTTATAGTATCATGTAATCTGCAAACAGTGACAATTTTACTTCTTTTCCAATTTTAATTCCTTTTATTATTTTCTCTTTTCAAATTGTCATGGCTAACACTTCCAAACTATATTGAATAAAAGTAGCAAGAGTAGACATCCTTCTTTTGTTCCTGAATCACAGAAGAAATCAAAAATAAAATAAAAATACCTAGAGATAAAGATAAATGAAAACACAACAATTCAAAGCCTACAGTATCCAACAAAAGCAGTCCTAAGAGGGAAGTTCACAGCAGTAAAATCTTAACTTAAGGAAAAAGGAAAATCGCAAATAAACAACCTAACCTACACTTAAAGCAATTAAAGAAAGAAGCACAAGCAAACCAATACCTACATTCAAGGTATTATAGCTGAAGCTGCTGATTAAAATCAATTGGATTTGACTAAGATCATATCAATAACCTCAGACATGCAGATAACATCACCCTTATAGCAGAAAGTGAAGAGGAACTAAAAAGCCTCTTGATGAAAGTGAAGGTGGAGAGTGAAAAAGTTGGCTTAAAGCTCAACATTCAGAAAACAAAGATCACGGCATCCGGTCCCATCACTTCATGGCAAATAGATGGGGAAACAGTGTCAGACTTTATTTTTTGGGGCTCCAAAATCACTGCAGATGGTGACTGCAGCCATGAAATTAAAAGACGCTTACTCCTTGGAAGGAAAGTTATGTCCAACCTAGATAGCATATTCAAAAGCAGAGACATTACTTTGCCAACAAAGGTTCATCTAGTCAAGATTATGGTTTTTCCTGTGGTCATGTATGGATGTGAGAGTTGGACTGTGAAGAAGGCTGAGCGCTGAAGAATTGATGCTTTTGATCTGTGGTGTTGGAGAAGACTCTTGAGAGTCCCTTGGACTGCAAGGAGATCCAGCCAGTCCATTCTGAAGGAGATCAGCCCTGGGATTTCTTTGGAAGGAATGATGCTAAAGCTGAAACTCCAGTACTTTGGCCACCTCATGCGAAGAGTTGACTCATTGGAAAAGACTCTGATGCTGGGAGGGATTGGGGGCAGGAGGAGAAGGGGATGACAGAGGATGAGATGGCTGGATGGCATCACTGACTCAATGGACATGAGTCTGAGTGAACTCCAGGAGTTGGTGATGGACAGGGAGGCCTGGCGTGCTGTGATTCATGGGGTCGCAAAGAGTCGGACACGACTGAGCGACTGAACTGAACTGAATATCAAGAACTCAATTTTTTAGAATTCTATCAGAAAATCAACTGTGGTTGGTGATTTTCTTGGTTCTTCAACAAATTATATCTAGCCTATACTAAAATTTAAAAAATGACTCTTTTTCAATTTCTCAACTGTATACCTCCAGTAATTTTTTTCAGTCATCAACATACAATTTGTCTTGGATCAACAGACGGGTTTAGACTTGCCAACTAACAGCCATTGATTGTAATTGGCTAGTGGACGTGGTAATGCACGTGAAAACATTAAACAATCTAAAAAGTAGCTTTTTGTATAAGTGTTGCTAATGTATTTATTTGTGTTGTATTTATTTGTTTCAAACCACTCATATATTTATATATTCTGATTTATTAAGTACCTTTTGTATATGGCAGATGTGGACTGGCATTGAAGAGTTTTGGAATATTGCCAATGACCTTCATTGATTGGTGATTAGGTGGAAGTATGAACCCATAAACAGATGATTAAAGAAAAGTGATAAGCATGATAATAAGAATGAGTTGTCTGATAGGAACATAAAAGAAGGCATGATTTCTTGGAAATGATTGGAAAGTTTCCAGAGAAATTATGGCAAATAAACTGGGACTTGAAGTATAAGTGTAGTAAGTATATTGAGTGGCAAAAGGAAGAAAAGCATTCTGCATAGGAAAAAAAAAAATCATTTGAAAAGAAGAGCAACCTGAAGAACCTGAAGAAAACAAATTGGCTAGACTGTCTGATGCATAAGACAGGAAGAAGGGAGGTCATGATGGTCTCATAGTACTTGTACTGTGGTGGTCAGGGGTAAAATTAAGAAGGACCTTTAACCCTATGTTCCAGATATGGACCTTTATGCATGGAAAACAATGGAATGATTTTAAAGTCAATAATATTGAGAACTTTAATTTAAATGCTATCTTGCCCTGCCTTTCTGTATATCTCTTTTTCCCCCCTTTTCTCCTTTTTTTCTTATACAGTTCTTTTTATTCAGTGCTCCAGTTCATTTTGTCTTTACTCATGAATTGCCAGCAAGTTTCCAGCTATTGCTTAAAATATTTCTTTCTTGGGAGTCTTGATATCTATACTGACATGATTTATAGGGCAGTACTGTATATTTTATAACATGATATTTTAAAGAAGTTCTCTTTAAAAATTCATAGCAGTAACTTTAAAACCTAATTCAACTGACAATGAAAATAAAGCTTGTGTAGTCTTGGGAAATAGCATTTAAACTTACTAAATATTTAAGGAAACACCTGATGCTACAAACTAAAAGAATTATTTGTTATTGTCTTGTGTAATATACTTAATATTAGTTATTATCACAAATTAAATTTAAGAACATTCAGTAATAACATTATAGTAAATAAAAATTATATCACCAAGTTACAGTTATTTTTATTATTATTAATAGTATTCAGTAGATTTTTTTACCATTTGTGTAAAAACTGAATTGAGAATTTAAATTAGAAGACCCAAAATTTATATTTGGAACTCTTATGTAATTTTTCTGACTTTATGCTGAAGCTATTTAAATAAGCACATCCATACATTTAAGTACTTTGAATTTTTCAACTCAATTTGTAGATAAAGATGGATTAAAAATAGTGCAGTGTAAATGCATATACCAAGCAACACTATTTTTTTAAAAAAATTATTAGGGTATAGTGGCTTTATAAGGTGTTAGTTTTTGTTTGTTTGTTTGTTCACATATTGGAGTATAGTTCCCTTACAATGTGTTAGTTTCAACTGTACAGCAAAGGGAATCATCTATATGTACACCTATATCCCCTCTTTTGGAGATTTCCTTCTCTTTTAGTTCACTACCTAAATTCCATGCTGCAGTCCATGGGGTCCCAAAGAGTCAGACATGACTGAGCAGCTGAACTGAGCTAGGTCAGCACAGAGCAGGGAGTAAAGTTCCCTGAGGTATACAGTAGGTTCTCATTAGTTATCTACATTGTATCCAGGTGAAAGTACAGGAGTGGGGTGCCATTGTTGCCCTCTCCACTACATTGTATCAGTCATATACATATGTCAATCCCAATCTCCCAGTTCATCGCAACCCCTCTTCCCCTTGATATCCATATGCTTGTTCTCTAGTCTGTGTCTCTTTTTCTGCTTTGTAAATAAGATCGTCTATATATATATATATTTTTTTTTCAGATTCCACTTATATGCATTAATATATGATATTTGTTTTTCTGTTTCTAACATATCTCATTCTGTATGACACTCTCTAGTTCCACCCATGTCTATGATAATGACTCAATTTTGTTCCTTTTTATGGCTGAGTAATATTACATTGTATTAATATATATGTACCACATCTTCTTTATCCATTCCTCCCTTGATGAGCATTTAGGTTTTTTCAATGTCCTGGCTCTTATAAATATCAAGCAAGAAACACTATTTGTAAAAAAAAAAAAAAAGTGTTAGATATCCACCACCACTTTCTTTGCCTAGTCTCTCTGTCAATTCAATATCATCACAGAGAAAATGCAAGAAAAGGTAAAGAAGAGAGAAAACATAGGAGAGAAGGAAAAATAATTGTGGGAAAAATTTTCCTGAGAGTCAAAGTTTTCTTATTTTCCTTTTGGTTTGCTTTTTTGTTATTTTGTTCTTACTTTTCAAATTCAGTTTATGATTTGCATAAAATTATCTCATATTTGGTTTTTGCCTCTGATAATAGTTTCTGCCTAACTAGACAATTAAAGTACTGAATTCAGGGAGTTTCTCATTCTATTCTTTACCCTTTAATATATGCATTGTGAATAAATATTTGAGTCTGACTGCACTGCAAGCAGTTCTCTATGACTTTTTCCTTGAATAAATTATAATCAAATAAAAGTAATCTAGAGTTATGGGTTTTACTTATTTGTTGATAACTTACCATAACCAAAACACCATTTGCCCTAGACTTAGAGGTAGTTTGATGCTGGAGGCACACTGTTTCTCCCTAGCTGGGTCATAAAATTTCCTCCCAGAGGGACACACTCGAACATTTGATTGCAACAAAACATGCAGAATGTGGGCCAAAGCTTCTGTATCAGTTGCCCATTGCCGTGAAATAAAAGATAATGGCTTAAAACATGCTGCAAGTTGAGAGTTAAGAGTTGGATTTCAGGGAGTTCCCAGCAGCAAGAAAGGATGAGCTCCATTAAGTAAACACTTTTCAAACCTGTGCTCGTGTCACATTTTTTTAATGTTCCATTAGTAACCCAGTCATTTAGTCAAGCCCAGAGTCTATGATGAAAGAGGCTACAAAAGTCATGGATACAGAGAAATGAGTCTCATTGGTGTCATTATTCTCACGTGTTAACTGTGGCATCTCTCACACCATCTCTTTCAGCTCAGTTAGGAGGATTGTGGCCATGAAGTAGTTGACTACTATGCATCAGACGCTCAGAGGATAAATAAAACCTTTTTATACACAATAACAATCTATGTTCTCTATTGTAAGAAGAATCTGAATAAATAAACTTTATGGTATAAAGATTACAAAATTATTTATTTTGTCTCCCCTAATATGTCAAATATTCTGCTAAACTGTGAGTGTTGAGATCTTAGGAAATATTCATGTATACTGCTAGAAGAGAAATTAGTAAATAAATAAAAATAATAATGGATAAGCAAAGAAAATCAAGTAAGAACTGTTGTCTTATTGGAATATAAAATCAACTAGTTTCTAGAAAACCCAGAAAAGACATTGACTGAGGGTCTAAAGACTAATAAACTCCTTGGGATTGGTGTCCAACTCTGAGTTCCCATAGTTTCCTCGATGCCTAGCATAATGTCTGCCTAAATATAGGCACTTGGTGATTGACAATGAATTATAAATGTATCATTAAAAAAGACAATAATGACTTAATGAAATCTTTGCTGAATCTTAGACCTAGCAATTAATAAACATGCCAATTTTAATAAACAACATTTTTCTCAACATTGGTTTTTGTCCTTAATACATTTATGATATCAGAGAAGGTGATGGCACCCCACTCCAGTACTCTTGCCTGGAAAATCCCATGGATGGAGGAGCCTGGTAGGCTGCAGTCCATGGGGTCACAAAGAGTTGGACATGACTGAGCGACTTCACTTTCACTTTTCACTTTCATGCATTGGAGAAGGAAATGGCAACCCACTCCAGTATTCTTGCCTGGAGAATCCCAGGGATGTGAGAGCCTGGTGGGCTGCTATCTATGGGGTCGCACAGAGTCAGACATGACTGAAGCTACTTAGCTGTAGCAGCAGCAGCATTTATGATATAACATGTATTTGTTTACCTGTTAAATAAAAATGGAATAATCTGTTTAATAGATGAAAATTTTTTTAGAATAGAAATCATGCCACTTAAAAAAAATAATATAACTACTATTCAGCACAATGTCTTGCATTGTTTTGGTTGTTTAGTACTATGTTGTGTCCGACTCTTTGTGATCTCATGGACTTCAACACGCTAGACTTCCTTGTCCTTTACTATCTCCCAGAGTTTGCTCAAACTCATGTCCATCAAGTCAGTGATGCCATCCAACAATCTCATCCTCTGTTGCCCTTTTCTCTTCCTGTCCTCACTCTTTCCCAGCATCAGGGTCTTTTCCAGTGGTCGTCTCTTTGCATCAGGTGGCCAAAGTATTGGAACTCTCAGCTTCAGCATCAGTCCTTCCAATGAATATTCAGGGCTGATTTCCTTTTGCTGTCCAAGGAACTCTCAAGAGTCTCCTCCAGCACCACAGTTTAAAACATCAATTCTTTGGCACTCAGCCTTCTTTATAGTCAAACAGTCACATCCGTACATGAATATTGGAAAAACCATAGCTTTGACTATATGTACCTTTGTCAGCAAAGTGATTCCTCTACTTTTTAATATGCTGTCTAGGTCTGTCATAACTTTTCTTCTAAGGAAGATGCATCTTTTAATTTTGTGGCTGCAATCACTGTCTGCAGCATTGTTCAGTTCAGTTCAGTCACTCAGTCGTGTCTGACTCTTTGTGATCCCATGAACTGCAGCATGCCAGGCCTCCCTGTCCATCACCAACTCCAGGAGTTTACCCAAACTCGTGTCCATTGAGTAGGTGATGCCATCTAACCATCTCATCCTCTGCAACATTGTAGACATGCTCAATAATAGGTAGAAAAAAGTAGACATAAACACAGACATGCACATATTTACAACATTCATTGAAATAGCTCTCAAAACTTAAAGGAAAATTTCAAACCCTGAATAATCAAACATTATTCACACATCAGCTAGTATCCTTGATGTAACTTCTGCTATCCAGCTGTGTTAATTTTTGGATTAGAAGTTTCATGCTGATTTTGTGCTACATGATCTGAAAATCAGACTGAAAATACTACATTAGTGCTGATCAAATTTAATTGGCAACACCTTAAATAGTACCTGGAAATTCAAAAGGAGAACTATCAATTTGAAATACTTTGAATATATTTATTTGTTCAGTCTAATTTATGTGAAAAATTTGTATCTGATGCATTGCTGATTTTTTGTCTCACATTGTTTTTTGTTCTGTTTTGTTTTCAGAGTGACATTTTCTTTTTCTCCTTTTAGACAGTTTTTTTTTTTTTTTAAGTAGCTTTAGGTTTTCAGCAAAATTGAAGAACTATAGAGACTCCCTATATCCTTCCTGCTGCAACGTATGCAGAACCTCCCTCTTGAGCAAAATTCCTCACCAGAATGGAACACTTGTGGCAACTGAGCAACCTACATTGACACATCCTTATCACACAGAGCCGTAGTTTAACTGAGGATTCACGTTTATCTTTTGTGCAGTCTGTGGATTTGGACAAATGTAAAAAGACAAGTGTTCACCATTATAGTATCATACAGAGTAGTTTTATTGCCCTAAAAGTCCTCTTTGCTCTACTTATTCATCTTTCCCTTCATTCTAGCCCCTCTGACCCACAGATTTTTTTTAACCATTTATATAGTTTTACCTTTTCTGGCCGGCCATATAGTTGGACTCATACAGTAAGTGTATAGCCTTTTCATATTGTCTTCTGTCCTATTAGTAACATGCATTTACAGTTCCTCCATGTTCTTTCATGACTTGATACTACATTTCTTTTTAGCACTAAATATTATTCCATTGTCTGGATGTTTTATTTATTCATTTATCTACTGAGGGGCATCTTGGTCACTTCCCCAGTTTTGGCAGTTATGAGTAAAGGTGCTATAAATACCCAATTATAGGTTTTTTCTCTGACCATAAGTTTTCAAATCATTTGAGTTCATATTCTGTTTGTTTGTTTGTTTTTTAATAACTTACATTTTTAAAAAAAGGAAAAAAAAAAACCTCCCTCTAAAAATGGTCTGACTATCTAAAATTCAAATATGGATTTCAAAATGTATTTCAAATATCAGAATGTCTTATAAGGGTCAATGATGATGAAGAAAAGCAAGTATATAGGGATGGTAGGTCTTAGGAATTTATCAGGCTTAGGGAAACTAAGGATATCATAAAATTAGGTCAGTAGCTCTGGGAAGTAGTGGTTATTGTACAACTTATCTCAGCAGTTAGGAAAATGCTTTCAAAATGAATACACAGTTAAGCCCACACACTAGAACTTAACTGACAAGTTGGCACATATAAGTGGACACCTTGCACCCACATTTAGTACATGTTTAGTTCCCTGAATATATTGGTTCTTAAACTTTATATTCAAGATTTTCTTGGCCCAAGCCTCAGGCATAGTCTCCATTCCTACTTGGCATTCTTGAATATTTGACAAGCTCATGGGCAGAAAACCTCTGTGTAAGTATTTTTGACAGAGATGTAGCCAAATGAGTTAGGAAACACTAGAGATAAGATGAGAAATAGCATCTTAAAATTATTTCATTATTTTCTTAAATTGAATAGCCTTATTTTAGGCAGTGGAGGAGATTACAGAAGAGTCCACTCATTCTTGATACATACAGGACAAAATGTGTTGAAATTAATTCCCAGTGATTTTGTCTCTTTTTCAAAAATTCTGCATATTAATTCCTGTAGTAATTCTTATCTTATACTTTGTGGTGCAAAGTGTGATAAGAACTTTGAATGAAAAGTCCTTGGCAGTGAAGAGAGGGAGGAGAGCACACTTTTTTTTCTGTTAATTTTAGATATAAGTGAGGACAGAGAGAACAAGTTATGCGTGTGATTTTTATTTGTGTATATATGCATTCCTGTATACATTCATATACATGAATATGTTTATGGAGAAAGATGTAAAGACAGAGAAAAAGAGAATTAATTCAGGATTTTGACCATAGCTCTGTCTTTTCACAAAAGAATCATATTTGTTCTTTTGGCATGTTATAATCTTCAGATGAGTCCTAAAAGAACAGTTTATACCAAGTGTTTTTCTTCTCAGGAACCTGGGGAAGTGATCACAGTGATACTATGTGACTTTTCAAGCCTCTTTCATTTGGTGCTAGAAAGATATCAGTTCAGGCGTGTCTGACTCTGTGACCCACGGGACTCCTCTGTCTGTGGGATTTCCCATGCAAGAATACTGGAGTGGGTTGCCATTTCCTTCTCCAGGGGATCTTCCCGACCCAGGAATTGAGCTCATGTCTCTTGTGTCTCTTGCATTGGCAGGCAGATTCTTTACAACTAGCACCACCTGGAATTATTCTCTCTGTGTAGTGCATTTGTGTGTATATATATTTAGGAAACAAAATATAGGTAATTTTAAAGGAACAGATGAACCATCATATACTGTCTCTTTATGGGTCTTAAGCCACAAAAAAGTTGTCACTTCTGAACTCTTGATTTGTTTTAGTAGAGTGTATTTTAAAATTTATCTTTTAATCTCTTTGCTATGACTCTTGTGTGAGAGCCAAAATATAAAGCCTTCATTAAATATCTATACAAGATCATAAAACATGTGATATGAATATTAGTGATATTCTAGTGAATGCTAGGAAATTAGTGATTTCCTAGTGAATACTAGGAAAACATATAGATTTCCATTTGTTTTCCTAGTGTACTTTAAGCATTTCTTTAAACATCTTCAGATATTTGTGTAATGAAGAGACAATGTAAATATATTAGAATGCTATAAAGGAACGATTTATAATAGAGTTCTAATGCAATGCTGATCAACTTGATATTGCAAAACAAAAGAAAAAACCAGCAAATTTGGATTGAAAACTTGTCTCGGTCCATTATTAGTTATAAGACCATAGGCAAATCACTTCATCTGTCTGTCCTTCACTTTCTTTCTATAAAATCAGAGATAAGAAGCAATTTGACAATGAGTGTGAAAGTGCTTTGACAAACTTAGGATGTATGAGTGGTTTATACCACTTTTATAGCCTTTATAGGGCTCTTAAGATGCTGTTTTGCTGTATTTTAAAGACAGCACTTTATGGAAGATATGGATTTCCTGCTGGATCCTGTTTATTTGCATGATTAGCACTGGCTACAATTGAGTGAACAATCATTTACCTTGTTTAGTTTCGATACATTGTGCTTTGGAAGATTAGCTTCAAATAATGCCAGCTTGCATTGTCTTTCTTGGGTCCTTGAAAGAGGAATGCCTCTTCTGCAGGAAATAAACAGCAAAACCGCCTTTGTAAAATCCCCATTCTACACTCCCAATATAATTGAAAAATAAAAACTTTCTAGTTTCTATTTGCCCTTTGGTTTTTTCTGCACAAACCCCTACTATTTATCCAGGACTTGAAGAGAAGCGTAGGGTTTATACAGCACTCAAAAACTCAAAAATGTTTTCCAAATGTTGAGGTGCAATAAAGACATTCAAGAACTAGTGCCATGCTTAGTGAGAGTTATCATGTAGCCAGATTTACAAGATTCAAAAAAAAAAAAAAAAAGAAATGGAAATAAATTTAAAAAAATAAATTCTTAATAAATTGCATGAAGAGGAAAAAAAACATTCTGCACCAGTAGCAGCCATGGGGGAAAGTGTTATTTGAAATAATAATTATTTACCTCTAGAATTTTCAAACAATAATTTTAAGCATAGGCTTTGTATGAGTCTATTAGCATTTACTAAGGATCTAAATAAGGATATGTTATAAAAGATAGTGCTAATCAGCATATTCCAATTAAAAAAGCATATTCTTTTATAGAGAAAGAATGCCCTATATCTTTTATTAAATCATTCAGTATTTAAACTCAAATGGTCTAAATATTTTAAGTAAATATTTGAGAAGTATGCTATGCTATGCTAAGTCGCTTCAGTCGTGTCCGACTCTGTGCGACCCCAGAGAGGGCAGCCCACCAGGCTCCACTGTCCCTGGGATTCTCCAGGCATAGATAAGTGTAAAATAGGCGAAACCAATGATTTTTACTCTCAAATTTTGATCATTTAACTTAATGTCTTTAAATTGATTATTAATTTTAGTTATTAATTGAAGAATATACTGAATTCCTATAGTTGAGATGTTGTCATCTAATATATTTGCATCATGCTTTCTTGTTTAAAGATTGCCTTGAGGTACATCCACCATCCAATAGAGGTTGGGTTTATTATTTTGAAATAATACAAGTTTTTGTTATCTTTTTATAGGAGACTGAGAGATTCATAAGAAATTTATTTAAGTATATATATATACTGAAAACTAGATACTAAGAGATCTTTACAAAAATGTTTAATTAACTTACTATGTAAGTAATTGAAAACTCACAAAAGCTGGAGCACATGGTGATTTTTATTAATGAAATTTATGTAATTTGAAATGAACATGCAATGAGTCTTCTATTTAATGAGATTTCAAAACAATTTACCTTACTATTATATCCCAACTCTACATTAAATGTTTAATTAAGTACAGAAACAGTCAGTTAAATTTGGAATAAAACATGTATCTGTGCTAGTGCATCACTGCAAACATACTTTTGTGGGCTACATGAACTAGTTAAGGTCTTTAAGATGTCTCTTTCCTATCTTGACATTTAAAATGCATTCCTGAGATTTAAAGATTCATATTAATTGTGTTCATCCTTTTCTAAACTACCATGGATGTCTTTGGAGTTAAGAACACAATGTTTTTGTTTTTGTTTTAGTTTAATTAATTTATTATATTGACTTGGCAACTCAAATAAATACATATTAGATTAAAATACAGCATTATTATAAATTGTGAGCTTAAAATAATCCATATTTTATTTTGTATAATCTGCCATTTTTTTTAACTTTCTAAAAAGGATTTTAAATATCTACTTTAAAGGCCCTCTTTGATGTAAATTCATTTCTACTATGGCCTGTTTCCGTAAACATGGACCCTGGGGCCTAACTTTTAGTTTTACACCTTAACTAATTATAAAAGTATTCCATTTTTCCTCATAATGTTTTGTTTTCTCCCATCATATTTATCTATTTCCAAATAGCCATGCAATTAGATTCTATTTTTAGGTGCTTTCCTTCTGAACTCTTCTCCCTCTCATTAATTTTATATGCTTCATAAGGCTTTTAAATCTGATGATCACACGCTCCCAATTAGGTGACAAGCATTTTTTTTTTTAATGTTGTAACATCCAACAGACAGATGTATGATAATATTAGATAGATGACATGAGAGTATATGCTTTCCTAGGTGAAAAAATCACAATAATAATGTAATTTTCATAGTTGAAATGGGAAGAACAGGCCTACCTGGAATTAAGGGTAGAGGTTAGGACTGACTTTAAAGTAAATGAGACCCTTGAACTGTAACTGCAGCAAATAGGTGTTTGGTTTACATACCTAGATTGCAGAACCAGAAAGCTTTTGTAATGAGATTCATCAAACATTTCTGCATGGTAACTGCCAGCATGCATCTTAAAGAGATATTTGTATATTAATGAAGACAAAGCAAATGGCATGAGAGCCTGAGTTCCTGAACTTATATATATGCACATAGGATTAGGTAAAGGAATAAGAAAGATAAACAGGCCTCTTTATATATGGGCTTTCACATGAGTAAACTGCATCATGACTGCGTTAGAATAGTCAAAATCTTCCCTGAAGAAAAAGAAAAAAAACAGGCATACTTTTCTCTGCCCACTTGGAAATGTAAGAATATGTAAAGCAATGCCATTATTGAAAATAAAAGGAGGGGCTCAGATAGATTTATGTGTGGACCTCACAAGAAAGGCTAATGAGTGTGTTCTCATGAAATGCTAATCTGATGGGAAATTAAATGGGGAGGGGCCATTCTCAGTAAACTTCAGACACCATGAACAAAAATAAAGAGGTATGAAATCAACCTAACATCTCAGGAAATATGAGTAATTTATTTAATTTCAGCATCTATGCAGACAGGAGACACTTGGCTGAAGGAGTGTGTAGGACGGTGGTCCTGCAGCTAGAAGGCAAATTAAAGATCAGAAGGACATTTTCTACTGTTTCCATCTAAAATTTTCTAACATCATTCTTAGATAACAGTGGGTGAGGTGGGGCACTGATGTTTTATCAGTGTAACAAAATCATCAGCGTGGGAGTTTAAAGAGTCATTTGAGTAGAATTATGGAGAAGGGATGGGAAAATTCAAAGACTGTGGTCAGTGATGGTTTTATGAATAAAGTTCTGAACTGAAGTTCTGAATTGAAGTAAGGTTCTGAACTGAAAAGTAGTGGAAATTGAGAAGAAAAATAGGTATTGGCATTTCCCCTAAAGTCAGGAACAAGACAAGGGTGCCCACTTTCACCACTACTATTCAACATAGTTTTGGAAGTTTTAGCCAAAGCAATCAGAGCAGAAAAGGAAAGAAAAGGAATCCATATTGGAAAAGAAGAAGTAAAACTCTCACTGTTTGCAGATGACATGATCCTCTACATAGAACACCCTAAAGACTCCACCAGAAAATTACTAGAGCTAATCAATGAATATAGTAAATTTGCAGGATATAAAATCAACACACAGAAATCCCTTGCATTCCTAGACACTAATAATGGAAAATAGAGAAATTAAGGAAATAATTCTATTCACCATTGCAATGAAAAGAATAAAATACTTAGGAATATATCTACCTAAAGAAACTAAAGACCTATATGTAGAAAATTATAAAACACTGGTGAAAGAAATCAAAGAGGACACTAATAGATGGAGAAATATACCATGTTCATGGATCAGAAAAATCAATATAGTGAAAATGAGTATACTACCCAAAGCAATCTATAGATTCAATGCAATCCCTATCAAGCTACCAACGGTATTTTTCACAGAGCTAGAACAAATAATTTCACAAATTGTGTGGAAATACAAAAAACCTCAAATAGCCAAAGCAATCTTGAGAAAGAAGAATGGAACTGGAGGAATCAACCTGCATGACTTCAGGCTCTACTACAAAGCCACAGTCATCAAGACAGTATGGTACTGGCACAAAGACAGAAATATAGATCAATGGAACAAAATAGAAAGCCCAGAGATAAATCCACACACCTATGGACACCATATCTTTGACAAAGGGGGCAAGAATATGCAATGGATTAAAGACAATCTCTTTAATAAGTGGTGCTGGGAAAACTGGTCAACCACTTGTAAAAGAATGAAACTAGAACACTTTCTAACACCATACACAAAAATAAACTCAAAATGGATTAAAGATCTAAACATAAGACCAGAAACTGTAAAACTGCTAGAGGAGATCATGGGCAAAACACTCTCCAACATAAAACACAGCAGGATCCTCTATGACCCAGATCCCAGAATACTGGAAATAAAAGCAAAAATAAACAAATGGGACCTAATTAAACTTAAAAGCTTCTGTACAACAAAGGAAACTATAAGCAAGGTGAAAAGACAGCCTTCAGAATGGGAGAAGATAATAGCAAATGAAGCAACTGACAAACAACTAATCTCAAAAATATACAAGCAACTCCTACAGCTCAATTCCAGAAAAATAAACAACCCAATCAAAAAATGGGGCTAAGAACTAAATAGACATTTCTCCAAAGAAGACATACAGATGGCTAACAGACACATGAAAAGATGCTTAACATCACTCATTATCAGAGAAATGCAAATCAAAACCACTATGAGGTACTATTTCATGCCAGTCAGAATGGCTGTGATCCAAAAGTCTACAAGCAATAAATGCTGAAGAGGGTGTGGAGAAAAGGGAACCCTTTTACACCATTGGTGGGAATGCAAACTAGTACAGCCACTATGGAGAACATTGTGGAGATTCCTTAAAAAACTGGAAATAGAACTGCCTTATGACCCAGCAATCCCACTGCTGGGCATACACACCGAGGAAACCAGAATTGAGACACATGTACCCCAATGTTCATCGCAGCACTGTTTATAATAGCCAGGACATGGAAGCAACCTAGATGTCCATCAGCAGACGAATGGATAAGAAAGCCATGGTACATATACACAATGGAGTATTACTCAGCCATCAAAAAGAATACATTTGAATCAGTTCTAATGAGGTGGGTGAAACTGGAGCCTATTATACAGAGTGAAGTACACCAGAAAAAAAAACACCAATACAGTATACTAACGCATATATATATGGAATTTAGAAAGATGGTAATGATAACTCGGTTTGCAAGAGAGGAAAAGAGACACAGATGTATAGAACAGTTTTTTGGACTCTGTTGGAAGAGGGAGAGGGTGGGATGATTTGGGAGAATGGCATTGAAACATGTATACTATCATATAAGAAATGAATCTCCAGTCCAGGTTCAATGCAAGATACAGGATGTTTGGGGCTGGTGCACTGGGATGACCCAGAGGGATGGTATGGGGAGGGAGGTGGGAGGGGGGTTCAGGATAGGGAACACATGTATGCCCGTGGTGAATTCATGTTTATGTATGACAAAACCAATACAATATTGTAAAGTAATTAGCCTCCAATTAAAATAAATTTTAAAAAAATAGCTAGAGATTTTAGCCCTTGGTAAAGGATTTGTTTTGGGAAATGAGAAAAATAAGTTGAGAAACTGAAGTTGGAAAGAAACCTTTCAAACAGTGGTTGTGAACTGATGAAATTTAGGATACTAAGGAAAAGGAAAGAGAATCAATAAAATGAGGCTTTTAGAGTTCTCTTGGGAGATTAGTCTTGATGGAATTGAGAAACTCTTGCTTTGTGCATTATTTTAAATATTATTCACTTGTAGACTTATTATATATACTTGTAGTTAGTTTGATCTGTGATAAGCACAAAGTTGGCTTTGTTGGGTTAGGTTCTTATTCATATATTTATGAAATATGCATATTTTGGTAGCCAGTATTGCTCCAACTTTTCAAAAGTTTAAAACTCCACATAATAAAACTTTCAAAACTTTTCTTCAACCTTAAAGATTGTTGTTGTTATTATTGTTGTTCGGTCACTAACTCATATCTGATTATTTACAACCCTATGGACTGCAGCATACCAGGCTTTCCTATCCTTCATTATCTCCCAGAGTTTGCTCAAACTCATGTCCATTGATTTGGTGATACTATCCAACCATCTCTTTCTCTGTTGCCCCCTCTCCTTCTGCCATCAATGTTTCCCAGAATCAGGATCTTTTCCTGTGAGTCAGCTGTTCACATCCGGTGGCCAGAGTATTTGAGCTTCAGTTTTAGCATCAGTCCTTCCAATGAATATTCAGGATTGATTTCCTTTAGGATTGACTGATTTGATCTCCTTGCAGTCCAAGGGACTCAAGAGTCTTCTCCAACACCACAGTTCAAAAGCATCAATTCTTTGGTGCTCAGCCTTCTTTATGGCACAACTCTCACATCCATACATGACTACTGGATACACCATAGCTTTGACTATATGAATCTTTGTTGGCAAAGTGATGTCTCTGCTTTTTAATATGCTGTCTAGGTTTATCATAGCTTTCCTTTCAAAAAGCAAGTGTCTTTTAATTTCATGGCTGCAGTCAGTGTTCTCAGTGTTTTTGGAGCCCCTGAAAATAAAATCTGACACTGCTTCCACTTTCCCTGCTTCTATTTGCTACAAAGTAATGGGACCAGACTGTGGTGTTGGAGAAGACTCTTGAGAGTCCCTTGGACTGCAAGGAGATCCAGCTAGTCCATTCTGAAGGAGATCAGCCCTGGGATTTCTTTGGAAGGAATGATGCTAAAGCTGAAACTCCAGTACTTTGACCACCTCATGTGAAGAGTTGACTCATTGGAAAAGACTCTGATGCTGGGAGGGATTGGGGGCAGGAGGAGAAGGGGATGACAGAGGATGAGATGGCTTGATGGCATCACTGACGCGATGGACGTGAGTCTGGGTGAACTCCGGGAGTTGGTGATGGACAGGGAGGCCTGGTGTGCTGAGAGTCATGGGGTCGCAAAGAGTCGGACACGACTGAGTGACTGAACTGAACTGAACTGAATGGGACCAGATGTCATGATCTTTGTTTTTTGAATATTGAGTTTTAAGCCAGCTTTTTCACATTTCTCTTCCAGCCTCTTTAAGAGACTCTTTGCTCTCCTGGTGGCTCAGATAGTAAAGAATCTGCCTGCAATGCAGGAGACCTGAGTTTGATATCTCGGTCGGAAAGATCCCCTCAAGAAGGGAATGGCTACCGACTCCAGTACACTTGCCTGGAGAATTCCATGGACAGATGAGCCTAGTAGGCTATAGTCCATGGGGGTTACAAAGAGTCAGCTCTTTAATTCCTCTTCACTTTCTGCCATTAAAGTGGTATCATCTGCATATCTGAGGTTGTTGATATTTCTCCCAGCAATCGTGATTCATCCAGCCCAGCATTTCGCATGAGGTAGTCTGCATAGAAGTTAAATAAGCAAGGTGACAGTATACAGCCTTGTCGTACTCCTTTGCCAATTTTGAACCAGTCCATTTTTTCTATGTACAATTCTAACTGTTGTTTCTTGATCTGCATACAGGTTTCTCAGGAGACAAGTAAGGAGGTCTGGTATTCCCATCTCTAAAAATTTCCCACAGTTTGTTGTGATCCACGTGTTCCAATGCTTTAGCGGAGTCAATGAAACCAAAGTAGATGTTTTTCTGGAATTCTCTTGCTTTGTCTATTTTAGATATAAAGAGCTTCTAAAAATTAAAACTACTTTCTGAATTATAGACATTTAAAATTTATGTTTCAAATAAACTTTTTTCATTTATTTTCTGATATACTAAGTAGTTTCATATGTCAAAATTTTGTGTATATTTATGTATGTGTATACTTAATATAGACAGAGATTATTTTACAGAGGGAGAAGAGAGACAGAGTGACCAAGATAGAGAAAGGCATATATACATATGTATAAAATTATTTGACCATTACTTAAATCATTTTAAATGTTAAAAAATATCATTTGAGATATATATTCTCCTGGGTTTTAATTTCTTCTATTTTTACAATTAAATTTTAAAAATAATTTTGAAATAAATTTATCAATATTTTTCTACAATGAGAAATGTTAAGGATATAAAATTATCTTATAAAAATCACTTTATAAGAGTTACACATTTTCTGAATTTCTTGATCTGGAAATTCAGAAACCACCTAAAGTGGTTTGTCCATCTAGAATGTCTTTTACGGAGGAAGATACATGAAGCCTGTTATACATTTATTCATGCTATGTTATTTATATAGAGTATATCTCTTTTTAGGACATAAATTATTTATAAATGATGGCCTGTAAAATGTAGCAAACAAATTAATTGGTTTGGTACAGAGAGCTAGTAAAAAGGAGTGGTATAGAAAATAGGATAATCTTGGGTTTAATTGTACATTTGATAACAAAAAGTTTTGTGAATTTATGCAAGTTCTTTCACCATTCTGAGCCTAAATTGCCTCATTTGAGAAAGCGAAACAATGTCTTACTTTTTAGAGTTTTGATGTCAATTAATAAAATGTCTTTAAAAGGAATTAGTGAACTAAAGCTGCTATACCAAGTCATTCACTACTTTTTATTGATACAAATTGTATAAAATTAAATAAGATTGTGATTAGTTCCAGAAAATTTAAACCTTAGCTGAACTAGATGGTAATAATAATTAATTTGCTGAATATGTAGCAATTATTAAAGACTAATTGTGCCCTAAAGTGAAAGTGAAAGTCGCTCAGTCATGTCTGACTCTTTGTGACCCCATAGACTGCAGCCCACCAGGCTCTTCTGTCTGTGGAATTCCCCCGGCAAGAATACTGGAGTGAGTAGCTATTCTCTTCTGCAGGGGATCTTCCTGATTCAGGAATCACACCCAAATCTCCTGTATTGCAGGCAAATTTTTACTGTCTGAGCCACCAGGGAAGCCCTAATTATGCCCTAGGCATTGTCTTATTCAACACTGTGAGATAATTACTATTATCATCCTTATTGTAAACTAACGCCTTAGAAAATTTAAGAATGTTGTTGAAGGCCACACCTAGTACATGGCAAGGTTCAGTGTATGTAACTCCAGATCCTCTACTTTTCATATATATACTGGACAACATTTCCTTAAATCAAAAATAATGCAAATATTTTAATTTTTTTTTCTCTCAAATACTCCCATTCATTATTTACTCTGCCAAGAAGTCTGACATGCCATAGACTTGGTAAAATGTTACAGAGATTTTAATAAGTAATGTTTGGCTGAAGTGATTTTTGCTCTGACTTGTTTTGACCCTTTATGTTGACCATTTAATACTTGTTCTTAAAAATAAAATCATCTCTGAGCTGATATTTGGCCTAAGAAGACTAGGATCTTGAGAAGGTTAAGTCTTTTAAGACTTCTTTCACATAAGTTTTATTACTCTCTAATACTCTCTAAAACATAAAGTAAATGCAGCTATTACATTATTGAAAATTAAAAAAAAATAAAAATAGTTGTTAGTGATATATAATGCTTTTAGGAAATACGTTATCTGAAGTTGTAGCTTATTAGTTTAAAAAAGTTGGCATGTAAAGATTTATGTTATGAGCTAGCTGTCTAACTAAGGAATTAGAAAGAAATTCCTCACTAAAAAATAATTAAATGAAGCATAAATTTGTATTTGTTAAAACATATTGGTTAACTCAAATATTAGATACTTTTACAATCATGATTATAATAGTGGCGAACTGATGTAAGGCATTGAAAGAATATGCCTAAGTTAAAACATGCCTTTGTATCCCATTCTTCATAAAAACGATGCACATTAAACAGCCTGGAAAACTGTTTAAAGGAGTTGTTGTTGTTTAGTGATTAAGTCATATCTGACCCTTTGCAACTCTGTGAACTGCAGCCTGCCAAGCTCCTCTGTCCATGGGATTTCCCAGGCAAGAATACTGGAGTGTGTGGCCATTTCCTTCTCCAGGGGATCTCCCAGACCCAGAGATCGAAACCTCATCTCCTGCATTAACAGGCAGATTCTTTACCACTGAGTCACCAGTGAAGTGAAGTGAAAGTTGCTCAGTCGTGTCCGACCCTTTGTGATCCCATGGACTATACAGTCCATAGAACTCCCAGGCCAGAATACTGGAGTGGGGAGCCTTTTCATTCTCCAGGGGATCTTCCCAACCCAGGGACCTAACCCAGGTCTCCCACATTGCAGGTAGATTCTTTAAGCCCAAGAATACTGGAGTGGGTAGCCTATCCTTTCTCCAGGGGATCTTCCTGACCCAGGAATCAAATTGGAAGTCTCCTGCATTGCAGGTGGATTCTTTACTAACTGAGCTATGAGGTGAGCCACCAGGGAAGCCAGTTTAAAGGAATAGAAGAGAGCTTATGGCAGTTTGCAGTATTTGTAGTGGTCTATCAGTCCCCCAAAATGTGTCAGCAAACTTTTTCCATTCCAGTGGGGATATGTTTTGTTATATCCAAGCGGAGCTTTACAGTGAAAGTGACAAATTATTTTGTATCTAATCAGGACAGGCAGTACATGTCAGTTCAGGCTTTGATCGCTTTGATCCCCTTTATTTAGTGAATGTTTTATGATTGGCAAGTAGTTCTAGTGGATTTTGCCTGAATGACAGTTGTCAACCATCAGTGGACCATATGCTCTGATGAGTAGAGTTGCTGTCAGCTGCCAATTGGCCATCTGGAATAATGTTTACTAAGTAGTGTAAAGATTGCTCAGAAGTTACAGAGGAGAGTCTGCAGCCCCTGCAATAGGTCTTGATCCTTCCACACCAAAACCGGATGTCACCTTAGCAATTAAGTGTTTTAAAGATATAATAAAGTTTTTTTCCCCCTTGGCATTATGTGTTAAAATCATATTTAGCAAGGCATAGGTTCATAGAGATGTGAAGCTCTACGTTCTATTTATTTGGAAGAAATCTAGACATTTTAACTGGAAAGATGATCAAAGCTAAAATGACAGTATGAATGCTAGCCAAAAGCATAGCTAATAATTTTTAGCTATGCCATCAAAGGAGAGACTGTTATTTAAAATACAGATTTACTTACTGATTCTGTTTTTAAATGCTTCACAAACAAGTAATAAGTTAAAGGAAAAATGAGACCCCCAAGTGCCTCTTTTCAGCAATAATGTAGAGCCTTTGTGTAGAATTTCTCTTGGAGAATAATTCTTTCGGTGTTGACATACTGGGGTGTCTTTGACATCTTTGTTATCTAAAACATGTTTGAGAAATATACTTATCTCTGAAATTTATGACATTTGGGATTGTTGGGAACACTGACAGTCCTCCTTTGCCAGTGTGTATTCTACACACATGTAGGTAGAATAGAAGTTTGGATAATGCTTATGACCATAGTATTGTTCGGTCTAGCATCCCAAAAACAAGAGTAATTTTTATTTTCTTCTCTCCTTCTCAGAAAACTAAAATAGACTTAGGTAGAAGCAAAGATAGAAAGTGTAAAACTGTTCCTTATTTTGATTGTTATGCATCACCAGTTGTTTCTGCTGTAAGGGAGACATCCCTTTGCCATTACCAAGCACATGGCTATCTCATCCAGCCTCCTTCTTAACTAAGAATGGATTTCTCTTTAAGACATATAAAAAGAGATGCATATAAACTGAAGCTTTAAAACAAAACAATATTCACCATTTCCCATAGGAACACCTTTAATATTTCTGCTTTGGTGAAAACTGGAGTTTTTTTGTTTTTGTTTTTTTTTAGTGAAGCTACACATAAATAGACACATAAGTCCTTTGAAGACTCTTAAGCTTTTGAAGATATTAAGTGCAAACAGCAGCTGATAGAAAAAACAATAATATGAACTTCATTAAGGAAAAATATAACAATTCTAAGCAATGAGGTTTACCCATGAAACATGAATGATTTACCTTAGAGTTTTATTCAATATCTTTTAGTAAAGATTAATTTTATCATTATAAAAAGCCAAAAGAGTAGCTGATTTTAGCAGAAATGCCAGAGTAAAATATGGAAAGTAGTATTCACATGAAAGGCAAGGAGTCACAGTGATCTTTTAAGTACTAGCTTAGAGTTACATTATATTCTATTATAAAAATGTAAACAATGGCATGATTCACATTTAAAATATGGTACTGAGAATTGTGTTATTTATATGTGCATGTGTGTATGTGTGTTTGTGTGTATGTGTATATATATATATATATATGTATAATTGAATATGTATATACTAGTATCTCCAAGGAAATAGCACAATTTTGTAAGATGAACAAAAAGTAAATAAAAATTGTATATGAGTTATGGTTGTAATCACATGTACATCATGTCTTTTAATATATTTTGGAATAATTGAGTCAGCCTGCTATTAGCTTAATTAAATTTTTTACACCTTCTTGATTAGACAGCTAGTTTAATGACATCTTCTACACTTTGAGCTGTGAAGTGTGGCTCATTTTAAAGTTCTGTAATGAGAAGGAAGATGTATATCTGATGAACATCTACATAGAATTTTTAAAAAATGAGTTTTAACTTGTGCAAAAACATCAGAAACAGGGATGATTAGCATTTTGCTTAAAACAAGTTTAGTATAAGCATGATGTAACTGGCCATTCAGTTCAGTTACTCAGTTGTATCCGACTCTGTGACCCCATGGACTGCAGCACACCAGGCTTTCCTGCCCATCACCAACTCCTGGAGCTTGCTCAAACTCATGTCCATCGAGTCAGTGATGCCATCCAACAGTCTCATCCTCTGTTGTCCCCTTCTCCTCCATCCTTCAGTCTTTCCCAGCATCAGGATCTTTTCCAGTGAGTCAGTTCTTAACATCAGGTAGCCAAATTGGCCATTAAATGGGTGAAAACCAGCAAAAATCTTTATATTATCCCTATATTCTATTGAGACATACTTCAAGTGCTCGATAAGCAAAATAGAAAGTCTTGTGTGTGTGTGTTTGTGTGTGTGTGTTGATACACATTTAGGCAAATATTATTCTTGTAGGGGTGAACAAAGAATGTTCTGGTGACTTGACAGATAATTTAAGAAGAAAATACTCATCTAAATTATTATAAAGTATATATAAGACTGGGTATAAAACAAGAGTGGCTTCCTTTATTTAACACTTTAATATTCCAGTGATTCCTTTATGAAGCAAACATTTGGATACCTCTAATGAGCTAAGTATAAGCTGCCAGGATGCTCAGCAGCCATTTTATATTTAGTAGAAAATTATAATGGGGTCTCTAGAGCTGGTTATTTATAGTTTGAGTCCTTAGACTCTTATCAAGTTGTTTATTTTTGTATTGGTTTGAATTATATGGAGTTTCATATAAAAACATGAATTCTATGTATTAGAACTCTATTTTCACCTTTATTCAGCTAAAAAAAGTAAAGAAATCACTTTGTCTTTATACTTTAAATTGGAATCAAAAGTCTAAAGTTCTTTAATGCATAAATCTCTACTATTCTGATAGGGTAAGACTATTTATTTAATTATTCACATTATGTTAAAAAGTAATTATTAGGAAAACAGAACCAGCATGCTATTCAGTAATAACCAAAAAATATTAGTATCTCTTACACTTTCATTTATTTCCAACTGGATATTTGTTTTAGTTTTTAAAGGAAACTATTATCAGTGAATAGTTAGCATATAAACTCTTTGATCATTGGCCATTTACCATTTGTGAACAGTAGAAACTCAATGACTCTAGGCATCCAAATGCCTTTGCTTGTTTCTGATTATGGTACATAGAATTCTTATTTTTCCACACCTTATTACCTACTTCTCTTTTGTAAGAGAGATAGCAGAAAGAGAGCGTATCAATAGAACACAAGGAAAGCAACCACAATGAGACTGTTCAGTCTGACTGCTGATGTGTTATTTTTTTTGAAAAATTTATAGGTTTCAATCCTTCCTGTTTAAATGATGAATGAAGATTTATATGATGGATCATCGGCACAGAGACCCATTTGTGGATGTTATTGGTGTTGTGGAAATAATAGATCTAAACAGTTAACTAAAACTATAATAACAGATCTCATAATGCCTGTGAGAGAGGAACAAGGGAAAACAATACTGTTAATCTTTACTTATGGCTATTTTCATTTAGATACCCTATTTTGCCAACCCTCAAATTTAATTACAATACATCATGGCTTCATAACTTAATAAATATAGTACATGCCACATCCATCTAATATTAATTCATTTTTCTTCATGAGGTCCTCAGATAGGACCATGTTGTTGCCATTAACTCTTCATTTTGAACTCCCCAGTGTAGGCCTTAAACTTCAACAACTTTTTTGAAATATAATCTTTTTCTGTGCTTCTAAAACAAGTCATTTTTTCCCAGTGGCTTTATGCAATTAATATATCAGATTATAAAAGGGAGCATACCCTCTACTAGAAAATCTTAGCGAGAAAATGAGACTTCTAGAGGATTCACTCTTTCATCAATATTTAAAAGAAACAGAAAAAAAATACTGGAAAGAATTGTACATTCTAACTCATGAAATCAAAAGGATGCATTCCATACCAAAAATATACACTGAAACTCACCATGCATTCATATTCATCATGAACTTAAAACTCTGATATGATTTTAAAGTATGAATACACTTACTTTCAGATACTTGAACATTTACATTTCATTTCTTTTTTTTTTTTCTTATAATATATGACTGTAAAAATTACCGTGACTGTTTATTCAGAGAAGAATCTTTGAAAAATGCCTTTTTGACCACCACATGAAATGTTACTGCTTTTAACTCATTATTATGATTTGCTTCAAATGTTATTGGGAACTACCTTTAAGAAATTTACTAATAAAGTGAAAAAAAAAAACAAACAGAAAAAATGATAGTATGTCTATATTTTAAAAAGGTTACCATGATCTTTTTTAGAACATGAACTGTGTCATACTCATCTTAATTTCAGGGCCTGGAGAATAGTAGGTACTCAGTGAATATTTATGTGATGATTTTTTAAAAATTATTAAATAAGTCTCCATACTAAATTATAATACTGGGTCTGGATCAACCTATCTTGAGTTTCCACTGAGATTTTTGGAATAATCATAAAAGCCTTGTGTTACCAGCAGAATGTCAATAGTAAGCTAAAGTAAGAAAAACTAAAATGAAAGAACCAAGATTGTAACTGAAATGGAGGAGTACCAAGTAGGAATAAAAACAGAAATTAAGTGAAAGAAAACAGGAAGACTCTTCAAAAGGGATGGCTGCTTAAGTGTGGCTAGGAAACTAAATCTGTGAATGTTGACCATGTAGAACAGTACAGCAGTTATGTATGATATAAAATGCCTTGTAGAACTAGTATATAGAAACTGAAGTGTACATCATGAACCAAATTGGGCAGTAAGGTCTGTTATAATTTATCATCATCTCCTTAAAATGGCTGATTAAAAAAAAGTGATATTTTCTTATATTTGTTATTGTAGTCCATCAGAAATGGCTGAAGAATTTACAAAGAAATATAGTTCATAACTCTTCTGTCTGACCCACTCTCACCAGTTTTATTGAATACTGTATTGGAAGTCATAGCTACAGCAATCAGACAATGAAAATAATTAAAAAGAATCCAAATTGGAAAGGAAGAAGTGAAAGAAACTGTCACTGTTTACAGATGACATGATCCTATACATAGAAAATCCTAAAATGAAAGTGAAAGTCGCTCAGCGTGTCTGACTCTTTTCGAGCCCATGGAATTCTCCAGGCCAAAATACTGGAGTGGGTTGCTGTTCCCTCCTCCAGGGGATCTTCCCGACCCAGGAATCAAACCAGGGTCTCCTGCATTGCAGGCGGATTCTTTACCAACTGAGCTATCAGGGAAGACCCCCCACCCCCAAATTACCAGAACTTATCAATGAATGCAGTAAATTTGAGAGGTCAAAAAATTACCATACAGCAATCTATTGCATTTCTACACACAACAAATTATCAGAAAGAGAAATTAAGAAAATAATCCAATTTGCCATCATATAAAAAAGAATAAAATACCTTGGAATAAACATACTTAAGGGCATCCCAGGTGGCTCAGTGGTAAAGAATCCTGCCAATGAAGGAGATGCAGATTCTGTCTCTGGGTAGGAAAGATCCCCTGGAGAAGGAAATGACAATCCACTCCAGTATTCTTGACTGGTGGGCTACAGACCAGGGTGTCACAAAAGAATTAGACCAACTTAGGCAATGGCACCCCACTCCAGTACTCTTGCCTGGAAAATCCCATGGACAGAGGAGCCTGGTGGGCTGCCGTCTGTGGGGTCGCACAGAGTCGGACACAACTGACATGACTTAGCAGAAGCAGCAGCAACCATACAGCAATTATAACAACAAACCTACTTAAAGAGATGAAGATCTGTATCCAGAAAAGGACATGACACTAATGAAAATAATTGAAGAGGACACAAACAGATGGAAAGATAATGTTGTCATGGATTGGAAGACAATATTGTTAAAATGACGATATAACCTAAGGCAATCTACAGATTCAATGCAATCCCATAGAAGTAACAATGATGTTTTTCATAGAACTAGAACAAGTTATTTTAAAACTTTTATGGAAAAACAAAAGACCCTGAATAGCCACAACCAATTTTCAGAAAAAAAAAAACAGTAGGAAGTATCATGTTACCTATCTTCAGACTTTATTACAAAGCTACAGTAATCAAATATGGTACTGGCACAAATACAAACACATATATCATTGGGGAAGAATAGAGAGCCCAAAAATAAACCCTCACACTTATGGTCAGTTAATGTATTACAAAGGAGGCAAGAATATACAGTGGAAAAAAGACATTTGCTTCAGTAAGTGGTGTGAGAAGACAGAACAGCTACATGTAAAAGGATGAAATTAGAACATTTGTAACACCATATATAAAAATAAACTCAAAACTCCTGCTGCTGCTGCTAAGTCACTTCAGTCATGTCTGACTCTGTGCGACCCCATAGACGGCAGCCCACCAGGCTCTGCTGTTCCTGGGATTCTCCAGACAAGAACACTGGAGTGGGTTGCCATTTCCTTCTCCAATGCATGAAAGTGAAAAGGGAAAGGGAAGTTGCTCAGTCCTGTCTGATTCTTTGCGACCCCATGGACTGAAGCCTACCAGACTCCTCCTTCCATGGGATTTTCCAGGCAAGAGTACTGGAGTGGGTTGCCATTGCCTTTTCCTCAAAACTCCTAGAGCGGGGAAAATAGAAAAAACTCATAGAAGAAAATGACTCTTTGCTATAAATTGTAGCAATATATTGGGAGGACTGTCTCCTAATGCAAAGAAAACTAAAAACATAGGCAGGCCACTGTTTGATATAAATCACAGCAGTATCTTTTTGGATCTACTTCCTAGAGTAATGAAAAACAAAAATAAACAAATAAGACCTAATTAAATTTTAAAGCTTTTGCACAGCAAAATGAAAGACAGCCTACTGACTGGGAGAAAATATTTGCAAATGATGTGACTAATAAGGGGTTAATATCCAAAATGTATAAACATTTGCATCAAAAAACAAATGCCCAATTTTTAAAAAAAAAATGAGAAGACACAAATAAACATTTTTCAAAGAAGTCATAAAGATAGCCAGCAGGCACATGGAAAGATGCTCAATATTGCTATTCATCAGAGAAATGTAAATAAAACATAAAATATGTTGGAGAAGATGTCAAGAAAAGAGAACCCTTCCACACTGTGGGAATGTAAGTTGGTACAGCCACTGTAGAAAACAACATGGAAGTTCCTAAAAAGACTAAAAATAGAACTGCCATAGGTTCCAGCAGTTCTACTCTTGGGTATATTTCTGAAGAAATAGGAAATACTAATTTGAACAGATATAGACACACAAGTGTTTACAACAGCATTATTTACAGTGGCCAAGATATGTCAGCAACCTAAGTGTCTGTCTCGGGGATAAGTGGATAAAGAAGGTGTGGTGTATACATATATGAACACAAGCAGGAAAACAGAATGAAATTCTGCCATTTCCAACAACATAGATGAACCTGAAGGGTATTATGCTTAGTGAAGTAAGTTAGGCAGAGAAAGAAAACTATTGTATGTTATCATTTATGTGTCAAATATAAAATGAAAATCAAACTAGTGAATATAATAAGAACAACAACAACAACAAAAAAAAAAGAGTCACAGATACAGAAAACAACCTACTGCTATCAGCAGTGGAGAGAGCTAAATGGAGGCTGGGGCAGGCCAGAAGAGGTAAGGGATTAAGAGACGCAATCTACTGTGTATACAATAAACAACAAGGATAAAGTACAGTGCAGGGAATATAGCCAATATTTTATGGTATCTATAAATGGATAAAGAAAGCTGAGCGCCGAAGAATTGATGCTTTTGAACTATGGTGTTGGAGAAGACTCTTGAGAGTCCCTTGGACTACAAGGAGATCCAACCAGTCCATCCTAAAGGAAATCAGTCCTGGGTATTCATTGGAAGGACTGATGTTGAAGCTGAAACTCCAATATTTTGGCCACCTGATGCGAAGAGCTGACTCATTTGTAAAGACCCTGATGCTGGGAAAGATTGAGGGCAGGAGGAGAAGGGGACGACAGAAGATGAGATGGTTGGATGGCATCACCTACTCAATGACATGACTTTGAATAATCTCCAGGAGTTGGTGATGGACATGGAGGCCTAGCATGCTGCAACCACAGGGTTGCAAAGAGTTGGACACGACTGAGTGACTGAACTGAACTGAACTGATAAATGGATTATAATCTGTAATATTTTTGAATCACTGTATTTTATACCTGATAGAATATTATAGATTAACTATACCTCAATAAAATAAAATATAATAATTAAAAAATAACCTTTCTATCTGGATATGATTGCCAATCACAATAAAATGAGGAAAGTTAAGGTGGGAAACACAAGGAAAGTGTAATTTGAGGTCTAAATGACTTGGAAATATGATGAAGGAGCTCCTCCACTAATCTGTGATGTAGAACTCACTTTCTGAGGTAGTAAATTTTGTTATAAATGATAAATTCAAATTGACCTCCTAAATGAAGAAAAGATGAAACAATTCCTATAATAGTACAGAAAAATTAGAAATATTAGAATGGTAGGGCTAAATCAAATAATATCCATTTATTATAACTGATAAAAAGTGAAATGAAGGATAAATTTAACTCTGACAGTATAGGAAGCACACAGAGCTTTTTAAAGCATATTTAAGTGGCAAGAGCACACACATAATTGAGAATAGATAAGAAAATGCAGCTCAAAACTATAAGTGCTATTTGATGAAATTTAAGACATGAGTACATTATGTGAAATGCAGGACTGGATGAAGCACAAGCTGGAATCAAGATTTCCAGGAGAAATATCAATAACCTCAGATATGCAGATGACACCACCCTTATGGCAGAAAGCGAAGAGGAACTAAAGAGCCGCTTGATGAAGGTGAAAGAGAAGAGTGAAAAAGCTGGCTTAAAACTCAACATTCCATAAATGAAGATCATGGCATCTGGTCCCATCACTTCATGACAAATAGATGGAGAAACAATGGAAACAGTGACAGACTTTATTTTCTTGGGCTTCAAAACCACTGCTAATGGTGAGTGCAGCATGAAATTAAAGGATGCTCGCTCCTTGGAAGAAAAGCTATGACCAACCTAGACAGCATATTAAAAAGTTAGACATTACTTTGCCAACAAAGGTCCATCTAGTCGAAGCTATGGTTTTTCCAGTGGTTATGTATGGATGTGAGAGTTGGACCATAAAGAAGGCTGAGCACCGAAGAATGGATGCTTTTGAACTGTGGTGTTGGAGAAGATTCATGAAAGTCCCTTGGACTGCAAGGAGATCCAATCAGTGAATGCTAAAGGAAATCCTGAATATTTATTGGAAAGACTGATGCTGAAGCTGAAACTCCAATATTTTGGCCACCTGATGCAAAAAGCCTATTCCTTAGAAAAGACCCTGATGCTGGGAAAGATTGTAGGCAGGATGAGAAGGGGACGACAGAGGACAAGATGGTTCGATGGCATCACTGATTGAGTGTACATGAGTTTGAGCAAGCTCCAGGAGATGGTAAAGGACAGGGAAGCCTGTGTGCTGTAGTCTATGGGGTCACAAAGTGTTGGACATGACTGAGTGACTGAACAAGATTAAAAAGCCATTTGAATCCACTGGGACAAAGTAATACAAGTTCAGTTATTTCTTTGGAACAAGAAAATAGCAAAGTAATGTACCCATTTCTTGGAGAAGAATGTAGTATGTTTCTCCTGGCCCTTTAGCTGGCCCAGTCTACTTCTCATTTATATATTGAATAATAGCAACAAGAAATAAAGAGTAAAAACAGAGTAAATTGCTCAGCAAACATTTGTTTCTGACTCAGAATCACTCCTATCCTTATCCAAAAATCTCTAAATCTTCTTAATTTAGTTCTAGTCTCTAAGTCTATATTAATTACATAATAATGAATACATTTGCAGAATTCCTGAGCTACTATCAATATTCCTTGAGAAACCCTAAAGATTTTTACAGATCTCAAAGGACGAGAGATTACTTGTTCCTCATCTGAATAAAAAAGCATAAATTCTCCTTGAGGATAAACTCAGTGTAAATTCCTATCAAGAAAAAAAAGTGTAATATCAATTATGAGCTGAATTTGAATTAGAAAATTGATCAGTGATCCTTTTAGATGCTAATATATGATGATTAAAACTGTATGCAAATTATTAATATCACTGTTTCCATTATTCAGAGTTACATTTTACCATTATGTTCAGGACCTGGATATTACATAATGACATATCTAATTGTTCATAATTATAGTGTTGTGAGTTGTTGATTCTTGTAATGTTGAATTTCAACATTATGATGTTGAATTTTCATCTTTGTTAAGCCCTGGGGATCAGCAAGATCAATACAACAAGAGTTCTTGAATTTAGTACACATGAAAAAGCAATAGATTTTTGTTCAGAGTATAGATTCCCATTTCTTCCTCTAGAGATTCTGATTCAGTACAATGGGAGGTACAGTCTGGGGTCTTTATTTTTATAAACATTTCAGGTTGCTAGGATACACATGGCCCTTGAACCTCATTCTGAGAAATACTGAATTTAGCCTGAGTCAGAAAATATATTGAAAACATCAACTTTGAGGAATGTTATAATTAGAAAAATAATCTTTAAATTAGGCTCCAATGATTGAGGAATACAATGTTATTCACTAGAATTTAGGAGGACTATATTAGAATTCATATTTATGTTTGTTTCTATTACAACAACTAAGGAAACACACTTTTATGGTAATTACTACACAGATCATTACTTGCACCTTCACTGAGTCTCACATTTTTGTTCAGATAGTCATGTCCTACTCTTTGTGACCCCATGGACTTCAGCATGCCAGGCTTCCCTGTCCTTCACTATCTCCTAGAGTTTGCTCAAACTCATGTCCATTGAGTTGGTGATGCCATTGAGCCATCTCATCCTCTGTGGTCCCCAACAGAGTCTCATGTTAGAGATCCTGATATCATACACAGTCTAAGGAGTGTCAGAGATATTGTATATGGTGGTTAAGGCCATGCACTCTGAAGCCTGCTCCTACATTTGAGTCCTGGCTCTGCTGACAATAACGGGCAAATTCTTTCAGATCCTTGTGCCCCATTTTTTTTTTTTTATCCATTAAACAGGAATTATAATATCACCTACTTCATGGTCAATGTGAAGATTAAATGAGTTAATACATGTAAATTATTTAGAACAATTCCTGGTACATATTAAACTTAAAGAATAGTAGCTTCTGATCTATTCTATTCCCTCTTCTTCATCCCCACCCCCCCGTAATCATGTTTTTATTATTATTGCCATTACTTTTCTGAAAATTTTCATCTTAAGGGGTAAATGGAAATTAAACAATCCCAAGTGTGAAGAGTGGTACTCTTTATCTTTTGCTCACAATGAATACATTGCATTAGAAACTGAATTACCCATGAAAGGTTAAATTGAGTAATTACTGAAGTAAACATTCTAGTAAGGGAGTGAGAGTGGTTAGGAGTTAACCTTAACCAAATAAATAAATATTATAAATAGTTTTATATATTGAATTATCTAGTTATCATTAAAATATTGGAGAAGGCAATGGCACCCCACTCCAGTACTCTTGCCTGGAAAATCACATGGATGGAGGAACCTGGTGGGCTGCAGTCCATGGGATCACTAAGAGTCAGACACGACTGAGTGACTTCACTTTCACTTTTCACTTTCATGCATTGGAGAAGGAAACGGCAACCCACTCCAGTGTTCTTGCCTGGAGAATCCCCGGGATGGCGGAGCCTGGTGGGCTGCCGTCTATGGGGCTGCACAGAGTTGGACACGACTGAAGCGACTTAGCAGCAGCAGCATTAAAATATTCCTCACTAAATGGGTGTGTGCGTGCGTGTATCACTGGTCTCTCAGTCATGTCCAATTCTTTGTGACCCATGGTCTGTAACCTGCCAGGCTACTCTGTCCACAGGGTTCTCTAGGCAAGAATGCTGGAGTGGGTAGCCATTCCCTTCTCCAGGGGATGTTCCTGTCCCAGGGATTGAACCTGTGTCTCCTGCATCATAGGAAGATTCTTTACCATCTGAGCTACCAGGAAAGCCCGCTAAATGGATGGACAGTTTTAAAATATCAATGCAAAGAAAATTTAGGTTGTATGTAATAATAATAATGCATTCTCAGGATGTAGCAAAAAAAATTACATAGGAGAACCTGTCTAAATCCTAATTGATTCTCTCTGTTGGCACTTCATGAGATAAAAACAAAAGATCAGTCTAAAAGTTTGTTTGTTTTTTATCAAGAAGTCTATTTGAAATACATTTTCATTATTAATGATACATCTCCCCTCCAATGTATGTTCTACCATGTCTAGTATTTGCAAATGATTGATATGAAGCTTTGCAACTGGACAGCTTTTAAAAATATTATCATTTTATATTTATCTCAACTTTTTTTCCATTTTATTTTTGTATAGTATTGGAGAAGGCAATGGCACCCCACTCCAGTACTCTTGCCTGGAAAATCCCACGGACGGCGGAGCTGGTAGGCTGCAGTCCATGGGGTTGCTAAGAGTCCGACACGACTGAGCGACTTCACTTTCACTTTTCACTTTCATGCATTGGAGAAGGAAATGGTAACCCACTCCAGCGTTCTTGCCTGGAGAATCCCAGGGACAGAGGGGCCCGGTAGGAGGCCGTCTGTGGGGTCACAGAGAGTCGGACACAACTGAAGTGACTTAGCAGCAGCAGCAGCAACAGTATTTATACTGTCAGTAATTGGTAATAAAATTGCTGTGGACGTTTGCTCTATTATTTTTCAATGGATAGAGCTTTAGATTAAAAAAAAAAAAGAATGTCTTCTATATGATCCATAGGTCTGTTAGGAGTAGTACCATCAGTAAAGGTCAGAGGAAAGGAGAGACCAGTGGGCTAGGAGCAAAGCAGCAGAGAACAGTGTCATGAAGTCAGAATAACAGAGGGTGTAAGAGGAAGTTGGGCTTCCCTTGTGGCTCAGCTGGTAAAGAATCTGGCTGCAATGTGGGAGACCTGGGTTCGATCCCTGAGTTGGGAAGATTCCCTGGAGAAGGGAAAGGCTACCCACTCAAGTATTCTGGAGTTCTCACAAAGAGTCAGACACAACTGAGCAACTTTCACTCCACTTCACTTCACTTAAGAGGAAGTTAGGTCATCTTTGTTGAGTTTTGATGAGATAGCATCTAATTGGAGGCCTGACAATTACCTGGTAGATTTGGCAATGTAGAAGCCATTGGTGATTTTTGTACAAGTAGTTTCTTTATTACTGTGGCTTTGTCTCCAAACCAACGTAAACCCTATGGTGGAACATCTTTTGTGTAGAGAGCACTAGGAAAAGAAAACTTTCGTACTAAAGTCAGACCATCCTGGGCCCTGGGAATAAAGCAGGAACAAAACAAAGTTTCTGTGATTATGAGATGAGCATTCTAGGGTGGAAGTGGGAGGGAGCAAACCTTAGCCAATTAAATGATATAAAAGTTAAAATTAACAGATATGCCAGATGGTAGTGAATGCTATAGAGACAATGCATAGATAAAGCTAGGAAACATACGTGTGTGTGTGTTAGGAAAAGTTGTATTTTAAAAAGTGTGGTCAGGGAAGGCCCCACTGTGTGGGAAAGCCCCCATAATTGAATCCTACCTTCTGTTTTATTAACCAAGGGCAAAGGGACACACAAAATTAGCCAAGGACAAAGCATACATTTTTCATTGATAGTGTTTTAAATTATACCATTGTGAAATACATAATACTAATATATTTGTCTTGAGCTAGATATGAGCTTAGCCTTGCTGCATTAATAGATCTAATGCTTTTAGACACTGAAGAACTTCAAAGATTTATAATTATGCCATTATTATGCTTTCTTCATTTCCACTGCCTTTTAAAAAAATAGCAAGCACTATATATTTCATCCTGCCTTGTAGTTTTAATAGAAAACAATCTACGTTACTAATCATTTATCTTTCATGGTTCTTTTGCATTTCTTCTCCCATTCCTCTGCTTTCAGACATGTCATTAACTAATCTCTTTAAATCCATAAATAAGTAAAATGATATATTCACAGTGTAAATGTTTTAAAACTTGAAGAAAAAAACCCTAGAATCATTTAATGAAATCCCGAAGATGTGTTAAAACTGAAGTGTTGCTGGCACACCAGTGGAAGTTTTGAATTTTCCAATACTGAAGACTAGATAGAATGCTTCTCTAGTTGGAATTAATTTCAGTTGGCTGTACTCAGAGCTGCTTGTCTTAATACCCAGTAATCCTTGTTTCCTCATAGGGATAGGTCTTCCTTGACACTATCATTTTCCAGTTTTAAGTTTGTCTAGTTTGTTTCTAATATTAATTCACAACATGTATTATTGAATGCTTCAGAATCTAAATTCATTCTTTCATATATCATTCTGATATATAATTATTAGGAGGCACATAAATATCACTGTGTTTTTATAATCAGTTCAGTTCAGTTGCTCAGTCCAACTCTTTGTGACCCCATGGACTGCAGCACTCCAGACTTCCCTGTCCATCACCAAATTCCAGAGCTTACTCAAACTCATGTCCATTGTGTCAGTGATGCTGTCCAACCATCTCCTCCTTTGTTGTCCCCTTCTCCTCCCACCTTCAATCTTTCCCAGCATCAGGGTCTTTTCAAATGAGTTAGCTCTTTGCATCAGATGGCCAAACTGTTGGAGCTTCAGCATCAGTCCTTCCAACTGATATTCAGGACTGATTTCCTTTAGGATGGACTGGTTGGATCTCCTTGCAGTCCAAGGGACAGGGACTCTCAAGAGTCTTCTCTAACACCACAGTACAAAAGCATCAATTTTTCAGTGCTCAGCTTTCTTTATAGTCCAACTCGCACATCCATACATGACCACTGGAAAAACCATAGCTTTGACTAGATGGGCCATTGTTAGCAGAGTAATGTCTATGCTTTTTAATATGCTGTCTAGGCTAGTCATAACTTTTCTTCTAAGGAGCAAGTCTTTTAATTTCATGGCTGAAGTCACCATCTGCAGTGATTTTGGAGCCCAAGAAAATAAAGTCTGTCACTGTTTCCATTGTTTCCCCATCTATTTGCCATGAAGTGATAGGACCAGATGCCATGATCTTAATTATATTAATTATAATACTCTTTAGCTTAAATATTCAGATCATAATAACCTAACAAAAGCATATTATACTTGCTATGCTTATTAGTTATACCATCAGACTAAATATATTAAGATTATAAAGAAAGAATACAGGCATGTTCTATCAGACAAGGGATCTTTCAAGGATCACTTGGAGATCTCAAAGATGAGTAAAATATCAAAATTTGAGTAAAAAGGAAGCCTTGAAAATCTTTAAAAATACATATTCATAAATTTCATAAGAATATGGCTACACTGTTAGACTATTAGAATGTATTGTGTTTTGAAGGTTTCTAATAGTTTTCTTACTATCACTTGATTGATTATGGCTGAACTATCTCTGATATTCTATCAACATCATCCATTCCTAGGAAATGAGTTCTTCCTGTATATGTGAAACACTTCTAATTCTATGTAAGAAAGAAATGAATGTAGCATAGAAACATCTATACCCACAGAGCTAAGTGTCTTCACTAACACAAGCTTATTAATTCCACTACTTCATTATCATGACTTTACTCTTCAGGGAAACTCTTGCCAAGGAAATTAAAAGTCATGAAGAACTTCTTTATTTCAGAGCCTTTCTGTGAAACTCATTTAAGTGAACATCAGGCTGAGCAGCTTTTTGATGAAATCAACCAAATGCTTAGTTTCTAAGAGTTTTTGAACCCTAATATCAAAATCTTCCCTTACTTTGTCCCTCAGTTTTAAACTATTATGTCATAATTTTTACCCAATCTGGACTTAGCCCGGTATGGAAAAACCCACTTTGAGCCAGATCCCCACATTTCATAAATATACTGACATTGCTCTCCCTATGGAGACAAGAATTCCTAAGTCTCTGTTGAGGTAGTGATCTGCTTTAGTGACTAAGAATAAACTCACCTTTTCCATATCCACAGTTATGTTGTGGTATTTTCTTGGAACCTGTAATTTACAGGGATGAATTTGAACTATTTGCTCATTAGCATCTTGATTTTACTTAAAGTTTTTTTCATCAGTTTATCCCCACACAATTTTATTGACTTATAATTAGCATATAACATTGTATGCAAGGAGATCAAACTAGTCAATCCTAAAGGAAGTCAATTCCAAATATTCATTGGAGGGACTGATGCTAAAGCTGAAGCTCCAATACATTGGGCACCTGATTCATTAGAAAAGATGCTGATAACTGACTCATTATGAAAGACTCTGATGCTGGGGAAGATTGAAGACAGGAGAAGAGGACTACAGAGAATTAAGTGGTTAAATGTCATCACTGTCTTAATGCACATGAGTTTGAGCAAGATCCAGGAGATGGTGAAGGACAGAGAAGCCTAGTGTGCTGCAGTCCATGGGGTCATAAAGAGTCAGACATATATATATATATATATATATATATATATAATTATCACAATGTTTATTTAAGATATGTCAGGGGAGTGTGTAACTTCCTCGGTTGTCTTGCCTCAGCAAAGATTTGAAATGGCAGACCAGTGTTACAGCTCGGTTACAGCTCAGCTTTTTTTGGCAAGCAAAGGAAAATACACTCTCAATGCCTGAGGGTGAGCTGACTCCAAAGGTGAGGCCTCAATCTGTCTTGGCTTTCTTCTTTTATACATTGGTCTCCTCCCCACTCCTTGAGCCTGCCCTATGCAAAATGGGCTGGCCAAGAAGGGCTTGTGTTTGTTTCACCTGAAGTTCTCCCTTCTTTCCTTATGGATTTTCTTTTGTTCTATTTTTGTAGGCTTTTCTCTTTTTTGTCTTTTAGGCACTGTCATTTTGGACTCTGTTTTCCTATTCCAACTACCTAACATTCCCCTCTCAAGAGATGGGAGGCCTAATTCTTTTGGAATAGGGGCATGGAGATCTCTCTGGCTACATCCTGCTGAGCTGGGGTGGTGAGAGGCATTGGGCTCCCCCTCTTGCTAGTTTCAAGCCTCAGAGTCCTTAAAGCATTGTCCATCTAAGGGTGAGTGATATTTTCTGTGGTCAGGTGTAGTTTTATATATGTTTGTTCAACTGGTACTACAGTTGTAGCTTGACCTGGGTAAAGACAAAACAGGTTAGACAATTGAAAACACATGAAGCAATCATAAGCAGCATCAATATGGTGATGGCAGGGATTTGTAGGGGTTTTAGCCTACTCCAAATTCCCCCTCGCTAGGAGAAGGATACCCCAAAGAGAGATTATAGACACCCTGAGGACTCTCCAGATTTTTTTTTTTTTTGAGATTCCATAGGACCTGAATATTTTTCTTGAGAACTATGAGATTTTCTTTAACTTAGCTGGAGGTATTTACCCAGAAACAACACGACTCATTCAAGATGGCTCAAGTCCATCCTTGTTCAGGGATCAGGAGATCTATCTCCTGTCTACTTTGGAGTAAAACACTTGCAAAGCTGTGTTGGCTCTTTAGAGCTATCCTGAGAAATCTTATCCCCAGAAACTTGATTTTGGGGGTGTTAATTAGGATGGCACTTGTTTGTAGTCCTGAATAGGTATCTGAGATCTCCCAGTGGCTCACAGGAGTATTGAGTGTCCTCTTCTGTTTTCTTCCACGACTTGAGTTGTGAGTAGTGAATCCAGGAGTCATGTCCTGGTCCCTAGACTTCTGTGTGGATAGAAAGTATTACAGGATAGGGACCCTTCCATGTGAGACCCTCAACTCCTCAAGGAGTTGAGCCTTTGGGGACCCATCTTTCCCGACTTTAATTAGAACTTAAGTTCCTGGAGCCTATAGTGATGGCTCTTTAGAATCTTTTGGGTCCCATTGACACCCCATAAGCATATATCTTGTTGGAATTGCCCAATGGCTATAGTATAAGACTGGAGGGTCTGAGCCTCTGGATCTAGGGAGAGGTCATTGACATAAACAAAAGGTTTCCCATATAGCATCTCATAAGGGCTAAGACCAACCTGTTCCTTGGGGGCAACATGGGTGGGGAGGAGAGCTATTGGTAAGCCTCCTTCCATCCCAGGGAGGTCTCCTGGGTTATCCTTTTTATTGCTGATTTTAAGAATTGGTTGGTTTTTTCTACTTTTCCTGAAGACTGAGGCCTCCAGGCACAATGGGGGTAATAGGTAATGCCCAATGCTTTAGAGACCCCTTGGGTGACCTTAGAAGTAAATGATGTCCCATTGTCACTTTGTAATGACCTGGGCGGACCAAATTGTGACATGATTTCATGGAGTAATTTCTTTACCACCTCCTCAGGTTTTCTCAGTCCAGGTGGGAAAGCCTTCAATTCATCCCGTGAATGTATCTATCATGACTAGTAGGTATTTATACCCTTGAGAAACTTGCATCTGGGAGAAGTCCATTTGCCAGTCCTCCCCTGGGTAGCTCCCACGTTGTTGGACAAGCTGGACCAGCTGTGCTCTTTGAGCTCCTTGGGGGCTGTTTAATTAGCAAGTGGGACAAGAGGAGACCACTTGCCTTATAGTCATTTGGAGGCCTGTTTCTCTGAAGGACCTTTCTAGTAATCTTTGGAGGGCCTTCTACCCCAAATGAGTGGTGACATGTAAGGAGTTACTCAACTTCCACTGGAGGTTCCCAGGCAGAAAAAGGAGTCCCTTCTTTTGGAATCACCCCATATGATCCTCTTGAAAGCCCCTACTCTTAGCTTTAAGAGTCTCACCTTCAGTATATGAAGGAATTTCTGGCAAATTAGTCTGTGGAACTAAGGTGACAACACCTATTAGGTCCCTGTTCTGTAATACTGCTCTCTTAGTGGCCTGATTGGCTGCTTGATTCCTTCATGCCACTTCCGTGATCCCTTTTTGGTGTCCTGTATAGTGGGAGACTGAAACCTCAGTGGGCAGATGGACTGCCTCCAAGAGCCCAAGGATTTGATCACCATATTTGATTGGGGACCCTCAGGTGGTCAAGTGGCCTCTTTCTTTCCAAATAGCAGCATGTGCATGTAGCACCAGAAAGGCATACTTGGAGTCAGTGTCAATGGCTACTCTTTTTCCTTTTCACAGCTCTAAAGCTCAAATAGGTCTATGAGTTCAGCTAATTGGGCTGAAGTACCTGGTGGCAAAGGTTTAGCCTCTGTGGTCTCAAAAATGGAGACTACTGCATATCTGGCTCTTCTTTTTCCATCCAAGACACAGCTGCTTCCATCAGTGTACTAGATATCCTCAGGATTGGTCAGAAGTTATTTTGACAGTCCCTCTCAGGGTTTTGTCCAGTGGTCCAAGGTTTCTAGGCAAGAGTGAAAGGGGAGAGAGACTTTAGGGGTAGATAGGAGGGCAGCAGGTTTAAGAACCTCACAAAGGGCTATAGTCAGGCCTGGATTTTCCATCAGCACTACTTGATATCCGAGGATCCTTTGATCAGACATCCATAAATGGCCTCTCACATTCAGGAGTTGTTTCACTTAGTGGCTGGCAAAAATAGTTTGCCCCCAAAAGAGAGTTTTAAAACATCTTCTGTAAGAACTGTAATAGCTGCAAGATTTCGAAGACAGGGAAAGATCTCTTCCCAATAAGGGAGGAGTACACTCAGGGACCACCAGAAAGCGGTGGAAAAATATTTGTCCATCCCAACAACAAAGAAGTGCTTGGATGAATCTTTTTGTAATTGTTTTTCCTGTACCACCCAAAATGGTACAGGTTTGGGAGGAGAAGTTTCCGGAGTAGGAGGTCAGGACAGAGTAGGTAGCCTCTGGTCAGCCAAGAAATTCTCGGACCTGCCTGCCACATCCAGCTGAACCCTTGGCTCCAGCCCTGTGGTGTTTATCTGTGACAGATGGACTGGCTGGAGCGGGCCGCTTCACTTCTGTTGAACCATCATGATGGAAGGTTTGGCGCTCGACCTTGAGGCTCTTGGGTCTGGGAGGCAGAGTGCTGCCCAGTGTCCCAACTGATGGCATTTGTAGCAAGCCATTTTAGAAGACTTGTAATGGTTTGGACACTCTTTAGCCCAATGTCCTACCCATCTACAGATTAGGCATTTGCCTTGTACCTTGTCCTTTAAGGACACGAGGTTTGACATAGGGCTTCCCTGGAGGTTGGCCAGCATCAGAGTATGCCTCTCTCCCTTTCCTGGGCCTTGGCCTCTGTCTCCTGTTCTCTGTTATAAAAAGTATTGGTGGCTGTCTGGACCATCTCATCTATAGAGGCAGCAGGGTCCTGCTGCTGTAGCTATTATAATTTTATCCTGACGTCTGATGCATGTCGGGACAAGAATGTGTCCTTTAAAATCATCTGTCCCTTGTAAGAGTCTAAGTCCAGATTGGTAAACTTTTGGAGGACCTCTTTTAGCCTTTCTCCAGAAAGGCAATGGAGTTCTTATTAGGCTCCTGAGTTATTGCTGAGACTGGGCACAGTCCCACAACTAATAGGCTTCCTTCTACTTCCATGGGTGGACTTCCTTACGGGTGAGTCTTTCTGAAGCTTATCCTATCCAGTACTCTTGAAACCTGAGAGCTGGGCATCCTTGGGTCAGGGTGCAGATCCCCAGGCAGGCTGAATCATGACCATCTCCTGGAGATTAAATCCCCGGGCAGGTCCAGGCATGTCAGCTTCCTGGGACCCCCCAGACTGGTGGATCCCTGAGCAGGTTGAGGTGTGACAACCTCCCAGGGACCAGATACCTAGGCAGGTCAAGTCAGGTAGACCTCCTAGGACCCCAGGCTGGAGTTGGGAATCCCAAGGTCCCCAGCATTGACTAGTGGTAGAATTAAGGGGTTGTAATCTTAACTCATTGTCGGTTTGTCCACTGTGGATGGAAATAGATACGTTGTTGTCAAGCAACCCAAGCCTGTGCCCTGAGACTGGAAACCTGGCTAAATAGCCATAAGCTTTATCCTCTTATTGCTCTGAGGGAATATGAGTCACTGATTTTCTCCCCTAGTCCTCCATAAGTGCAGCTTAGGGTGTTTCCAAAGGTAAACATTTCATTGTCATAGATCCACTGAAGGTAATAAAAGGAGTAACGATAAAGGAGTGGGTTATCTGGTCCTGTTAGGGGCATTAAGTATTTTAATAATAAACTCCGTGGAGTGATGTTGCCTAAAAAGGGGCAGAGTCCTGGTTGCAGGAGTTAGTAAGTGGCTTAAGAAAAAATTGATAAGAGGCAACAGCCTAGATGTTCCATAAAAGTGGAGTGGAGATTTGATCCCAGGGTATGTTTGTAACTTTAGGAGAAGGGTGGTAAGGGTTTGGGCCCAAACGGCCTACAGGGCTAACTCCCGAAGTGGCAAACATTATCCCTGGAAGCCAGTTACCGTGAAGAGATGCCACCAGCAAATGGACTCCTAGTAGGCATTGTGTGTCTGTCACCTCACTTAGCAGCTTCATGAGAAATGGTGTTGTTGCACATGTTGTAGGAAACATGGAGGATGAAGGCCTGAATATCTAAAGGGATTGGATATTATACAGTATTTCCCTCCCAAGGTCCAGCTGTTTTCTTGTTGTCCCTCCAGAAGAGTGTTCAGTTCAGTCACTCATTCGTGTCTGACTCTTTGTGACCCCATGGACTGCAGCACACCAGGCTTCCCTGTCCATCACCAACTCCTGGAGCTTACTCAAACTCATATCCATCGAGTTGGCAATGCCATCCAACCATTTCATCCTCTATCCCCTTCTCCCACCTTCAATCTTTCCAGACATCAGAGTATTTTCCAATGAGGCAGTTCTTCACATCAGGTAGCCAAAGTATCCAGAAGATTGTAGAGGCAACATTGTGGCCTTGGACAGGGCTCAGGAAGAGAGCATGAAACAGGCAGGGCACAACTTTTGAAAGAATAACCTAGCCCAGAGGCATAACTCAAACCAATTAAAATCAAATGGGTCCAAAATGGCAGACAAGTCCAACTCAACTAAATCTTGATTCTCAATCTGCAAGCTAAATAACACACAGCCAGAGGCTCTATGAAAATTCCAAGGCACTATCAAAAGACCAAGGAGTGGGTTGTTCCCCAATTCTTGGAATGATCCTCCCACTCATTAGCATATGAAATCACCCAGTGCTCAAAAACTAACCACACATTTCATGGCCCCCACATTCACCCTCTGCAATGGCACACACTCTGTGCTTCTCTCTGAACCAAACCTATCTACCTCTTACCTATCGCTGTGTCTCTCACTGAATTCTTTTTGCAATGAGACATCAAGAGCTTGAGCTTCACTAGGTCCTGAAACCAAGCACTGTGGGTTTTGGGTAGGCTCAAGTCCGGGTCAGATATGACTTAGTGACTAAGCATAGCACAGAGTCCCTGCCGTGTGGATTTAAGTCCAAATCTTAGGAAACAGTTTCAAACACAACTTTCAGAAATGGAAAGATGATGACCTATGCAATCAAACCGTGGCATAAATGGAGAGAGGAGCTGAGGAACAGGAGGAAAAAGCAGAGTGAAAAACATGCTGAGGAACCCCTTTCATAACTTGCCAGAAAATCTGCTAAAAAAAATGGCACAGACCTGTGCCCACAGTTTTTATTGGGCTGATCCTTGACACAAAGGAGGTTAAGGACAGAAGAACTCTCACCCACTTGGGCAACAGCTATGAGGGCGCAGAGAGTAGTGGAGCCTTCGGGACACACTGGGAAGTAGCCCCTACCAGAGTCCCTCAATTGCATCCACTGCCACTCGCCTGTTCACAGGGGGTTCAAGGAAACAATAAACGAAAGGTTGTAAAGGAATTAAGATTTTGTTAGCCATATGGCCTTGCAGACATAAGGGTGAGGGCCTCCTACCTTAACTGGAGGTCTTCTGAAATCTGAGACTGAGTCACCTGAGCTTTCTGCTGAGTTTGTTCTTGTTGTCCTGGTTTCCAGCACATTAGGCTTCTTGTCACCTCCACTGCACTGGTTTCCTTTGCATTCTGCTTCTACCACATGAGCTTTCCCTGAGTTGGGCTTCTGCTATGCTTGGCCCCGCCTCGTAGGGCCAAGCCAGGATTGTTTCAGCCAGGTTACATCCGAGTCACAGCACCAGGTCATGTCAGTTCAATTCAGTTCAGTTCAGTTGATCAGTAGTGTCCGATTCTTTGCAACCCCATGAATCGCAGCATGCCAGGCCTCCCTGTCCATCACCAACTCCCGGAGTTCACTCAGACTCACGTCCATCGAGGCAATGATGCCATCCAGCCATCTCATCCTGTCATCCCCTTCTCCTCCTGCCCACAATCCCTCCCAGTGTCAGAGTCTTTTCCAATGAGTCAACTCTTCACATGAGGTGGCCAAAGTACTGGAGTTTCAGCTTCAGCATCATTCCTTCCGAAGAAATCCCAGGGCTGATCTCCTTTAGAATGGACTGGTTGGATCTCCTTGCAATCCAAGGGACTCTCAAGAGTCTTCTTCAGCACCACAGTTCAAAAGCATCACTTCTTTGGTGCTCAGCTTTCTTCACAGTCCAACTCTCACATCCATACATGACCACAGGAAAAACCATAGCCTTGACTAGACGAACCTTTGTTGGCAAAGTAATGTCTCTGCTTTTCAATATGCTATCTAGATTGGTCATAACTTTTCTTCCAAGGAGTAAGCATCTTTTAATTTCATGGCTGCAGTCACCATTTTCAGTGATTTTGGAGCCCCAAAAAATAAAGTCTGACACTGTTTCCACTGTTTCCGCATCTATTTCCCATGAAGTGATGGGACCAGATGCCATGATCTTCGTTTTCTGAATGTTGAGTTTTAAGCCAACTTTTTCACTCTCCTCTTTCACCTTCATCAAGAGGCTTTTTAGTTCCTGAAAGATTAAAGATGATTATGTCAGAAAGAAAGTGAAAGTGAAGTCGCTCAGTCGTGTCTGACTCTTTGCAACCCTGTGGACCCTGTGGACTGTAGCCCTTCAGGCTCCTCCGTCCATGGGATTCTCCAGGCAAGAATACTGGAGTGGGTTGCCATTTCCTTCTCCAGGGGATCTTCCCGACCCAGGGATCGAACCCAGGTCTCCCACATTGCAGGCAGATGCTTTAACCTCTGAGCCACCAGGGATGTCAGAGGAGTGTGTGATTTCCTTGGTTCTCTCTCACTGCAGCAAAGATTTTGAAACAGTGGGCCAGTGTTACAGTTGGTTTACAGCACAGTTTTATTTGCCAAGCAATGGAAAGTATACCCTTGAGGCATGAGGGCAAGCTGACCCCAAAGGCCTTAATCTGTCTTGGCTTCCTGCTTTTATACATTTGTCTCCTCCCCACCTTGAGCCTGCCCTATGCAAATTGGAATGGCCAAGAAGTGGGTGTGTTTGTTTCACCTCAAGTACTCATTTCTTTTCATTTGGATTTGCTTTTGTTCCATTTTTGTGGGCTTTTCCCTTTCTTTGTCTTTTAGCCATTGCTATTGTGGACTCCTTTTTCCTGTTCTAACTACCTAACATATCAATCAGCTCACAGTGTTACAACTTTTTTTGTTGTTATGAGAACTTTTAAGATTGACTTTCTTAGCCTCATCACTTTTTTTGTTTCCTCCATAACAGAGCATGCACTTTAAACTAACTACCCAGTAACTGTGATATGCTTATATTCTTACTTCATCCCTTCTCCATTTTTTGTCAAATTCTTCAGTCTATCACTCATCTTTCAACATTTGTATCTCAAAAAGTGTTATGAATATTTAATTTACTCTGTTTTTCCTGTCTTTCAAACAAAACAAACAAACAAAAGTCTCTGTTTTCTTTCAAGGTTAATCTTGGAAGTTTACCTCAATAAAACCTTAAAAATCAATCTTGGTCACTGTGAGACAATGCTTACTTCTTAACCAAAAAAAGTTAAAAATTGCAAGAGATCTCAAAAGCAAATATAGATCTCTTAAAGGCAAAAAGCATCATATTATTTATTATTAAAAGCAAGATTTCAAGAAAACTTTGGAGAGAGAATCTAAATTCAGTCTTGTCCTAGCCCATGCCCAACAAAATGCATTTACCCAACTAGATTTAATTCAGTCTTAGAAAATCCTGATCATGCATACCTCTTTCTTACAGTGGGCTATGATCTTATTTGACTGTTTTATAAATTTTTGACAAACTTCCCAAATATCAATTTTTGATTAAAGTTCTTTTAATTTCCAGCTAACTTTGGGATGCTTTCAAGTGTCCCTGAGGTATCTCAAAGAGAAATATTTAACTATGATTATTTGGTATGTTAAGTGGAATCATTCATTATTCTGGTTATTGTAACCATGTTTCTTTATCGATTGCAGATGTTTAACCATGCCATTGAGTCTTTTGTCATTTATAGATATTTTAATACTCTGATGCATTACAAAAAGTACTTTATCATTAAAATGATGGCTATGTGAGGATTCTAGGCTCTATGACTTAAAGCAAGGGACTGCCCTGCCCCCAGGGCCCCTAGATCAAGCATTCAGAGATTTTTATTCCCTGAAAGACAGGCCACTGCCCCTACTCAGTCTTAAAAAAATTACAGAGGACAGAGCTTCAATCTTCAGCTTCCCATAAGAATATAGGAGTAAAATCTCTGAGGTGGGGAATGAAGCAGAAGGGAAGGAGGCAGAGCGCATTTAAAAGAATGACATAGCCACAGCATATGGCAAAAACTGGTTAGAACCAACTAGGTCCAAGATGATGAAAGAGTAGACCCTGAGCCTCATTGTATGCTCACTGTAATACATTAGCTAAATGACACACCCATGAGCACCATGACATTCTGAGACCAACCATAAATGGGCAAAAAGTGGGCAATGGCTCAATTCCTGGAAATCCCCATCCCTTCCTTGACAGAGTTGGAATAATCCTCTACTCATTAGTCTATGAAATTACCCAGTCCATAAAATCTAACCACTCCATATCAGAGGCTCAAGAGCCTCTTGCTTTCTGAGATGGACCATACTCTGTATGTGGAGTGTGTCTCTCTCTAAACAAACCCACATCTTACCTAAAAAAAAAAAAAAAAAAAAAAGATCCTAGACTTGTGCTGTCCTTATTCTCCTATAAATGTCCTCCCCCTTTCTTTCCCTCACTGCTTTCTTCTCACTCTGTGCATTATCTCCATCACTGTCTCTTAAATTTTCATAATGGCCTACTTGATGATATCATCTTTTTCTATCTCATCTTTAAACCCTCCTTTTCACCATATCCATTTTACAGTTTTAAGTTACTAATGCTCACTATTATTTCATTATACACCTAAGAATTGGTGGATAAAAGAACTACATATTTTGTTTCCATGGCTGTATCAGTGATTAATTTTTAAAACTTTGCAATTTGGTTTCAAATCATGTCACTCTACCAAAACCACTTTCAAAGAAAACTGATGCCTTTCTAATTGCCTAAATCTAATTGCCTTTTCTTAATATTGTTCTTTAAAAACATCAACAAATAATCAGATAAAACCACAAAAAAGCTCTTGCCCAGTATTTCTTTAATGACTCTCTCTCTTAAATGTCATTCTTAATACCAGTTTAATTTTAAAAATTATAACATGATGACCATCCCAATGGCAAATATAAAAAAAGTCAGTAGCATTTGTTGACTAATTAAAACATTTATTTTTCCTGGGAATGTACAATAGAACTTTGCCAACAATTTTAGCAGAAATGAGATTATATGTGTATATGTATGAAACATTCTTGTCTCCTGAGGAACTGTGCCTACATACAGTGCATTAGAGTGAAAGTCAGTTATTATGTTATCCCATCCAACCGTTATAACAAAACGTATTCATTTTCAGTCACTAGTTTACAGAAGATGTAGTTAAATTACAGAGAAGTTACTTGATTTGTCCGAACTATATATTAAGTCGAACATTTAGTCATCAGCTTCCTCTTGTTTGGCATCAATCTTTAAGTTCTTTTCAATATACTGCATAGCTTTAGATAAATAAGATTTATCAGGGAATGGACACTTATCATAGATTCAACAAATTATAAAACTTAGTCTCTATAATAACACATCTAAATACATGTTGATGTTGACACACAAATTATTTTTTAAAATTAAGAACAGTTTAAGTACTTTTGGATCATATGCATTCTTGTTTGGTATCATGAACATTTGAAATAATTTTACCTCACGTTTATGTATTTATACATATGTGACTATGATCAATAACTATGTGTGATATTTAGAAGTTAATATCAATGTTTTATCCCTATCATCATGACATATCTACTCCCAGCTTTTTCATTAGTGGGCCACTGGAATTACTAATGCTTATGTAAAGTCTTATTAGATCAATATAGGGTATATTAAGGAAGCATTAATTGCTGTAACAAAGATAACTGAGAATACAATTGCTCAAGCAAGATAAAATTAATTTTTACCTGTTTAAAAATTTAGGCACAATAGAGAGGATCATCAAGAGCTCTAATTCAAGGCATAATTTAGGAATTCAGGATGAAGGTGGCTCTGCCAACTTTAACACATTGTCTTCTAAATCACGCTGAATATCACTATTCTGGAAATCAAAGAGCAGAAGTTCAGAGTAAAAGAGTTCCTCTTAAGAAATTGAGGTAGAAATTACACATATTTCAGTTACATTTCATTAGCAAAAGCTTATGTGAGTGTAGCCTTTTGAGGTGGACTGGAAATTTCTGTTCCTAAATGGGAAGCCAGATACAACTTGCTTTACTATTTACATAAGGAATAAAGAATGTTGATGGTCAGCTAGCAGTATTTTTTCAGAATAGGTCTTTGGTGCAATTCCTCTTTCTTAGATGATATTTTTTCCATTTTAAATTATTTATTTATTTAAATTTCTTCCCTTTATTTTTGGCCGCACCAGGATACTGGTGGGATCTCAGTTCTCAGACCAGGGATCAAATGCAGGCTCTTGTCAGCAAAAGCCTGAAGTCCTAACAACTGGATTCCTGGGAAATTCCTCGGATCACTTCCATTTTTATTGAGATATAACTGATATACAGTACTTTATAAGTTTAAAGTGTAAAGCATTGTGATTTGACTTTCATGCATTATGAAATAATTACCACAATAAATTTAGTGAACATCCATCATCTCTTATAATATCATAGATACAAAACAAAACAAAAAGAAAATAAGATTGTTTTTTCTTGTGATGAAAACTCTTAGGATTTACTTTCTTAGCAACTTTCATATGTTAGATAATTTAAATTCCTATTAAGAATACAAATAGAATCCAATTCAGAATGAGTAAAAATGTGCTGAAAAGTCTATATTATTCACTTCATCTTTGTCATGTCTGTCTACCATTAACCTTATTCTAAATAACGCTGTAATAATAAAAAATGTAAGAGAACATTTGTCTGCCTATTACCTTGTGCCAAGCTCTGTGCTAGTTCTTGACATAAATTTTGTTTATTGCTTACAAAAAATGTTTAAGTACAACAGTTTCTATGAGTCAGGGATTTGGGAGCTGCTTAGCTGGACAGTTCAGGCTCAAGGTTTCTCATGAGGCTGCAATCAAGATATTGCTGAGGTTGCAGTCATCTGAAGGCTCAACTTGGACAGAGAATCTGCTTCCAAGATGACTTACACACATGGCTATTGCTGGCTATTGTGAGAAGTCTTAGATTCTTTCTAGGTAGCATCTCCAGGGTGTATTCAAGGCATGACACTTACCTTTCTTCAGAGTGAACTGGAAAAAAAGAAAGAAGACCAGAAGGAAGTTATAATTTTTTATGCCTGTACCTTTTAAAAAATAGAGCATAGTTCTACTGCTTTTATTCTTTAGAAGCAAGCCTACCAACCTGGCCCACACAGGGGGGAATTAGGCTCCACTTTTTATAGAGAAAACTATCATTTTTTTTTTCTAATGAAGGCTGTCATATTTTAAAACCATGGTGTATCTAAATACACACAGTAGTACTTGAGGGAGTATGGTATGGCTGGAATTACATATTTACTAAAGAACTGAGGGATAACATTTCCAAAATGAAAATAGTTTGATCTTGAATATTTGATGAAAGAATTTGAACATAATCCTTTATTTTTATTATGTATATATGTATATATTTGAGGGAAATTGAGTGCTATGGTAAAAATGGTACTATAGAATGATTAGTGTGACCTTGATATGAAGGATGAACTGGAGGGGGGAAATGGTAGGAAAGAATAGAAGCTTAAAGCTATATAAGTGGTTACTAAACTATAATATTTAGAAATGTGCTAATTCATACAGGAATTTAATCAAGGGAATTTCCTAAGATTTATTTTTCTCAAAAGATATTCCTATATTTTTAACTGAAGTCATGATCTATAGATTATTTATAGCAAGGGTTAACAAACTTTTTCTGCAAAGTGCTAGATAATAAATATTTTAGGTGAGATGGCCTACTACAGTCTCTGTCATATATTCTTTTTGTTTTGTTTGTTTTGTATAGTCCCTTAACAGTGTGAAAATCATACTTAGCTTGCTGGCAGTACAAAAACAGACAGAAGACCAGATTTGGACATGGTCCACAGTTTGCTGTCTTCTGATTTATAGCATTACTTTTAATTTAGTTATGATTAATATCCTATGTATATTCATTTAGCAGCTTTATAGTGATTTCTTGATTAACATATATTTGACACTGAAGTGTACCAGATGTGTTGCAAGGCATTTGACATAATTTTTGTATTTCCCACAATAGCCTAGGATGTAGGAATAAAGAAAAGTAAACTGAATCTTAGAAGGATCAGGTAACTTGCCCAGGTAGGGGAACCAGGAATTAAACCTGGGTCTTTAGGCAATAAATGCTGTACCAGTAGCATACAAAAAAAAAAAAAAAAAGAATATGATCTGTCACTGGTTTTCTTCACACCTAAACTCTGTAAGAAGAAACAAATAGCAACAGAACTACCTCATTCAGGAAAAAGGCTAGAAATGCAACTGTAGAGATCGATATTATATTATATTAAGCAGAGCAGGGGATATGTAGTCAACCTAAATACCAAGTTTCTCACCTAGCCCCAATTCTGAGCTGGATAAACTTGTGGAGTCATGAAAACTCTCTTCTGAGATTCTATTACATCATCTTTGATACGCACTCCCTTATTTTATACAACTTTTTATACAAGTAATAAGCTCTTAGCTTTTTCATGGACATAGGAAATGGCGACCCACTCCAGTGTTCTTGCCTGGAGAATCCCAGGGATGGGGGAGCCTGATGGGCTGCCGTCTATGGGGTCACACAGAGTCGGACACGACTGAAGTGACTTAGCAGCAGCAGCAGCAGTGAAAGATAATGGTCTCGAAAGTTCATGTGACATTCCTCTAAGGAAATAGCAGAGACTAAGACAAGCAAATTCAGTGCAGAAACACACTCTTGAGAGAGACTAGAAAGTGCCTCGCCTGAGAAAGCTTCATTCCCAGTCCAAAAATCATTTCCAAAAATTAATTCATTTGTTCAAAACCAATCCCTTTGGTTGGATGTCACTTGTTCTTAGATGAATGGAAGTGACAAGAGAGACAAAAGAATAAAGACATCAAGACAGGGAAGTACAGTGTCTGTTTGTAAAATTGTAAGTCATTTTGTGGCAAGGAATGAAGTAGTAGACTATGGGAAGAGAAAAGAACTGAAGATACTTACTCGTATAGCCAATATTCTTTCATTTCAGCTAAAAATGATCAGATAGCCATTTTTATCAAAATATTTAAATACCCTCCTAAAACCAGCAATGATTTTATTTATTTATGGCCATGTAGGATCCCATGGGATGTAGGATCTTAGTTCCACAACCAGGGATTCAATCCACGCCCTTCTGCAGTGGAAGCTCCGAGTCTTAACCATTGGACAGCCAAGGAAGTCTCAAACAGCAATAACTTTAGAAAGACAACTAAAACTTGGTGTTTATCATCAGAGTAAATAGTAATGTTTTTACTTCTTTTTTTTCTGTCTGTGTATTCCATGTATACATGATATAAGATCTGCAATATAGAATATTAGATAAAAGTTTTTTGAGAATTCATCAATGTCTCTCATAAATTCCCCCATTAAAAAAGGATTATCATGAATGGATCATTGATATTTGCTCATGTTTTGCTAAACAAAAAATTGAATCATTTTCAAGGTATAACTTTCTAATACAAAATATGATTCCCTTATCTTTTATCTAGCTGAATGTTACCATTTTACTTGAAAAGTTTGTGTCCATGCACATGTCATCATTTTCAAAATTGGCCCTGAATTTATACATACTGGTTAGAAACCCATCATCGATAAACTAAATTTACAGTAGAGATTAATGTTGGTTACGTTTCTGACAGCTTCAAGCAAGGTATAAGCCTTTGAACTTAAAGCTGAAAGTTCTTCTCACATTTAAACATGTATATTATCATATGTGAAATAGATCGCCAGTCCAGGTTCAATGCATGAGACATGGTGCTCAGGGCTGGTGCACTGGGATGACCTAGAGGGATGGGATAGGGAGGGAGTTGGGAGCGGGGGTTCAGGATAGGGAACACAAGTACACCCATGGCTGATTCATGTGAATGTATGGCAAAAACCACCATAATATTGTAAAGTAATTAGCCTCCAATTTAAAAAAAAAAACTCTTTGGGGAAACAGTATTAGAGCTATTTGCAGTTGCTGTCTATTAGAAATGGTACAAAATATTCAACTATTTTAATAGATAGACTATATATTTTAATCCATTTTTTTGTTTGGTCTCAGTATGTCTGAATACATGGAAGTTTATTTTTGGTAAAACTCAAGAGCATCTAAATTCTGGAAATTCCCTGGCAGTTCAGTGATTAGGACTCAGTGCTCTCTCACTGCTAGACCAGGTTCAATCCCTGGTTGGGAAACTAAGATCCCATAAGCTGCATGGCATTCCCCACCCCGACCCCCAGAAAAAGAAAGAATCTGAATTCTGAAGAAAATGGCCACATTCTAACAAGTTTACAAATTCTGTGTGTGAATGACATTTCTTATATATGCATTTAACATTCATACTATTATTAGATCAAATGCTTTTCAACCTATAATCTGAGATCTTGTTTAGTATAATAACATGATAATATAGAGCAGTATTCTATGTTTAATGTTATTATAAATTAAAAAGTGAACCTACTTCTGATAATGATGCTTTACCTTATCTTCATAAGTTTAACATATAACAATCGTACTTTGGTGAGAAGGGGGTGTGCCTTGAAATACTTGGTAGATAATAGTGATGATGGTCTTATGGTTTTACTGAAAAGATAATTGGGAATTGTTCATTTAATTTAACTAGAAGCAGAATTGAATATGACCAGCTTTTTCTAGGAAATCAGTAGGTGGGTGATGCCATCTGTCTCTTGCCATTCCCACTCACTAAGGGAAACTCTTAAGACCATGAGATCAGAACAGACTATGAACATCTTTAGTCTAATAATTTTCAAAATATTTTCTTCATTCCTTTTTTTTTTTTATCAACTGTGCTGTTGTGTGAAAGTTGGCTCTCACCTATGATTTTGTGCTGATTAAATTGAAACCACCCTTAGACTCAGCAGTGGCCACAGGACTGGAAATGAACAGTTTTCATCCCAATCCCAAAGAAGGGCAGTGCCAAAGAATGCCCAAATTACCAAAAAATTGTGCTTATTTCACATGCCTGTAACATTAGGCTCAAAATCCTTCAAGCTAGTCTCCAGCAGTATGTGAACCAAGAACTTCCAGATACACAAGTTGGGTTTAGAAGTGGCAGAGGAATCAGAAATCAAACTGCCAACATCTGCTGGATCATAGAGAAAGTGAGGGAATTCCAGAAAAACATCTACTTCTGCTTCACTGACTACAGAAGGCTAAAATCTTTGATTGTGTGGATTATAACGAATTGTAGAAAATACTTTAAAAGAGTCGGGAATACCACCTTACCTGTATTCTGAGAAACTTGTATGCAGGTCAAGAAGCAACAGTTAGATCCAGACATGGAAAAACTAACTGGTTCAAAATTGCGAAAGGAGTTCAACAAGGTTATATATTGTCACCCTGATTATTTAACTTCTGTGCAGAGTATATCATGTGAAATGCAGGGCTGGGTGAACCACAAGCTAGAATCAAGATTGCCAGGAGAAATATCAACAATCTCAAATATGCAGATGACACCACCCTTATGGCAGAAAGTGAAGAGGAACTAAAGAGTCTATTGATGAGGGTGAAAGAGGAGAGTGAAAAAGCTAACTTGAAACTCAACATTAAAAAAAATACGATCATGGCATCTGGTCCCGTCACTTCATGGTGTATATTCATAGAAGGGGTAAAAGTAGAAGCAGTGACAGATTTTATTTTCTTGGGCTTCAAAATCACTACAGACAGTGACTGCAGCCATGAAATTAAAAGACACTTGCTCCTTGGAAGAAAGGCTATGACAAACGTAGACAGCATATTAAAAAGCAGAGATATCACTTTGCTAACAAAGGTCTGTATAGTCAAAGCTATGGTTTTTCCAGTGGTCATGTATGGATGTGACCATTATGGACCATAAAGAAGGCTAAGTGCCAAAGAATTGATGCTTTTGAATTGTGTTCTTGGAGAAGACTCTTGGAAAGTCCCTTGGACTGCAAGGAGATCAAACTAATTAATCCTAAAGGAAATCATCCTTGAGTATTCATTGGAATGAATAAATTCCATCATTGGGTACTGAAGCTGAAGCTCCAGTATTCTGGCCACCAGATATGAAGAGCTGACTCATTGGAAAAGGCCCTGATGCTGGGAAAGACTGAAGACAAAAGGAGATGGGGGGTGGCCCAGGATGAGATGGTTAGATAGCATCACTGATTCCATGGACATGAATTTGAGCAAATTCCAGGAGATAGTGGACAACAGGGAAGACTGGTGTGTTGCAGACCACGAGGTTGCAAAGAGTCAGACATGATTTAGTGACTGAACAACAACAACACCCTTAGAGAGAACTGATACACATATGCTAAAATTGAAATTCTCCTTCATAGATATTTACAGCTAAAGATTCACTGTATACACAAACTTCTACACACCAGCAATGTGTTTCATATAAATTTCAGATATTTAGTTTTGCATATTATGTTTTTTTTTGGTTCTAGTAAGACAAGTGTTGATGGAAAGCACATTTTCCTTTAGGATATGGGTGGATTTTTCTAGTTTCCAAAAGCAGATTATTGTCAGGGTTTCATATAAGATATATGCTAAGAGTCGGACACGACTGAGCGACTTCACTTTCACTTTTCACTTTCATGCATTGGAGAAGGAAATGGCAACCCACTCCAGTGTTCTTGTCTGGAAAATCCCAGGGACGGGAGAGCCTGGTGGGCTGCCGTCTATGGGGTCGCAGAGTCGGACACGACTGAAACGACTTAGCAGCATCAGCAGCATCAGTCCACTTTTACTGTATTTACTCAAATGAAGGCTATGAAACATATGTAAATATGGCATTAATATTTTTACTGTTTCTGTAATTTCCCCTTTTTACTCCACTATGATATTAGGCATGTTATACAAATGTGAAAATATATTATTTTATAATTAACTCATGTTATATGATAGCTTAAAGAGACATCAGATCAAAAAATATGTAATAAATTTTTCTTGTTTTAAGATTGTTATGACAGTTGCTGAAATCAGCTCTCTCTTTACCATATAGAAGTACTAACTACCATTTTTATTTCAGCTTTTATTTAAGACATCTGCTAGGGGACATAGTAACCAGTAATTTCTGAAGAATATGTGTAAGAACATCTTATCTGTTAGCAACAAGATTTGATCTGAGCTAATATATCATATAGTAGATAGTTTCAAACACATTCCATGATTTATTCTTTTTTTAATATAAATTTATTTTAATTGGAGGCTTATAATATTCACATATTAAGATAAGAATACAGTTTAACACTATTGATATTGTGGTACACAATTGAGGGAGAACAATCTCAATTGTTCTCATTCATTTTTTACATCATCTATTCCTACCATCAAGCAATTGTTTTAAAATTAATTTGAATAAGGTCTTCATATCTATCAACTTCTCCTGAATTGCTATAATTAAGCTTTCCCAAACCATTTTGCCATGGAGTGTATTTATATTTACTAGTTTAAGTTATTCTATTGGGCCAGATTAAACTATTGAATTTCTATTTTATTGCAATTATTTGGAGATATAAACCTGCTGTTAGACCTTTATAAATTTTGTGTTGTATAAATTTTGTGTTGTATATGCCTTATTAGTGTTTAAATATAATTGTATAAATTACTATAAGTGATTTAGAAGGTTCTGCACCAGACAATTAAGAAAGAGGAAAAATATCAATATCAGTTGCTTTTATTAGTTTTCTTGTTTAGTGATTTTATTATACTTCTAATTTTTCTTTTGTGCTGTAGTAATTATATTTTTCTCTAACTCTGCACTGTTATTCTGATTGCAATATCACTATCTGTTATTTTCTCCCCTCCTCATCATGACTGTTTACTCCTCTTATTAACAGATTTCTAAAAAGTAGAACAAAAGTCTCAAGTATCTGTCACTTTAATAAGAGGTTACTTTTACTAAACAGTTACCCATTATAATGCTCTTATCAAATGAAAATCCATCACAGCCTTTGACAGACTTTGAAGTTTGCCAAGGTCTCCCAGTTAAGATAGTGATATGAGATCTTGACATGGGTACCCTAAGCCCTGACCCCAATTTTTCCTTTTTTTTTCTGGAAGGTTGATTTTGTAATTTCTTCAGCATTTGCCTGCCAGGTATATATCCTTGGCCAGTTTATCTTTGGTTATTCCAACATGTGATACAATTGTTCTTCTGATTCTTCACGAGTCTGCAGAAGGAATGAAATTATATCAGTCCCAGACTGCCTCATATCATTGCCACAGGGTTTGGTGGATTTCATGCATGGGCATGGAGAATGAGGTTGGAACGTCATCTCACAATTACTGTTCTCTCATTCAGGTCACCCAGCTCTCCTCAACTCTAAGGAAGGAAGTCATATCCTAATTCATTATGGCAAAGGACAGGTAGACTTCCCTAGACACTTAGGTTGGCGCATGTATTTGCCAGGGCTAAGTATCTGAACTAAGTTTGGGAATTTTGGAGGTTTTACTATCAGATATGAAAATATCTTGTTATTACAATTTGATATTTTACAGTGACCCTTTTGTATTAATACGGCTGGACATTTCAAAAGAGGAACTAGAACAAGAAGTAATTTCTGGAATTTAACACTCAATAATTATTCACATTATTTATGTTCATTGGTTGATTTTTTGACATATTGTAAAATGTAAAATGTCTCAAGTTTAAAGTAAAGTTGCATTTATAGACAAATATCTTTTGAGTATTATGATGATCTCGACTGTTAATATAACTAGTTAAGGAAAAAGTATATACTTTTGAGAAAATAAATATAGACTGTAAATAGAAATCATCAAACTAAAATCCATTCAATAGCTCTTGATGAACTCTGTGCCAGGAGTTCTCTATACTTAGAAAAACTCATGGCATTGCCAACTTTTTCTCAAAAAGTTAAAAAAATGTGTGTGCACATATATTACACAGTCTCTTAATGATTATACTGGTGCTTTGAACCTCAAAAGTGACTCTTGAAATCTTTAACTAGCCTCCTCCTGAAAACCCCTGGTGAGAACCCCCAGATCCACCTATTAAAATTATTTAAAATTTAAGATTAAAAAGCATATTTAAAAAGACTAAACTTTTAAAATAAATTATTATTTAATTATCCCTTTCTGTCTTTTTAAATTCTCATTTGTTCCTTTCAGCTGTGCTATTTAAAATGTCAAAGTTGTCTTCCTTAACATTTGTTCTTCCAGTATATTTTTCTGATGAGGATGATATGTATATGTAACTGTATGTGTATGTCTATATAAGTAAATGTGTTTATCTATAGATATAATTATTTTTGTTTCATTTTTGTGTTGCCTTTGTTTTTCTGTTATTACAAATATTAAATTTATGTCTATAGTCATGCATATTGGTGCTGCTGAATTAAAAGTTTTTTGGTTGATGTGGGCTGAGGTTGAGAATTTAGTTTTAGACAGCTTTTCTTAGTCATTTCTAAGGATTAAATAATTGATCTGCTGTGAGGAAGTGGGCCATTAATATAGTCAAAGAAGCACACCAATTCAAACAGATCTAATGGCTACATAGAGACATAATAAATGTCTAGAATCCTGTTCTTCAGGCTCTAACGCAATAAAGACATTTACTCTTTTGAATGAAAGAGAGGCCTTGGTATTCTCTCCATATTAGCTCACTGGAGGCCTTAGAAAATTTAGGTTTGATAAAATGAGATGAGTTTAAGGTAGATTGGAAGTTGTCAGAGATAGACTAAATAAGGCTGGAAAAATGATTTATATGAGCTAAAAAATAAGACATTTTGTTTATTTGGTTTAGTTTCTTTATGTAAATTCAGGGAATGGAACAACTATTTTCTTGTCAGGGGTAACATTATTTATAACTTTTATGTCCATGTACCCTGCAGTTAATAAAAAAGGTATTTTAGTGTGACTTTTACCACAAGGTGCTTTTCAAAAATCTTCAGTTACTAAAAGAATACTTTATGTTGCTTTATGGCTCATTTTAAATGTTAAAATTTTCATCTGATGCCCAGTAAATCTGAAAGTATATCTTTAAGTATGTTTTTATTGTGGTCACAGAGTAGCTTGTCATATAAAATATTTCCTAAGAGTTTTGGTAGGATTTCTTTAGAATCCCAGAAAATTCATTAAAGAACTATATCAGCTATAAGTAATTTTAATCAATTCTACAACCTCAAGGTATTTTTATACATTTCCATATAATTATTTATTGACAGGATTTTTCCATCAGCCAATCTGTAGATACCTAGGTGATATTTAAGTATTTATCTCTTTACAAAACAGCAACTGGCCAATGATCTGCTTACTCCTTGCTGCTGCTGCTGCTGCTAAGTCGCTTCAGTCATGTCCAACTCTGTGCGACCCCATAGATGGCAGCCCACCAGGCTCCCCCATCCCTGGGATTCTCCAGGCAAGAACACTGGAGTGGGTTGCCATTTCCTCCTCCAATACGTGAAAGTGAAAAGTGAAAGCAAAGTCACTCAGTCATGTCAGACTCTTTGCGACCCCATGGACTGCAGCCTAGCAGGCTCCTCCGTCCATGGGATTCTCCAGGCAAGAGTACTGGAGTGAGGTGCCATTGCCTTCTCCACTTACTCCTTAAGGACCTTTAAATTTTATTCCTTTTGAAATGTATTTTGTCTTCTGAATTACAGTCATTTTCTATGTCTGATTTTAGACTTCGTGAATATTTTTAAGTTCTCACTTAAATTTCTTAGAGGGTAGTTCATTCCAATGCCATACCTCTGAAATATGCTCAAATTATATATCTAACTTTATATTTAGGGCAAATAGGTAAATTAGAAAATACGATTATTAGATATAAATATATTCATGTGAGAATTTGATCCAACCTGAGTGCTATAGAATAATTGGGATCAGATGGCCCTCATTTGTATATGTCCTTATAAAGGTAAAGCATCTTTTATATGTAAATTAATCTAATATTTTTTCTCTTCTGTCCATGGAATATTCCAGGCAATAATACTGGAGCAGGTTGCCATTTCCTACTCCAGTGGATCTTCCTGATCCATGGATAAAACCCACATCTCTTTGCATCTCCTGTGTTGGTAGGCTCATTCTTTACCACTGTGCCACCTGAGAAGCCCATTATTTTGTAGGTGTACATGAAAACCCAACATAAAAAGTTATCCAAGATCATCATTTCTATATGTTTTCTTCATTATCATCAACCAAAGGAATCTTTTTTCCTAATCCTCCCAATACCCATGAAGTTTTAATACCATAGATATACCGTAATAACAGTTTTACATTATAGTGAAAGTGAAGTCACTCAGTCGTGTCCGACTCTTTGTGATCCCATGGAGTGTAGTCTACCATGCTTCTCCATCCATGGGATTTTCCTGGCAAGAGTACTGGAGTGGGTTGCCATTTCCTTCTCCAGGGAATCTTCCTGACCCAGAGATCAAACCCAGGTCTCCTGCATTGCAGGCAGACGCTTTACCCTCTGAGCCACCAGGGAAGCCCTTTACAGTATATATCTGTCCATATATTGCAATCCTTTGGAAAGTTACAGGCCATCTTCATATATAAGTTTTTTCTTTTATTTTTTTGCCCTTGAGAACTAATTTAATCCCTTTGAGATGATTTTCTCCCCATTGGGAATGCATGTCCTTTACTATATCCCAGGAGATTTCTTTTTCCAATTAATGTCTCCTTGATAGATTTACCCATTTAGAGATCAGTTCAGATAAATTACTGCAAGTAAAATAGAATCTAACCCCAGTTCTTGAGAAATTTATTATTTCCAGACATGATACTGCTGTGTTAAATAAAATAAAGTAGCTTAGTTTCAAGTGAGAGGTAATAGAACCCCACTCTAGTACTCTTGCCTGGCAAATCCCATGGATGGAAGAGCCTGGAAGGCTGCAGTCCATGGGGTCACTAGGAGTCGGACACAACTGAGCAACTTCACCTTCACTTTTCACTTTCCTGCATTGGAGAAGGCAATGGCAACCCACTCCAGTGTTCTTGCCTGGAGAATCCCAGGAACGGCAGAGCCTAGTGGGCTGCTGTCTCTAGGGTCGCACAGAGTCGGACATGACTGAAGTGACGCAGCAGCAGCAGCAGCAGCAGTTTCAAGTGAGGTCAGAATGTTCAGACAAAACTGAATAAATGGAAAACAAATGAGGTTATTTTTAGATAGAAAGTTTAAACTTCCTGGAATCTGAAAATGTGGAATTGGATTTCAAAATATGTGATAGCTCAAAATGTTGATAATAGGAGCCCTCAGTAGGGAGGAGTAGCAAATGCAATATGACAATAATTAAGTAAAAAACATGACGGACATTGACATGAGTGTAAGAGGTATGAGAAGAGAAATTGAAATGTACAATAAGATACCTGATTGATGGTTAATCTTAAATATTGAAGTAGAGTGTTTTATATTTAATATCTAAATTAAATAGCTAGTCCTGTAAAAACAAACAATAGTAAGATTTTTGGGGGTCTTGACAGGATTGGATATTACCTTTGGGGAAAATAATTACAGCTGTAGAAAATAAACTTTGGGTATAAGTAAGTAATCATGTGGAGTAAAGACAGGAGTTGAAGGAAAGGAAATACAAAGAAATAAATCATCATAGAATAAACACTTAGCCCCTAATTAAATTATCAGATCGTTGCTTATGAGGGGCCAGATATATAAAATTCTTAAATATAATATTAATGAAACTAAGATGGAGATAGGGAAAACATATTTGCATTTTAAAATTATTTTTAATAAGCCTATTTAAAGTTAAATAGACTTAGAAATTCAGTTGAAATTTTGGTTCAGGGAAATTTTGACTAACTATTTCTAACTTGCTACATTTTCATCATTATTCCATTTGATGTTTCTTAATCTGCCTAGAGTGATACAAATTCAGAAGCCGATTTTTACAGATTTATTTCATTTTTTACTTTGATCCCTCTTGAAAGCACTTTGAAATAACTTTGTTACCTATGGTATCAGCATTGGCTTGCCTATTATTAATTTGGAAAAACAAGGGGGTTTACTAGTAAAAAGGAAGTCAGTTTAATAAATGCATGAGGAATTATGTTTCTTTTCAAATCCTCATGTTTAGATATAGATTTAGATTTATATCTATTTAGATTATTATATCATATAATAATCACCACATTAAAAATTAACATTTATTAAAACTTTCTCTGTTGTAAGTATTTAATATGTATTATTTCACTTAATTCTTATAATTCTCCAATGATTGGGAAGTATTCCTATCCTTCCTTTAGATGAGAAGACTAAATGTCAGAGATTAATTGATCTACCTAAGACACTCATTGGAAAAGAGTCTGATGCTGGGAGGGATTAGAGGCAGGAGTAGAAGGGGATGACAGAGGATGAGATGGCTGGATGGCATCATGGACTGGATGGACATGAGTTTGGGTGAACTCTGGGAGTTGGTGATGGACAGGGAGGCCTGGTGTGCTGCAATTCATGGGATCGCAAAGAGTCGGACACGACTAAGCGACTGAACTGAACTGAAGGACACAGCTAGTACATACGTGGAGGAGACAGGAATTGAGCCCATTCCTTTAGGCTTCTGTGAATATATACTTAATCACTGTATCAGAGTTCTGCTCTATAAAATGCAAAGTAACTGAGTTTTTCTCCAAAATGTAATTTTAAGGGAATGCTATTTTAATATACAAATTTGATGTCACTTTCCGACTTGTAGTGATTTAGGGACACCCACTACTGACAAGATGATTCTAAGTTCCTTAAAATAACACACAAGCCATGTAGTCTTCTAATCCTACCTGTTTCTTTTAACCATGCATCCTCCTACTCAAATACTTTCTCTCATCCCAACACTTGTAAATTTCACCCTAGAAACACTACTATTTTCAGTTCCTTGAACGTGCCATGCTTTTTCTTACATTCTCATGGCCTGAGATATCTTTCTCCTGCATATTGTCTGTTTCAGTTCAGTTCAGTTCAGTCGCTCAGTCGTGTCCGACTCTTTGTGACCCCATGAATTGCAGCACGCCAGGCCTCCCTGTCCATCACCACCTCCTGGAGTTCACTCAAACTCATGTGCATCGAGTCGGTGATGCCATCCAGCCATCTCATCCTCTGTTGTCCCCTTCTCCTCCTGCCCCCAATCCCTCCCAGCATCAGGGTCTTTTCTAATGAGTCAACTCTTTGCATGAGGTGGCCAAAGTATTGGAGTTTCAGCTTCAGCATCAGTCCTTCCAATGAATACCCAGGACTGATCTCCTTTAGGATGGACTGGTTGGATCTCCTTGCAGTCCAAGGGACTCTCAAGAGTCTTCTCCAACACCACAGTTCAAAAGCATCAATTGTCTGTTTAAATATTCCTAATCAGTCTGCAGGAGAAGGCAATGGCACCCCACTCCAGTATTCTTGCCTGGAAAAGCCCATGGACGGAGGAGACTGGTGGCTGCAGTCCACGGGGTTGCTAAGAGTCAGACACGACTGAGTGACTTCACTTTCACTTTTCACTTTCATGCATTGGAGAAGGAAATGGCAACCCACTCCAGTGTTCTTGCCTGGAGAATCCCAGGGACAGGGAAGCCTGGTGGGCTGCTGTCTATGGGGTCGCACAGAGTCGGACATGACTGAAGCGACTTAGCAGCAGCAGCAGCAATCAGTCTGCAAAACTGGTTCAGATGTCACTCCTCTAGAATCTTACCTGAGTCAGGACCACCCAGGCCTAGTTAATCTCTCCTTATTCCCTATAAATAACTTTCTAATGAATTATAACAACACTGAATATTGGTACTCCATAATTATGTATCATCATGAATCATTTTAAGGATGGTTTCATACAATTCTTTAATCATATCATTAGGATTTATAGTGCTGTTTGATCACATTATAGAAAGTTAATCATGTTTGTTGCACTGATTCATTATTTTTTAAATGTTGATGATTCTTTTAAAAAATGCTCTTCAGTTTTAATGTCTTCAATTCAGTTCAGTTGCTCAGTCATGTCCAACTCTTTGTGACCCCATGAACCGAAGCACGCCAGGCTTCCCTGTCCATCACCAACTCCCGGAGTTTACCCAAATTTATGTCCGTTGAGTCGGTGATGCCATCTAACCATCTCACCCTATGTCGTCCCCTTCTCTGCCTGCCTTCAATCTTTCCCAGCATCAGGGTCTTTTCAAATGAGTCAGCTCTTCGCAGCAGGTGGCCAAAATATTGGAGTTTCAGTTTCAACATCAGTCCTTTCAATGAACACCCAGGACTGATTTCCTTTAGAATGGACTGGTTGGATCTCCTTGCAGTCCAAGGGACTCTCAAGAGTCTTCTCCAACACCACAGTTCAAAAGCATCAATTCTTCTGTGCTCAGCTTTCTTTATAGTCCAACTCGTTTTGCTTAAAAATCACTATTATGTTTTCTCTGAATAATAATATATACATTTTCAAAGCATTTAATATAGAAGTGTTCAGTAGGGGACATTTCTGAATGGGAAAAAAATGTATCTAAATATTTTCCACATTAAGTCCAGTTATCAACTGTTGCACATTTTCATATCCCTCTCTAATTTACAAATAGCAGAATCTTTCCATTTCTTACTATACTGATCTTGATGAGTATATTTGATTTAGTGATATCACATTCTTTAACAACCATTCTTTATTTTAAGTAAAGGCATCATTGCTGCAGGAGGAAACCACTAGGGATCTTTCACTAGGGATCATGTTCTGAGGGAAGCCCTCCAAAAAAGAAGTCCTCTCAAATATACTGAGTACTCTCCTTGTGCCACGCACAGTGTTAACAGATTTCCCTGTGGGAGCTCTTATGGTGCTTTGAGTAAAATAACAACTTTGGGCCTAGATAAAAGTCCCAGTTTTGTTATTTCCTAGCAGTGTGATTTTAGTCAATTACATATATCCCTCTGCCTCAGTTTTATCGTTTGTAAAAATGAGGATGATAATAGTATCCTCCTTATAGAATTGTTGTGGGAATTACATGAAAGCTCTTTGACAACATCTTACATAATAAAGATGCAATATGCATTAGTGACTGCCATTGTTATCATCATCATCATCATCATGTCAATTAAAGATTATTTTCATCTGATTCAACTGAAATTAGTTGGAAGTAGGCTTTTGCATTGAATTTTAACCTGTGTCAGGCTGAAATGCTTTTCGTTTGGTCATCTAGCTATAGTTTCAGGCTCAATTATTAGTCATATAATAGGTGCTTATGTAAACCACCTTCACTTATGACACCACCTGCAATTTTAGGGATGCTCAAGATCATTTTCATGCTGAATAAGTTACTAAAAGAATTGGCAGAACTCACTGAAAGCTGTTTAGCTTATGGTTGTGGTTTATAATAGCAAAGAAAGTAAAAGTGAAGTTGCTCAGTTGTGTTTGACTCTTTATTATCCCATGGACTGCAGCCTACCAGGCTCCTCTGTCAATGGCATTTTCCAGGCAAGAGTACTGGAGGGGGTTGCCATATCCTTCTCCAGAGGATCTTCCCCACCCAGGGATGGAACCCCGGTCTCCCGCGTTGTAAGCAGACGCTTTACTATCTGAGCCACCAGGGAAGTAGGTTATGGGTTAAAATCAGCCCAGAGAAGAACATGGGGCAGGGTCCAGGGAAGTTCTAAATGTAAAGCTGTCAGTTGTCTTCTCCCACTGTAGTAGTGGACAGTGCTAAATAACTCCTCCAGACAATGATGTGTAACTATTTTCATTGAGTGTTGCCAACCAGAAAAACTCACCCATGGCTTTGGTGTCCAGGGTTTTTATTGGGGCCTGTTCACATAGATAACTAGTTGACTGCCTGGAGTCTTCAGCCCATCCAGAATTTGAACTTTTCTTATGGTTCAAATAGTCCAAAGTCCACCAAAAGTCACTTTGTTCACATAGACTACCCAGTGTTGTCAAAGCCTCCAAATAAACAAAGGTCTTCTTTATGAAGTACATTTGTGGGCTTAGAGATTACCTCTCTGAAGCCAAGGGCAAAGACCAGATCTTCCTTTGAGGGTAGGAAACACTCTGCTACATAGTGTTGAAAAATAATTTTGAATTCATGGTGTAGACTTTGAATCCAAGTAACAGAAACAGAGATAATCAGATCTTCCCAGGGCTAAACATGGCCTTAAGGCTTTTACCTACCTTGATTTTAAGAGAGATTATACTGGGAATTAGAGCAAGGTGGTGTATCTATTAAAAATTCCTTTTTGTCAGTTGTGTTTACAATGTTGTAATAAATAAGGGACTTTTGTACAACTGAACTGAGATAGAAAAGGTTATCACAACTCAGTAGTTTATTTGTTTGCTTGTGTGTTTTATTTATTTATTTTTTGCCACCTCTGATGTGTGTGTGTGTGTGTGTGTTTTAATATTCAGGGAAAATATATTAAACTATAATGAGATGCTTTGCATTTTTTTTTGGAATAAACATTAAACTGATACATCTAAATATATGAAATAATACAAAATCATGCCTGGTGCCCACTCTTTCTTGTCTTCTTAGGAGATAGGAAAAGTGACCAGAGCGAAATTGGAATTATGAACTGTGATTAACTATACCTTAATTTCCCAGCTGAAAGCAAAGAATGATCTGCAAGCCATCCCTGAAACATATATACAACGTTCCAGGAAAGCTAGCTTTTAGCAACCTCTGTTTTTACTGATTTACCCAATTTTCCTCAAAATAGCATCAGAAAGAATAAGTTAGAAAATATAATCCCTAATTTTCTCACTGAATAGATGCTCATTTCTTTCATGAACCCTCAATACTTATTTTAGGCCACTGTGATGTGTACAAATGTATCTTGGTTAATATATTCTTTATTTTGCTAGGCAAACGGTGGGAAGCCAGGAAATATTATTCTGACCTGAGAGACATTGGAAGAATGTAAAATGTGTTCTAGTTCAGTGAATATTTAAATTTTTACCTGCTGCTAATGAGTATATACAGTTGCAAAATTGTGTCAGTTATGATTAATCCGCTATCATTTTTTTTTCTTGTTTCCTCCCTAATAACAAAAGGATTGAGGTTAGAATTATAATAGGCTGACAACAGCAAAAACAGCAGTAATAACACTCAGTAACAAGTACAGAGCGTCCATGCCCTAGTAATTTGCTGTGACATTAATATTTTTTTAGGTTGGCATATGCTTGTGACAGATGTATTGCTACCATGCCCATTATATAGATAAGTCTACAAAGAGAGTAATAGTTGCTTTGACTCAAGTTACATAGTTAATACTGGCACAGTTAGGATACAAATGCATGGCAGATCTTGTCAATATTACACAATTGTTGTTTTTTTCTTTGCCATTTGGTTTTGTGCACTTGCTGTAGAAGGATAACAAGCGTATTTCAGTAAGGGAGTGTTGTATTTTGGACTGCAGTTTCCTAATATTGGTGTTGAGGCAAATGGTATATATTTTTAAGCTACTTGTAAGGTTACTATAGACTTGCTTGCAGTTTCTTCAGGTGCAAAGCTAGATGTGTGACCTACAATTGTCAGTTTGTTTGGCTGAAAGTATCAAGAGTGGGATTCCAGGGCCTCAAGTATGAGGGAGGTGCCTGCAGTGTGAGCTATATAATTTTGTTCTCAACTCCCTTCAATCTATGCCTGCCTCCCCACTGGGCCAATTTATACTGCAGTGTAAAGTAATGAACAGTTACAGTGTCCCTGGGGAAAATCAGCAAGTTTTACTCAGTATTGAATTACAGACAATTGTTATGTATATTTCTCCATTAGTCAGGTTGAGCTGACATAAATGAAATCTGCAGATATTTCTCAAATCTCATTAAGACATCACGTTACCCTTATTTCCACCAATTTTTTTTTACTAGGTGGCTAAGAGATAACCAGATACATTGATTTCAGCTTCACTGTTTTTGTAATACTTTTCCTGGAATCTGGCAGGGGGATTAATAGGATTAAGGTTCTTTTTGAAAGAATTGGCAGCAAAATAAAACTAGGGGGTGGGGAAATAAAGGATGATTAATAATTTAGATAATTATGTCCTAAATAATCAACATGTTTTACAACCCTGCCTAGTAATTTGATTCCAGGAGACCCAGAAATCTTAAAAATTGCATGGTCTATTGTCCAGCCTTCTCAACCTTCCCCAGCTTCTTCCTCCCTCAAAACACAGTTTCCCTCTTCCCTGTGATTGTAAAGTTTCAGAGACCTTAAAATAACATTACTGTTTCTAAAATAAAGTTCAGAGCCTCCTGCTTTCCTCATTAAATCACATTCATTTTAATTAAAACTATTGTTTGTAAGTAAATAATTTACCTTGTGTTATTTAGAGTAAAATGGGAGGAGAGCATGTAACAATCAGAAGGCTTTTCATTGACAGGGTACTGTCTGGCTCATGAAGAATTGGAACCAGATATTAAAAAGTTCTAGAGGGATATGGGAATTATTTACTCCTCTTTCTTTCTCTGCCTCTCTTCATCTTTATCTTCCTCTGCATCCTTGGGACCATGATGTTTCCAGGACCTGCTGCTCTATACACATCTAGTTCATTGATTTGTTCTGAGCATTTCACAATTTTTACTGTTTTGCTTGCCTTTTTCATCTGCATTTTTGATTATTTCCCTTAGAAACTAGGATCTCTATCCAAATGTAACTCCCTGGGAATGATAGTTTGTTAGGCCAGCTTGGGTCGGCTCATGTATATACCAATCACAGATATGGCCTTCAGAGGCTGCCTGTAGTGTATGGAACAGCAGAGCAACTACTGATCAGTTGTATGTATACTTGCCTCTCAAAGCAGGAATATCTTTGAGGTCAATAATCACATCTTATTTTATTTTGTTTCACTTGAAACCTGACACAATGCCTTCTGTTGAAGAAGTGACACTTCAATTGAGTGTTTTTAAATGATGATAGCATTTTGAAAGAATGGAGGACATGACCATTGCTCTTAGAAACCATGCAGAGTTAGAGGTTCCCAAACAGACATTTCTCAGTGTTTACCAGCTAGTTGAAGGCAATGGCACCCCACTCCAGTACACTTGCCTGGAAAATCCCATGGACGGAGGAGCCTGGTGGGCTACAGTCTGTGGGGTCACTAAGAGTCGGACACGACTGAGCGACTTCACTTTCACTTTTCACTTTCACGCCTTGGAGAAGGAAATGGCAACCCACTCCAGTGTTCTTGCCTGGAGAATCCCAGGGACGGGGGAGCCTGGTGGGCTGCCGTCTATGGGGTCGCACAGAGTCGGACACGACTGAAGTGACTTAGCAGCAGCAGCAGCAGCAGCAGCAGCAGCAGCAGCAGCAGCAGCAGCAGCAGAACATGTGTGTTGATGAAGTACAGACAGCAGCGGCCAGTGTCACTGACAGCTGATCAAAAAAAAACAAAAAAACAAACTGATGGCATGTAAGTGGGTTCCATAAATGCATAATAAGTGTTCATTAATACCGTGTTCTATCAGCACTGCAAAAAATTATGTTTGAAATAATTTTATTGATACCTAAAATATTCTACATCACTCATGTTTTTCATGTTTTTAAAAGTCTGTATTGTCCATTTTTTCTGTTTGGCTAACATTAAATCAAGTTATTTATGTTAAGTAATCATTTGTTTTTAAAAGGTAAGTAAAAATTTGCCTTAGGTATCACAAAATGTTATTTTGATTAAGTTTATCACTCGATACTGTGATACATTAAGGATTTCTCAGGTGGCTCAGTGGTAAGGAATCTACTTGCCAGTGCAGGAGACACAGGCGATGTGGGTTTGATTCCTGAGCCAGGAAGATCCCCTGGAGTAGGAAATGGCAGCCCACTCTAGTATTCTTGTATGGAGAATTCCATGGACAAAGGAGTGTGGCAGGTTCCAGTCCATGGGGTCGCAAAGAGTTGAACAGCTGAGCGACTGAGCACATGTGCAATCTGATACTTTCAGGTTGTGTGTTTTACTTATTAAGGGAACCGTTGGACAGGCTCTCTGGGGTTGGAAATGTTTTTGTGTCATGATAGTTCATGGTGCTCATTTTGTTGTATGCAGTCTCATTTGATTCATATGGCAGTTTAAAATTTTATTGATGAGTGAATTTATGTTCAGAGACGTTAGATGGCTTTGACAAGATTGTACAGGTACTAGGTAATAGTATTAGTCTTTTGTATAACCTTAACTAAATAAAAAATCTATTAATTTGTTGTCCAGTAATTCTGGGTAGAAAGTTGAGTCAGTTATTGAAAACTTACGTTGTGATTGTGTAACTAAATGTGATGTTCACATTTTCAATAGATGGTATTTTGAAATAAATGAGAATTTTACATAATACAAATAAATAAATATCTATTTAAAGGTATAGCCAAATGAAAGTATCAGATTTATATTCATAATAAATGCTCTGGAAACAGTGAAGAGAATAATTAAAAATGCCAAGATTGCAACATTAATGGAAAAATAACACTGTGGTAAAGAGTGGATTAACTAGGAAATATGGGCAATAAAAATTCCCTTTTTTTATGGTTTATTAAATAGAACAGAGTTTGTAGCTCAGTTAATCAAACCTCTGGAAATAATTTATTCACCCTTTAGGTATGTTACCATCAATGCCTACCTTCCTTGCCAAAACAAATATGTATGAAAAACCTGTATCACTTTTACTACATGGTTTGTATCTTTAAAAAGGTTTAGTTTTGTATGGTAGCTAAGAAAAAATAAACATGGAAATATATTTTTAATCCAGAAATAAATTGAATGTGTAAATCATAAAAATAATACATCTAAATAAGTACAGTTTAACAGCTACCTAAATTCTTAATTCCAGAGAATTCTGTAAAATCATAAGTTCATCAACTACTTAGTGAGATGAAGCATTAGTAGGGAGGACTGCTGAAAGCAACAATATTGATTAGACTTTCTCTATAAATCTAACCTTTGTTGGTGCCTAAAAACACAGAAATAAACAAAAGGAACTTAGGAAACTAACTTAACCATTTCTATTTCTCTTTTGCATTTTCATTGACATCCAAGAGAAACCAATGTAATGAATACAAGCCAGAAGCCAGGAGGAAATGGGTCTAATTTGTTTACTTCATTATGACATAGATCATAAGAAATATATGCACACACACACACCTTATGTTCTCTGTGGTTCTGGCTAAAAAAAAAAAAAATGGTATTTCTCCTTATTTCACACACATTTTACTAGTGATCATATCCATTCTCTGTAATGCTTCCTCATGGGGATTTTGTATCAAAGATTTCCAAATTTAAATGTTTTATAATTAGTATATTAAGCATAAAAATAGAAAAATAGATTTAGAAGGCTAAGGGGTGAGAGCGTTGATACAGCTATGTGACTTATGGTGGAAATCCCAAGCCCCTTAAAGCCCCCAAACTGCTTGCTCTGCTACTTCGAAAACTCAGAATCCAGCAGACCTCACTATAAAGGATCACTGTACTATACACCCTTCCCGACTCAGGGATCAAACCCCAGTCACATGTCTCCTGCATTGGCAGGTGTGTTCTTTACCAATAGTGCAACCTAGGAAGCCCGTATTATATACCAGGTCCTGCCTAATTGCTAAAGGCCTCAGGAAACTGCCCCGTTTTTCCTAATCTAGGAAATATCCATACTTCCAAACAAAACATGCTCTCTCAAATGATCAGGATTTGCCCTTCATCTGAATGGATGCCTTTCTAATCCCTGAGTGAACTTTTAACTCATTCAGGAAGCTTCAAATTAGGTGTCATGCCCTGGATGAATTCAGAGTGCCCTTCACTGGATTGGCATAAAATACTTTCTGTAACTCCAGGAGGCCATTCTCATCCTGTTTTATCTTTTGTATCTATCTTCACTCACTGTGTAATTTGAAGGAAAAATTTTGTCTTATTCATCCTTATATTCTGCCTCTTGGAAAGGGCAGAGATGATAAGATCTAAATAAATGTTCATTCAATGAAATAATGAATAAAAGCATGACTGGTGTACATCTCAAACAGTAGAGATTTTACTGCTCAAGTTGGCCTGTTTCAGAGTAGAGTTACAGTAATGGAGAGGTGTTATCTATTGAGGTGTTGTGAAATGGCCAATATTTAATCATTTGACTTTTAGAAACAACTGTTTTATATGGTTTAACCTAATACCACTTAATCATAGAATCAACCTGCTCCTTTGGTGGCTAGTACCCAATCGCATCCTGTGGATATAGACTTTATTCATGGTTAAGTCTATACTATGTGTTAGAAAATGTTCTAAGCTTTGAGAGTACAGAGCTTATTTTGGCTGTGAATGAACAATTGTATTTCCAAACTTTGTGAAATCTGATTTTAGAAGAGGAGACAGATGATAAGCAGATGTTCAAATAAACAATTTAAATCCAGAAGTGAAAAAATGCTATGAAGAAGAAGAAAAAGTTTGTGTGTGGGGGTGGAGGGTGAGTGGGGGTGGGTATAGCAGAAATAAGAAAAAGCAAAGAGAATAGTGTTTAAGCATGGCTTCCCCAGTAGGTGATGATCTGAACAGAAACTTGAATGAAATATGAGGGTGAGCCTGTGATGACCTGGAGAAAAAAACATTCTTTTTAAAGGATGCAGGAAGTACAAAAATCCCAAAATAGCATGTGTGGCAGTGAAATATGTCTGAGAAATAGTCAAGTGAGATTATGGTAAAGGCTTTGGATACTGGCCCAAGAGGGTGATGGGAAGTCATTAGAGTTGGTGTGTAGGAAAGTTACATGGCCTGATTTACACTGGACAAGGTCACTCTGGCTGCTCAGTAGTGGCAGAACTTTAGGGGTTAGAAAAATCCTATAAAAACAGAAATCCAGGTAGTTAACAACGTTGACTTGGATAAGGGTTGTAAAATGAACTTGGATAAGGGCTATAAAATGAAATGCTTGAGAAATTGTTAGATTCAGGGTATATTTTAAAGAACTTGCTTACAGGGATTTGCTATGGACTGTATAGGAGTTCATAGCAGTGCTAGCTGGGAAAGAAAGAAGCAATCCATGAGAGATGGAAATGGTCCTGGTACTGTTGCCTATTTCTAGGTAATGCTTAGAGTTTCCTGACATTTAAGGTTAGACAATGATGTCTTCCTGCTAAACATAAATAATGTAACAGAAGACCCACACTAGGTCATTCTAGGATTATGATGTATCAAGACATGCAAGAACATTCTGTATTCAGCAACACATGCAGATAAATGCATAAATATTGTCTAAACCATGAAAATGACCCCAAAATGTCCCCCAATCCTGCTCTCTTGTCACTTTGCCACAGTTTTAGCCTTTCTTTGTAACTTCAGACTTCAGATAAGAATGTTTTTAAGCTAATGGTAGAATTACCCCTGCTTTCTGACTACATCCAACCTAGAGAAAAGGTTACTTTCTTTAACCTTTCTCCAAATAATGTAGCAAAACCCCCAGTACTAAGTCTTTTCTAACAGTCTCTTGTGAGATACCCCCTAGTTTGCCATGGTGAACATTCTCCATCCTTGCAGAGGCAATGAACCAAACATTGTTCAACTGTAGTATGACTAGTGGCTTTTGGCTGGAGGCATGGACATATACTATGCCAATATTTCTATAAAGGCTTTGGAAATTTGGTTGTCTGTTTTTAAGACTGAAAAGCTATAGCAAGATCCATGCTAACTCCCCTAGCAAATTATTTAATTTTAGGGTTATGTCTAGAGCCTGTCAGAGAAGGCAATGGCACCCCACTCCAATACTCTTGCCTGGAAAATCCCATGGATGGAGGGGCCTGGTGGGCTGCAGTCCATGGGGTCGAGAAGAGTCGGGCATGACTGAGCAACTTTACTTTCACTTTTCACTTTCATGCATTGGAGAAGGAAATGGCAAGCCACTCCAGTGTTCTTGCCTGGAGAATCCCAGGGACGGGGGAACCTGGTGTGCTGCCGTCTATGGGGTCCCACAGAGTCTCACATGACTGAAGCGACTTAGCAGCAGTAGCAGCAGCAGCAGCAGAGCCTGCAGACATGTGTCATGTGAATCAGTCCGATTAAAGGAAGCCTGAGGAATAAGTCTACTCCAAGAAATTTGCTGTATTCCTGTGAGTGTTTTGTCCCAGGAGCTCCTCTCTTGCACTTATTTCCCTACCCTGAAGAGAAAGTTATTTTTTTCCTTTTCAAGATGATGGTCAAAAATAAATGCTATTCAATTATTATTCCTCCAAGGAATTCCCTTAAGCTTTATGGCGACTCAATTCTCTTGAGATTACCTTGGGTTTCACACACAGTGTTTGTAGTCTCTAGAAGATGCCTACTGTTTTGGCAAATTCTTAGGCAGAAATAAGCCTCCTTTTAACAGTTTTCTATGAAGGGTGTCCTTTAACTGCTTTACCCACCCAGGTAACCCATTTTCCAAGGTCATTCCAGACAGTAAGAGATGAGGCTGCTCTCGTCTATCTGGGTATAACCTGATTTCAAGTATGTCAGGATGTGGTACATTGATTATAATGAAGTGGAGACAATGTAGTGAAAGTCAAGGGATAAGAACATGTTCTATGATTTGGGTGTAAGTCTTCTAATCATTATAAATGATTTCCTTATCTATAAAGTAGAAATAAATGAAGGGCAGATCATATGAAATTTTATATATATATATATATATATATAAATAATTATGCTGTATTTAAGCTATACTATATAGAAGTATTCCTTACAGGTAGAAACTATATATATTTTCCATTGCTCCTAATGGTTAATTTATCCAAAATTTAAATGGAATTGTGAGCCACATAAAAGATTATCTAAAGGGAAATGAAAAGATAATTAACTCAAGCTCATTAAATATTAGCACTGCAATGGCTGCAAAATCTACATTCGATCAGAATGGCCCTTGTTAGCAATGGTAGCGCCGCCTGTTTTCTGTTTTCAGAAAGGTGCCCTCAAAGTCAAATGAGACTAGGCAAAAAAAAGATTATGAAATAGATGACTGTCATAATTTAAAGTTAGATGGGAAAACTGAAAAACTAACATAAGATGTGATTCTGCAAGGTATTCTGTGGTGTATTGATTATAAGGACGTGGAATAGAGATTGTGTAAGTGGAAAAAGTCAAGTTTGCAATCAAAAGATATTCTAAGGATGTATGCTATGATTTTAGGTGTAAGTCTTTAACCATCTCAATGTTGACTACTTATCTGTACTACTCAGATAAGCAAATACAGTCAGAATATATTAAATAGCATATGTGAAACATTTTGCCCATTATAAAACATAATGTGTTTGTAGAGTAGTTCTTGACTGTGTGATAAAGGGAGCAGCTAAGGGTGATATGAAATTGTTCTTTGTAGATTTGGCCAGTGCAAATGTTTAACTTGAATAGATTTCAGTGGAACTAGATGTTTTTTAAAATAAATAGTTTGTAATGTTATTTATTTATTTTGTAATGTTATATTCAGAGAAGGCAATGGCATCCCACTCCAGTACTCTTGCCTGGAAAATCCCATGGACAGAGGAGCCTGGAAGGCTGCAGTCCATGGGGTCGTTGTGGGTATGACACGACCGAGCAACTTCACTTTCATTTTTCACTTTCATGCATTGGAGAAGGAAATGGCAACCCACTCCAGTGTTCTTGCCTGGAGAATCCCAGGGACTGGGGAGCCTGGTGGGCTGCCGTCTATGGGGTCGCACAGAGTCGGACACGACTGAAGTGACTTAGCGATAGCAATGTTATATTAAAATAGAACTCTAATAGAAATCATTTGATTTCCAAAATGTCAGATCAATTTCTAGGGAGTAATCAACACACTGGGAGAATCTAACTGTGTCAATAATATTTAAATGAGTCACTGTTATTTGTAAACCTTTAATTGTGATAATTAGTACAAAATAATATCTGAAAAGCATGATTGTATGGTTGTCACTCTGTTTAATAGGGTTTGTAAGCTCTATGTACACATAACAGCTGCTGGAGCAAGCCCTCAATTAATTTTACATAACAGGAGTAATTTTACACAATTACTTAAGAATCTTTGGACATATTCCATTTCTATGACATAAACATATGGGCCAAAATCACAATAAATGATTACTCCAATGGAATCTCTTATAATAATAGTTATAGTTAATATTGTCCAGATTAAATATTTCAACTTCTGTACAGTCTCATTTGATGTTAAAAGTTATTTTTATAGATATTTATTAAAAGTTATTATTAGAGCAAGCATACATTGAGTGCTTACTAAATTCTAGGCTCTCTGCTAGCCATTTCAAATATATTATCTCCTTTACTCATCAGATTTCCTAAATAATAAGCTCCAAAGTTATTTAGCCTCTTAGAAGGAAACAAATTTAAGAATGTTAAGTAACCTGGCCAAGGTCATATTGTCCAAAAAGGACAATAGGCAAGATTCTAACCCAGGCTGGCTGGTGTCTAAAGCCAATTCTCTTAACCACAAAGCCTCCAGTTTCTGTCTGTCATTATTTAAGATGCAACTTAAATAATGTTGGAGATAGATAATGGTGTTGAAGAAGACTGTTGAGAGTCCCTTGGACTGCAAGGAGATCCAACCAGTCCATTCTAAAGGAGATCAGTCCTGGGTGTTCATTGGAAGGACTGATGCTAAAGCTGAAACTCCAATACTTTGGCCACCTCATGCGAAGAGTTGACTCATTGGAAAAGACTCTGATGCTGGGAGGGATTGGGGCAGAAGGAGAAGGGGATGACAGAGGATGAGATGGCTGGATTTCATCACCGACTCAATGGACGTGAGTCTGAGTGAACTCTGGGAGTTGGTGATGGACAGGGAGGCCTGGCGTGCTGCAATTCACAGGGTCTCAAAGAGGCAGACACGACTGAGCGACTGAACTGAACTGAACTGAAGATGCGACTTGTCAGAACAAAATTCAACACAAGAGTTTTTTCTAACTATAGTTGGAAATTACTTCAAAATGTATGTGTTTATTAGCAGTGGCAATTAGTAACATCATTTAGGCACCATCAGCTAGTTTCTGCTAATTATCCATTTAGACATTCATTCCACAAGTATTCTTTAAGCACTTACTATAGTCAAGCCTTTGTACTTGAGTTGACATATTTAATCATTCTTCTTGCCAAGAAATGCAGACATATATTCTCTAGTCAGGAAGCTTGTGTTTGTCTAATCATTTTATCTCAGGATGTACTTCCTTCCCATTTGGGAAGAGCATAATTATAGCTGAGTCCAGAGTCTATATACAGCTAGCATCTATGAGTCTTTTAATCTTGTTTCTTTCTGTTCTCTTCTTTTTATCTTACCTTACAAGTACTTGTGTTAGAAAATATATCACATTGGTTGTCATTTCTGCTTGTTTTCCCAATTGCTTATTAATCCATGAACTCCCTGAGGAAAGATATGGTGTCTTATATTTATATTTTCAGCATCTAGATTATAATATGTGCTTAGTGAATTGTATTGCCTGAAAGTGTGAATGAATGAATGAACTCTTCAGTGTAGTCCTGAGAATTTAGAATTGGTTCTCAAGAGAATCTAGAATGAAGACAATCCTTTTATTACTGTATTCATCAGACATCAGTAACAACTAGCTTGCGTGGAAATGACAAAAAATGATCTCAAATGAGAAGATGTCAGGCAAAAATGAGTCCTTTTGAGGCTTCTACCTGTCATTTGCCAAGACTCATGGTGAATTGTACAATAACACAAAATATGGTCAAAGTAATAGGTTTTACTGGAGAAATTTACTGCCGAGGGATCAGCAAAAGGAAAAGGCTTGGTTTTTTTGATCTTTAGTATCATTCCCCAGAGAGCTGAGATGAGGTGAAGTTCCTCCTTGGAACACCTATTCTTACTCTGTGCCCAGCTGGCCCTAGTGAACATCACATTGAAAAGTTACTGAGAATAAAGGAATCCTCACCTTCAGGTCTGACTGAATCCTGGTATGCACTTTTCCCCAATAAAGCCTGCTCCTTAAACCACATTTAGCCATAGTGCCTAACTGGGTAAACTATATACACACCATATAAAGATGTAAGACAAAAATAAATTTAAGACTCATGCCACCGAGAGGCATTGTTGGAAATTTTATACAAAGAGAATACTGTTTCCTATTGGTGTAATAAATTATCATCCACACAGTGGTAATTTTATTATCTCACGTTTCTGGAGTCAAAAGTCAGAAATGAGTCTCACTGGACAGGGTTTCATTCTTTCTAGGCTCTGGGGACAACTTTTTTATTTTTTGCTTTTTCCAGTTTCTAGAGGCCATCACATTCCTTAGATTGTGGCTCCTTTACATCTTCAAAACCAGCAATGGCTGATGGAGTCTTTTCCAGCGTTGTATCACTCTGGCACAAACTCTCCTGCATTCCTCTTCTAACTTTTAAGAACCTTCTAATTGTGTTGCGCCCACAAGGATAATTTCCATGTCTTAAGGTCAGCTTTGATTCCACTTTGATCCCCTCTACAGGTAGCATAAGGTATCCACAGATTCCAGGGATTTCAACATTGAGATCTTTGGGGATCCATTTTTCTGCCTGAAGCTGAGGTATCTGTCTCTCTTCTTCTCGTGGCTCTCTTTTTGTGGTTTAGGTCTTTATTGTTAAGTGCTCAAAGGCAGCAAGATAGCTACCATGAGCTGCTAGGCTGTTGCCTCCTAGGTTCAGGTTCAGTCAGACAAAGAAACATTCTCTTCCTTGCAGTAGCGTGACTTTGGTTCCTGCCTATGAGTTTCTGAGTTGCTTCATATGTACAGGACTTATGGGCAGCAAAAGAAAATGCTTTTAGTCCCCAGATTTAATTACCCCTTTACCCTTGTATGGTGTAGTTTTATGATGAGTGGAGAGACAGACATAGGAAAAAAGGATTTTTCCCAGGACACCAGTTAAAAAATAAAGAAACCAGAACACCAAAATATACACTCTATAGAAATGTGAGGGGGGGAAACCCGTTTTCTACAAGAACATATCTGTTGGGGACATCTAAATAATATATTTTTACATGGCTATGTTTGTGTACCTCACACCCAGGATAACTCAGAAATACAGACTCACTGTAAAACTTGGATCTTAGCTTGTCCCTGTTGTTTTATCATATGCAGTATTTTAAATTCTGCATAATGAAAACTTCTTGCTAAATGATTGACTGTCATACTTTTTTTTTTTAATTAAAACATATAGTTCAAAATTTAGGTCAGTTTACTTTAATCTCTTTCAAAGAGAAATTAAAAAGGGCCCAAAAATAGTGTTATGCTGACTAGATAGATAGATAATTATATTAAAAAATACTATTTTAAGGAGATGGAATATGTGATCTCCCTACCAGTTTTTTCTGTGTAAAAACTTAATTTTCCATTTTAATCATAAGATTTAGTGTTCTAAACTTTAAAGAAATACACTAATGTTAACACTGTTGTCCATTTCTTAATTCTCTGCAAGAGAATCAGATTCCTCTTATAAACAGTCCTTTTATAAATACTTGTGTATCAAGCACTAACATAAACATATCTCATATAGTTGCCATTTTCTGTTATAATGAACCATAAGTATTATCTGTATTTTACAAATGAATGAACTGAAGCTCAGAGAAGTTAATTTGCTTAGCTGCTCATAGCATTTAAATGGAAGCCAGTTCAGTTCAGTTCAGTTCCGTCACTCAGTCATGCCCTGCTCTTTGCGACCCCATGGGCTGCAGCAAACCGGGACTTCCTGTCCATCACCAACTACCAGAGTTTACTCAAACTCATGTCCATCAAGTTGGTCATGCCATCCAACCATCTCATCCTCCCTCTGTCATCCCCTTCTCCTCCTACCTTCAATCTTTCCCAGCATCAGGGTCTTTTCTAATGAGTCAGTTCTTCGCATCAGGTGGCCAAAGTATTGGAGTTTCAGCTTCAGCATCAGTCCTTCCAATGAACAACCAGGACTGATCTCCTTTAGGATGGACTTATTGGATCTCCTTGCAGTGCAAGGGACTCTCAAGAGTCTTCTCTGACACCACAATTCAAAAGCATCAATTCTTTGGTGCTCAGCTTTCTTTATAGTCCAACTCTCACATCCATACACGACTACTGGAAAAACCATAGCTTTAACTATACATACCTTTGTTAGCAAAGTAATGTCTCTGAAAATGGAAGCCAAGTCTCTTACAAAACCAAATTAACAGCAATAAAAACACCCTCCATACTTTGCTATGCTGCTGCTGCTGCTGCTGCTAAATCACTTCAGTCGTGTCCGACTCTGTGCGACCCCATAGATGACATCCCACCAGGCTCCCTCGTCCCTGGGATTCTCCAGGCAAGAACACTGGAGTGGGTTGCCATTTCCTTCTCCAATGCATGAAAGTGAAAAGTGAAAGTGAAGTTTCTCAGTCGTGTCCAACTCTTAGCGACCCCATGGACTGCGGCCCACCAGGCTCCTCTGTCCATGAGATTTTCCAGACAAGAGTGCTGGAGTGGGGTGCCATATACCTTGCTGTAATGATACCTTTTTTATTTTGGGAAAACAGGATAGATTGAATGCAAGCTTAGAACTTGTATTCTTCTAACAGTCCCTGAAATGTTTCCTCTTTTTTCTTGGTCCCTTTTATGACCAACCTAAATAGCATATTGAAAAGCAGAGACATTACTTTGCCAACAAAGGTCCGTCTAGTCAAGACTATCGTTTTTCCTGTGGTCATGTATGGATGTGAGAGTTGGACTGTGAAGAAGGCTGAGCGCTGAAGAATTGATGCTTTTGAACTGTGGTGTTGGAGAAGACTCTTGAGAGTCCCTTGAACTGCAAGGAGATTCAACCAGTCCATTCTGAAGGAGATAAGCCCTGGGATTTCTTTGGAAGGAATGATGCTAAAGCTGAAACTCCAGTACTTTGGCCACCTCATGCGAAGAGTTGACTCATTGGAAAAGACCCTGATGCTGGGAGGGATTGTGGGTAGAAGGAGAAGGGGATGACAGAGGATGAGATGGCTGGATGGCATCACTGACAATGGACCTGAGTCTGAGTGAACTCCGGGAGTTGGTGATGGACAGGAAGGTCTGCCATGCTGCAATTCATGGGGTATCAAAGAGTCGGACATGACTGAGGGACTGAACTGAACTGAACTGAGCACATATTAACCGAGTAAATGAATGAGACATATTATGTTGTCATCATTCACAAGTTTAAGCATCTCTCTGTGAAGAACACATGCTAAAAGCTACAGAAGGACATAAGTATTAACTGGATCCTAATTCTTCTTAAGGAATTTAAAATTTAGTGGAAAAGAAAAGATATATACACACTTAGAAACAAAAACATATGTTACAAGAATGTAACAGTATTATACTTTCACAGTAAAAAAACACAAAGAATGTTTTTAAAAAAGAGAGTTAACTCACTTTTGGCTAGAACAATGCCCATTTTGGGCAAAATGATATTTGTGCTTTATTTTGAAGGACACCTGTTATTCCAATGTATAGAAGGGACTGTGTGCAAGGTTGAAAATCAGGGCATGCATTGTAACTGGTGAGCAATAAAGGTGAAGGAAGGAGACATAGTATTGTGAACTGTTTACCTTATAAACAAGGAGTGGAAAAGCCAAGAAAGTGGATCTTTGGGGCAAGATTGATGTTAAAAACCTGAATTTTGGGGGATATAGAATATAGTGTAAATTATGATTTAGGAAACATAAACAGAAATTTAACACTTCAATAAAATAATTTTATCCTTTGAAAATTTTTAAAATTTACCTCTTTAAATAGAAGTAATCCTTTTTCAAACAAATTTAGAGACCATTTGACCTTTTATTCCTTTATTAATTTGTATCATATATGTTTACAGGGATTTTGCTTTTAAATCTTTGATAAATTCTCTTATTTATCAATACTATTATTTTGCTAATTTCTCTAACTTTGGTTCTTAATTCTCATTTTTATTCAGCAAACTGTGTGATTCTGTATTCTGTTGACTAGAATTAGGGCAATTTTTACCACCCTTTAAATTTTATAAGGATATAAAATTCTTAATATCGTCTTTAAATTTATACTTTGTCATCTCTTTGAAAGACTTGATTTTGCTCAAAATATGCATTCTTGATACCATTAGCATTTTGTTCTTATCTGTATCTTTTTAGCACATAGAATGAGAATGGTGTAAGAAATTATAGGAAATAACCTGGTTTAGAATAATAAGAATGATTTCCACCCTCTGTAATAAAGACTTTGAAATGATATTTTAAACCTTCTTAGTAGGCTTAATATTCTTAAGGGAGATTAGAGTCTCCCTTTTGCTTATACTATACTTATAATTTATTGTTGTTCCCATTTCCAAAATGGTAACAGAAGATTTAAACCCTTCTTGTACAATTCTCTCTGTTATCCTAGCTTCTGATTAGAGCCAGGCAAGTGAATGCCTATGTATCTTTCAAAGTCTATAGGAAGATTGTGTTCCCAAATCTTATTACTAAAGCTTTTGTCTTATCATTTGCATTGAATTGTGATTCAGAAATAATGCAGGTGGAAAATATTCAGTACTGTGTCTTTGTTAATACTATGCTTTGATCATCTGATAAAATGCTATCCATTTTCAACATGAATTTAAAAAAAAAAATGAGTTAAATGATAATAGCTAAAGATGTAAACTGACCTGTACCAGAAGGTTCATAGGTTCTATCATTGTAAAGTAACTAAATATTAATCTAGGCTTAGTGAATATGTTCACAGTATATTTACATGCACCCCTTTGTATGAGTTATTAAAAAACAAGCAATGACTTGAGTGTCAGCGGCCTGTGAATTCAAAAGTGATCATATTAATAGTAGTAATTCAAATATTGCTGTCATTTGCTGTCTCCAACATATTCACAATATCAGCATCCTTGGGAGAACTGGACAGAAGTTTCCTCTCTCCACTCCATACCACACCTGCATATCAGGAGTCAAAGTCATATCCTCTCTAAGGCTTCTATTAAAAAAAGAAGAAAAGAAAAGCCTCATCATAAGTGCTTGGCATTTTGTGCAGGGACCATCATTCTTGACAAATACCATTCTGTTTTTTAATGAATGCTAATTGATGGGTAGATATAGGTATCTTAGGGTTTCCGCCCTACCAACATTCCTGGACATGTTTGTTTCAATTTGAGATCTCCCCTCCTCTTATATATACTGGTATGCTGGTTAAGAAATTTCTTTTAAGGAGATTAAGTACTTAATATTTGTCTCATGGAAACTAGCCATGGGTATATGATGGTGAATAAATCATAATCTCTGTCAGCCAGCCTAACTGAATGAAAGCAGAAATGCTCATTCAGATTGTGGGTCAAGAATTCTTCATAGATCAAGTGATATTCCAGTTGTGGAAACAAAATGGGAATGACTTTTTAGTCCTTCTGGAATCTAGAAGCTCCAGGCAGACAATTGCAGTGCTTCTGCACTGGAATAAGAAGTAAAGTACAGAAAGTGAAAATAAAGTCGCTCAGTCGTGTCCGACTCTTTGTGACCCCGTGGACTGTAGCTCACCAGGCTCCTCCGTCTGTGGGATTCTCTGGGCAAGAGTACTGGAGTGGGTTGCCATTTAATTGGAGATAGAGAAGGAAAGCATAGAACATTAAGATAAATAGGAATAACTCAATGTGACTAGGTTGATGTGTGCATAGTTTTTAGTTTATAAGCAAGCACACAGCTAAGAGCTTGGGAGAGAAGGGCTCTGAATGTCTTATTAGCAAGATTTATGAAAATTTCTGTGGAGTCACTGGAATTAAATGACAGGTCAGAGAGGTGTTAGAAAGATCAGTCTGGCATCATTGTTGAAAATTTAAGCAGCCCCAACTGAGACTTGGAGACCAAATAGATATCAGTTTTGGGAATGACAGTGACAGTGGCCATGGTGTAGAGAGATTAGTGACTTACTGGTTTTGAAGGGCAGAACGAGGACGGGGAGAAGAAATTCTTAGGTTTCTTTCTCATATTTGTGAATGAGAAAGATGGTGGCATTGTTCCCTGAGATAAGAAATATAGAAGATATAATTTTATATAAATTAAATATATCACAGTCATCTTTGGATTTATATCTTATTTTTATCATTATCTAGATGGGGAAACCTGGAAGCAACAGAGATTTATTGTTATTCCCCTATAACTCCACTGGCAATCTAGCTGCTGTAATAAATCTTTTCTTTGGGACCTAAAACCTTTAGTTTTTTCCTCTTCATCATTGATAAAAATATGTAAAAATCAAATAGAACCAACAAATCTGTAAGAGACAACTTTGTATGTTATAAATGGTATCCTAGTTTGCTAAAAGAGTTAATGCTCTTACAAAAAGGAGACAAGAATAAAGTGGTCTGTCTAGTGCTAATGTGTGCTGATCTTTTGTAGCAGATAATAGATTAGATTAACAGCTGAAAATAAATATTCCCTCTAAAACTTTAGAATCACAAGGAAATGATATTCTGGATCATGCTGTAATGCCCATGACTCTGTACTTTAACTCTCTGAAAATCTGTTTGGCACATTTTATTATAATCAAAGCATGATATGGTTACAAGCCAGTTGGCTGCTGCCAAGTGCTCTGTTGAAGACTTCTAAAATATAGAAATGATGAAACAGCTTACAGAGGTAATTTTGTGGCTAAATGGATTCCTGCTATTGCAGAAAAACCTTTATATGTTTCCTAGGCAACTAAAATACTTAAGAATTGGAGGCAGTTTAAGTAGAAAATGCTTTACAACTAAAGGGGAAAATGTTTTTTTGTTTTGTTTTGTTTTTTGTTTTTTGTTTCTGGTTAAAGGTGATAGGTGGTCATATCAAAAAAAAAAAAAAAACTGAGTGGTTAATTGTTCATTGTAAGCAGTTGAGAATATTAAAAGAAGTATTACAGGGTAAGGGTGAATGTGTTTTATTTTTGTATTTTAATTCTTTTTATTTAGTTGATTTAATGTTTTCCATTTCATAATTATCAAGCTGAACTTTCTACTAATCTTTTTCTATTTTAAGTAGCTTGTCAATTTAAGAAAAAAATCTCTACCATATGTCAATTCTCTTTGGAGTAACTAAGTGTGAAATCTACCTGTGAAAAACTATTTCCAATGTGTGAAGTGCATCTTTCAAACTGATAAAGATGATAAAACTATTCTGATCATAGCATAATGGACCAGCCACAACTGAATTCAAATATAGGGCTTCCCAGATGACACAGTGGTAAAGAATCCACCTGCCAATGCAGGATACACAAATGACATAGATTCAATACCTGGGTGGGGAAGATCCCCTGGTAAAGGAATGGCAACCCACTCCAGTATTCTTGCCTGGAAAATTCCACGGGTGGAAGAGCCTGGTGGGCTACAGTCCATGATGTCTCAAAAGAGTTGGACACAACTGAGTGACTGAGCACACACACACACACACACACACACACACACACACACATACTTAGCACAGAATATCTAGAAATCAAAGTAGCAAAAGAATGGAAGGTTATTAGAATGTTTAAGCTGGGATGATGAGGCCTAGAAATAATTTTACACTGTTTGTGTTCATATATCAATTTACAAACTGGTTCCTATGAGAAATTACTAGTGTATTGTGTCCATTTAACTTAAGAACATTTTAGTAATTTCTCAGTATCATAAAAAAAATCCTAAGTTGGACTAAACACTACTTTCTTATTTAATAAAGGCCATGAGACTTATCATGATGGCACTCTTTTTCTTTCAGTCAGTTGACAGTGGAGGCATATTGCAGGGGTTAGTAAAAGGTATTTTTATCAAGGTGCTTAGTTTTCAGGGGTCAGCTAAATCCTTCTTATGTGAAGGAGCTGAAAATATTGTTCTTAAAATTCAAGTGAATGCAACATATTTGAAACCATGTTCCAAATCATCTTGCTTTCATCTTTTGTTCTTTGGTATTTATATTGACCCAGAACCCAGTGTGGATATTTTGCTCTTATGGGTCATTAATTCAGAGTGTCCATAAAGTCTCAAGTTTGCTCAGTGAAGCTTTCTAGGGAAGATAATGTTTTCCTGATTGATACCATGCTTTAAAAAATGCAACATCTCTATGTATTTCTTTCTGGCTCTCATTAAAAATTAATTAGAAATCAAAAGGTCAAAACAGCTTCACCAAAAAAAAAAAAAAAAAAAAAACAAAAGAATAGACTCAGATTTTCTACCAAGATTTCGCACGTATAAGTAAATAGAAGAAATCTGATTAAAAATGAATCAGACATTAAATATATTGTCCATATGCGGTAAGTTACTTTAGTCGTGTCTGACTCTTTGTGACATGGATTCTCCAGGTAAGAACTGGAGTGAGTTGCCATGCCCTCCTCTATATTGGCCATAACAACACACATATATCTGGAAATTTCTAGATTAATTCGTGAGAAATTTGTTACATACTTCAAACTACATTACAGTCTTCTAAGTCCTGTTAGTAAACAAGCTAGAAAGATGGAAAAGTTTGAATGAACAACTCTTCAAGTAATGAAGGAAAACCAATTTATGTTGTTTTAGCAAATACCCTAATTAGATTCAGTTATGCTTTTAGTGCAACACAATTGACTAGACACAAACCTATCCGTGTTTCTTTAAACACTTCCAGTGGAATTTTATGCATGTAATATATGTTTAAAAGTTGAAATATTTGCATGATGTTGACAAGTTCATATTGAATAAGCAAAATTGAAGCCTGATCTAACTGAACCTCGAGAATAATCTGTTTTGAGGATTTGCATAATTAAAATAAATTTGAACATCTCCTCTGACTGTAAAAGTACATAGTCCTGCATTGAAATGGGATCAAAGAATAGATATTCATTATATCATGTTGCCCTCTATGTAAAAATAAAGGGAACATTTTATTTCTGTCCTAATACAAATAATAGATTTTTTTGCCCAATCAACTGGTTTATTTTTATCTTATGAACACAGTGCTGCTGCTGCTGCTGCTAAGTCACTTCAGTCGTGTCCGACTCTGTGCAACCCCATAGACGGAAGCCCACCAGGCTTCCCCGTCCCTGGGATTCTCCAGGCAAGAACACTGGAGTGGGTTGCCATTTCCTTCTCCAATGCATGAAAGTGAAAAGTCAAAGTGAAGTCGCTCAGTCGTGTCTGACTCTAGCAACCCCATGAACTGCAGCCTACCAGGCTCCTCCGTCCATGGGATTTTCTAGGCAAAAGTACTGGAGTGGGGTGCCATTGGCTAGCCAATGGTATTTCCCATTTACATTGACTACTTCTTTCTGTCTTAATACATATAATAAATATTTTCCCTTTATCAACTGGTTTATTTTTATCTTATGGGCACAATGGTAACCAATTGTATTTCCCTTTTACATTCAGTTCAGTTCAGTCCAGTCCCTCAGTCATGTCCGACTCTTTGAGACCCCATGAATTGCAGCATGCCAGGCCTCCCTGTCCACCACCAACTCCTGGAGTTCACTCAAATTCATGTCCATCGAGTTGGTGATGCCATCCAGCCATCTCATCCTCTGTCGTTCCCTTCTCCTCCTGCCCCCAATCCCTCCCAGCATCAGAGTCTTTTCCAATGAGTCAACTCTTCTCATGAGGTGGCCAAAGTACTGGAGTTTCAGCTTTAGCATCATTCCTTCCAAAGAACACCCAGGACCGATCTCCTTCAGAATGGACTGGTTGGACCTCCTTGCAGTCCAAGGGACTCTCAAGAGTCTTCTCCAACACCACAGTTCAAAAGCATCAATTCTTCGGCGCTCAGCTTTCTTCACAGTCCAACTCTCGCATCCATACATGACCACTGGAAAAACCATAGCCTTGACTAGACAGACCTTTGTTGGCAAAGTAATGTCTCTTCTTTTCAATATGCTATCTAGGTTGGTCATAACTTTCCTTCCAAGGAGTAAGCATCTTTCAATTTCATGGCTGCATTGACTACTTACAAATTAACAATAATTTTGAAGCCTACCTCTTCCCAGAAGAATATCAAGACATATATTTAGTGTATTAACATTGCCTTTTGGGGTGGGGTTGTCTATCTTCTTTTATTTAAAAAAATTATATTGGAGTATAGTTTATTAACAATAATGTGTTAGTTATAGGTATAAAGCAAAGTGATTCAGTTATACATATATAGATATCTCTTCTTTTTCAAAGTCTTTACTCATTTAGGTTATTGCAGAATATTGAGCAGTGTTCCATTTGCCATACATTAGGTCCTTGTTGGTTATCTATTTTATTCATTTATATTTTAAGTTAATTTTTATTGGAGTATAGTTCATTTACAATGTCCTGTTAGTTTCTGCTGTATAGCAAAGTGAATCAGCTGTATGTATGTATGTGTGTGTGTGTGTGTGTATATATATATATATATATCTCCACTCTTTTTTAAATTCTATTCCCATATAGGTAATTACAGAATGTTTAGTAGAGTTCCATGTGCTATACAGTAGGTCCTAATTAGTTATCTGTTTTAATGTATAGTAGTATGTATATATCAATCTCAGTCTCCCCATTTATTCCCCCCTTTTGCCACTGGTAATCATAAGTTTGTTTTCTACATTTATGACTCTGTTTTTGTTTTGTAAATAGGTTTATTTGTACCATTTTTTAAATAGTCCATATATAAGCTATATCATATGATATTTTTATTTGACATTTCACACACTATGACAATTTCTAAGCCCATCGTATTGCTGCAAGTGACATTATTTTGTTCTTTTAATGACAGATTATATTCCATTTTGTATGTATATCATTGATACTTAGGTTACTTCCATGTACTGGCTATTGTAAATAGTGCTGCAGTGAACATTGGGGTACTGATATCTTTTTGAATTATTGGTTTCTCTGGCTATATGCCCAGGGGTAGGATTGTTGGGTCATATGGTAGCTCTGTTTTTAAGAACCTCCATATTATTCTCCATAGTGGCTGTACTAATTTAAATTCCCACCACCAGTATAGGAGGATTCCCTTTTTTTCCAAAACCTCTTCATCATTTATTGTTTGTAGAGTTTTGATGGTGACCATCCTGACTGGTGTGAGGTGATACCTCAGTGTAGTTTTGATTTCCTTTTCTCTGAAAATTAGTGATGTTGAGCACCTTTTCAAAATTTTGATAATACCCAGAGTAATCTACAGATTCAGTGCAATCCCTATGAAATTACAAATAGCATTTTCACAGAATTAGAACCAAAAAATTTCAATGGGTATGGAAACACAAAAGATCCTGAATAGCCAAAGCAATCTTCTGAAAGGAAAATGTTTCTGGAAGAATCAGACTCCCTGTCTTCAGAGTATACTCCAAAGCTGCAGTAATCAAAACAGTATGTTACTGGTACAAAACAGAAATATATATCATTGCAACAGGATAGAAAATCCAGAGATAAACCCTCACACCTATGGTCACCTAATCTATGTAAAAGGAAGCTATAATACATTTTGCTTCTTAAATAACCTTATTTGTTTTATAAATTTCTCTGTGCTCTAATTTCCTTATGTTGTGTTGATTAGTTCCTGTATTAATTGGTATAGTCCCTGGTAGCTGAACTGTCCAGATCCAAGACTTCCAAAGTTGATGCATCAGGAAAAGAAGGAACATACAGTGAGTGACATCAACAACGTGGCTCAGTTGACATCCCCCATCACATCTGTCCCTCAATTACAGCAATTTGGAATTTATCCACAGACAAAAGTACCTTTGTAGGAACTCTGTGGGATCCAGCACCACACACTAAGGGACTGGGAAACAGTCTCACCCACCTGTTCCTCAATTAATAGGGATACAGAACAGTGGTCCATGAGACCTGTATAGTCCCTTTTGGTTTTAGTCTAAGAAACCTTTGAAAATTTCATCTTAGACAATCACCCATGGACAAGAGTAAAGAAAGCCTTTGTGGAAGTTTAGGTGTCTAGTGGAAATGTTCCAGCATACTCTTAGAGGAGGGAAAAAGTCATCATACTTAAGGTGAAAGATTCTTTTTTTTTTTTCTTTTTTACTTCTAAGATTGGAAACAATGCAAGGATCCCCACTTTCACCACACCTATCCAAGGATGAGATGGTTGGATAGCATCACCAACTCAATAGACATGAGTTTGAGCAAACTCTGGGAGATAGTGAAGGACATGGAAGCCTGGCATGCTGCAGTCCATGGGGTCAGAAAGAGTCAGATGTGACTTAATGACTGAACTACAACAACAACAACAACAAAGGAGATAAAGGATTCATACACTGAGAAATGTAGCCTATCAGAATTCCAAATGCAGTTTTCACAGGGAAAAAAAAAGGTCCTCAAATCAGGAAAGACCTGAAAAGAGATAAAACAACCCTGTGAAAGAAGCACAAAGCTGGGGGAATCAGACTTCCTGATTTCAAAGCTATAGTAATCAAACAATGTTGTATTGGTATAAAATAGACACACAGACCAATGAAACAGAATCACGAGTCCAGAAATAAACCCTCATAATATTAGTCAGCTAATATTTGAAAAGGGAACCAACAATATTTTAATGGGGTAAAAAGAGTTTCTTCAATAAATGACACTGGGAAAACTGGATAGTCACACACAGAATAAAATTAAACTTCTTACACCAGTCACAAAAATTAACTTGAAATAGATTAAAGAATTAAGCATAAACCCAAAATATTAAAACTCCTATAAAACTGTAGAGAACAATTCTTTGACGTTGGTCTTGGCAAAGCTTTTTGGAATATAACACCAAAAGCATAGACAATAAAAGTAAAATTAAACAAATTAGACCACTTCAAACCAAAAAGCTTCTGCTAAGCAAAAGAAACAATCTTCTTTACGACCCCATGGACTGTACAGTCCACAGAATTCTCTAGGCCGGAATATTGGAGTGGGTAGCCTTTCCCTTCTCCAGGGCATCTTCCCAGCCCAGAGATTGAACCCTGGCTTCCCACATTGCAGGCAGATTCTTTACCAACTGAGTACAAGGGAAGCCCAAAGAAACAATTGCTGAATGCAAAAGCAATTTACAGAAAGAAAAATATATTTGCAAACCATTTATAAGTTATGAAGTTAACATCCAAAATATATAAAGAATTTATACAACTCAATAACTAACAAACAAGCAGATAAACAAACCAAAAAACAAATAAGACATGGAAATTGCCAATATGTACATGAAGGTGGGTTTCCCAGATGGCTCAGTGGTAAAGAATCTGCCTGCCAATGTAAGAGGCACAGGAGATGCAGGTTCGATCCCTGCATTGTAAAGATGCCCTGGAGTAGAAAGTGGCAAACGATTCCAATGTCTTGCCTGCAAAATTCCATGGATAGAGAAGCCTGGCAGGCTACGATCTGTGGGGTTGCAAAGAGACAGGACTGAGAACTGAGCACATATACACGAGAAGATACTCAACATCACTAATCACCAGGGAAATCCAAATCAAAACTGCAATGAGGTATCACTTTGTATCTGCTAAAATAGCTGTCATCAATAAAATAACAATATTGGGGAGGATGTGGAGAATAGGAAACCCTTGTACACTGTTGGTGGAAATGTAAATTGGTATTGCCACTATGGAAAACAATATGGGGATTTCTCAAGAAATTGAAACTAGGACTACTGTATGACCCAGCAATCTCACTTATGAGTATGTATCCATAGAAAACGAAATCAGGATCTTGAAGAGATATGTGTACTCCCAAGTTCATTGCATCATTATTTACAATAGCAAGATCTGGAAACAACCCAAGTGCCTGTCAGTAGATTATTGCATCGATGATAAAAATATGTGACACACACACATATATATACACACATACATGTATATGGACATAAATGTGTATATACTCACATGCTTACATACACACATATTTGTATACATTTATACATATATACATGTGTATGTAGAAATATACATACTCACACATATACACAATGGAATATTTTTTAGCCATAAGAAAGAAGGAAATTCAGCCATTTATATCAATATAGGTGGATCATGAGGGCATTACACTAGGCAAAATTAGACAGATAAAGACATATACTGTATCACTTATATATGGGATCTAAAGAATCCAAACTCATAGAAACATAAAGTAGAATGGTGATTTTCAGGGACTGAGAAACAGGGAAAATGGGGGCATGTCTGTCAAAGGGTTTAAACTTTCAGGTGTAGGATAAATAATCTCTGGTTATCTAATGTACAGAATGGTAATTTTGACTGACAGTACTGTATTGTATACTTAAAAGCACTAAGACCATAGATTATAAATATTCTCGTTACAGAAAAGAAAGAGTAATTTTGTATGGTGATAGAAGTGTTAACTAATTCTACTGTGATAATTTTTTACATGCATAGTTGTATCAAGTCAGCACATTGCACACCTTAAACTTAGTGTTGCACGTTATTATGCTGCAATAAAGCAGGAAAAAATAAAGAACATACAGGTAGTGTATCTGCAATTAAGACTATCTCATATAAAAGACATTACTTTGGCTCATCACACATTGGCTTTATTTAGTCTTATAACCTCTACAGAATGTGCAAGAGGTAAGCACATGCAATATTGGTAAACGTTTCTTTCTCTGCCATAGTAGACATTCAATAAAGTATCTTTGATGGAAATGTGCAAATAAGAATGTATGACATTATAACAAAATGCATAGGAAAATGTTAATGAAGAAATCCTGGAGACTTAAAAGAAGGCTATTTTGTATGCAACAGATTTGAAATAAATGAGAAGATAAAATGCAAACTCAAAACAGGGCACAATAAGCTAATCTCAATATTTAGAGAATTTTGACAAATAATCACTTCATGTTTTAAACACTATCCCTTAATATTCTGAGGAGAATATCCAAGATTTTCAGTCACTTGGTAAAAGATCTCAAAGGTTTTCAAGAGATTCTATCATTGCATATCATAACTTCAAGTACTCTTCTCCTTGAAGGGAAAGTAACAAAGCAGAATTATTCATTGGGGATTATGGTGATAAAATATTCACAGTTCCTATTAAAGCAATAATGTGCCAGTTTTTAAATTACTGAACTGTTCTGTTTGTTATTTCCAAGGGAATCTTATTAGCAAGTATAGGACACACTAAAATGGTTTTGCTTTGGGATTCATCACATGTCTGATTAGAGAGTATTTAAGAATACATTTCAGATGTCCTCTTCTCATTTGCTGTAAACAGGTTGAAGTGACATTTAGGTAGTCTGAGTGTTATAAAATTGAGAGGACATGAAGGAATATTGTAACTTGTGAAATTATAGCAGTAATACACATAATAATGTAGAGAGTAAAAAGAAATAAAAAGATTAGAGTTTTAAAATAAATCTAATTATATAGTCATAGAATTATCCCCCAAAGCATTATTGAAATAATTTGTAGCACCCAGTATCACTTTGGTCCAGCAACATGATAATACAAGTCCGCTGCTCTACTTAGAATGTATACTTACTCACTTGCTCACAGAATAGCCCAGTTAGCTTTGATGTGAAAATATCTATTCTATTGAACAGAAAAAGAACAAGAAACAAACAAACAAACTGAGTAGTCTGTTTCTTTCAAAGTTGAGCATCCATCATTGATTCAGCTAATTTACATAAGGAATCCATTCTCATATAAGCAACCCAGATCTGTAAATCCGTGCATGCATTCTCAGTTGCTCAGTCATGTCCAATTCTTTGAGATCCCATAGACTGTAGTCTGCCAGGCTTCTCTGTTCACTGGATTTTCCCAGGAAGAGTACTGTAGTGGGTTGCTATGCCATCCTCCAAGGGATCTTCCTGATCCAGGAATCAAACCCATGTTTCCTGCATTGCAAGAGGATTCTTTACCACTGAGCCACTTGGGAAGTTTCAATAATTCTTCATTCAAAGGATTCAAGCTGTTCTTTCATAGCAATTTCACATTTGGGGATATAGAGTAAATTTTCAGATTTCAAAATTTAATAACTGTCTGTAATTACTAAGAACTCACAAATTATTTTAGTATTGTTTGCAAACAGTCATGCATATGTTTACCAGGAAAAAATGAAGTTAACTGATTGTACAAGAAGGATGTCCTCGTTTTAAACTAAGTAAAGTTCTCCTTTCTAATAAGTAAACCAAAGCACAGGGAATGCAGAACTAGTAATTTTGTGGAAAACAAAATCACTTTATTACAACCTTCCACCTATCTTCAAATGAACAAGGGAAAGGAAGAAGCTTCTGAGCCCTGGCAAGATTAAGAATTTTGGTCTTTCTAATTCAGGACGATCTAGCAGTTCATAGGGCCCTGAGGTGTGCAGGGGCTCGCTCATCTGGTCAAGGTAGTGATAGTCTTCCTATGGGTCATTGTCAGCAGATGGAGCAAACAGATGAACAAAAGTGCTTTCCTGTTGCACTGGCCTTTCCCTGAAAGAGCAGGGAGTGGGGAGGAGGAGGCTGGGTGCTTCTATTTAACTAATTTGCCTAAGCTGTGGCATTCATCAGGAAGAGTCACATTTATATACACAGTGAATCTCTAGATAAAGCAGTATTATTGAAACCAACCATAAACATAATAATTGCATAATGCTTGCCCACAAATTCAAACTTTGATATTCTCTATCTCTATCTTTTTTTAGTAATTTTATTTATTTATTTATATTTTTGGCTGTGTTGTGTTTTTGTGGCTCTGTGTGAGTTTTCTTGAGCTGCAGTGAATGGGGTCCACTCTTCACTGAGGTGCATGGGCCTCTCATTGTGGTGGCTTCTCATGTTGCCAAGCACAGGCTTTAAGGTGCATGGGTTTTAGTAGTAGTAGAGCGGCTCACCAGCTCTAGAATGCGTGGGCTCAGTAGTTGTGGCTCAGAGGCATAGTTACTCCACAGCACGTGGAATCTTCCTGGACCAGTGATCAAACCAGTGTACCCCACATTAGCAGGTAGATTCCTATCCATTGCACCCCCAGGGAAGTCACAAACGTCTATATTCTAGCATAATGGCATCAAGTTGCTTGTGACTTAGATTCTGTAGCATAAACTAATTTAAGAGTCCTCTGATGACCAGATAGAGAAACTCTCTTCTAAAGTAGTATTTAGTATTTAGAGAACACAATATCTTCGAGAACAGATTTCTAAAAAACCCCCATTTCTACATAACCATTTAAAAATATCTCACAGCTAAAGAAGCATAGGAACTATCTACAATAAATGAAGGCAGATAAGTCTTGACAAAAGCAAAGATGTTTGTGAAGAAAAGCAGACCAAGCACTAGGCTAGATTTTCTGTGATGATTGTGACCTCAATAACCTGAAGGAACATGATGATAATGGAAATAAACGAAGCAAGTCAGGAGTAAAATGGCAAAGTAGAAGTGTACTTATGGCCCCAGAGAGCAGCTGCTACTCAGCTCTGGCAGGTTGGTGACATGTGCAGATGTGGGCTTGGTATCTTCTAATGTTTAAGTAAACTGAGAAATATGGCAAGGCTATATAAAGAGTGATGTTTGAACAAGGGTAAGTGGAACAAATATTGGTTAAAGAAGGAGCAAGAAAACAGGAACTGAAGTAAAGATCTTCATGCTGTTTTATGGATATGGGTTGTTGTTGTTGTTCAGTTGGTAAGTTGTGTCCAACTCTTTGTGACCACGTAAACTGCAGCAGACCAGGAAGCAAGACTCCTTTCTTTCCTTGGCTGCACATAGTGGTTGAAAGGCATTATCTTCTTTTGTTTTTAAGCTTTTAATTTTGTATTGTGATATAGCCAATTAACAATGCTGTGATAGTTTTGGGTGAAAAGTGAAGGAGCTCAGCCATACATAAACATGCATCCATTCTCCCCCAAATGCCCCTTCCATCCAGGCTGCCACATAATATTGAATGGAGTTTCATGTGCTCTACAGTAGGTCCTTCTTGGTTATCCATTTTAAATATAGCAGTGTGTACATACCCATCCCAAACTCCCTAACTATCTCTTTCCCTCAACCTTCCCCACAGCAATCATAAGTTCATTCTTTAAGTCTGTGAGTCTCTATTTCGTAAGTTCATTTGTATTGATCTAGAGATTGTCAGACTAAGTGAAGTAAGTAAGAAAAGAAGAAGTATCATATGACATCACTTATATGTGGAATCTAAAAAGAAATGATACAAATGAAAGTCATTACGTTAACTAAAGATCCAGTCTATGTTACTTATTTCATGTACTTCCATACTAGTTCATAGTAAAATGATGATCCAGTTAATGATGGATAAATATACGGGCAAGGCATTTGTTGTTGTTCAGTTGCTCAGTCATGTCCAACTCTTTATGACCCCATGGACTGCAGCATGCCAGGCTTCCGTGTTCCTTTATTATCTCCCAGAGTTTGCTCAAACTCACATCCATTGAGTCAAAGATGCCATCCAATCATCTCATCCTCTTTGGTTCCCTTTTCCTACTACCCTGTCTTTCCCAGTATCAGAGTCTTTTCCAGTGAGTTGGCTTTTCATATTAGGTGGCCAAAGTATTGGAGCTTCAACTTCAACATCAGTCCTTCCAATAAATATTCAGGGTTGATTTCCTTTAGGATTGACTGGTTTGATCTCCTTGCTGTCCAAGAGACTCTCAAGCATCTTCTCCAGCATCACAGTTTAAAAGCATCAATTCTTCAGCACTCAGCCTTCTTCATGGTTCAGCACTCACATCCATACATGACTACTGGAAAAACCACTGTTTTGACTAGATGGAAGTTTGTCAGCAAAGAATGTTTCTGCTTTTTAATATGCTTTCTAGATTTGTCACAGCTTTTCTTCCAAAAAGAAAGTGGGTTTTAATTTCATGGCCGCAGGCACCATTTGCAGTGATTTTGGAGCCCAAGAAAATAAAACCTATCACTGCTTCTACTTTTTCCCCATTTATTTATCCTGAAGTGATGGGACTGGATGCCAAGATCTTAACTTTTTGAATGTTGAGTTTTAAACCACATGTTCACCCTCCTCTTTCACCTTCATCAAGAGGCTTTTTAGTTCCTCTTCATTTTCTGCCATAAGGGTGGTGTCATCTGCTTGCGTGCTCAGTTGCTTCAGTTGTTTCCAACTCTTTACAACCCTATGGACAGTAGCCATCCAGGCTCTTCTGTCCATGGAATTCTCCAGGCAAAATGCTGGAGTGGCTTGCCATTTCCCTTCCAGGGTATACTCCTAACCTGGGTCTCCCACATTGTAGGCAGATTCTTTACCATCTGAGATATTTCTCCTGGCTATCTTGATTCCAGCTTGTAATTCATCAAGCCCAGCATTTTGCATGATGTTCTCTGCATAGAAATTAAATGAGCAGGGTGACAAAATACAGCCTTGACGTGCACTTTTCCCAATTTTGAACCAGTCCGTTGTTTCATGTACAGTTCTAGCTGTTGCTTCTTGATCTAAATACAGGTTTCTAAGGAGGCAGGTGAGTTGGTCTGCTATTCCCATCTCTTTAAGAATTTTTCTGTTTGTTGTTATTCATACAGTCAAAAGCTTTAGTATAGTCAATGAAGCAGAAGACTTTTTTTTTTTCCTAGAATTCTCTTGCTTTTTCTATGATCCAACGAGTGTTGGCAATTAAATCTCTGGTTCCTGTTCCTTTTCTAAATCTAGCTTATATATCTGGAAATTCTCAGTTCATGTACTGTTGAAGCCTATCTTGAAGGATTTTGAACATTACCTTGTTAGCATGTGAAATGAGCACAATTGTGTGGTAGTTTGAACATTCTTTGGCATTGCCATTTTTTGGAATTGGGATGAAAACTGACTTTTTTCAGTCCTGTGGCCACTGCTGTATTTTCCAAACTTGCTGGCATGTTGAGTGCAGCACTTTAGCAGCATAATCTTTTAGGATTTGAAATAGAACAACTGGAATTCTATCACCTCCACCAGCTTTGTTCTTAGTGAACCTTTCTGAGGCCCACTTCACTTGCCATTCCAGAAAGTCTGGGTCTAGGTGAGAGACTACACCCTAGTGATTATCCAGGTCATTGATAATTGTGTGTGTGTGTGTGTGTGTGTGTGTGTGTGTGTGTGTGTGTGTATACAGTTCTTCTGTGTTTCTTGCAGATAACCATGATGGTGTGGTCACTCACCTAGAGTCAGACATCCTGGGATGTGAAGTCAAGTGGGCCTTGGAATGCATTACTAAGAACAAAGCTAGCTGAGGTGATAGAATTCCAGCTGAGCTATTAGTTGTATTTAAATACATCTGCAAGTGAGATGCCAGGAGTTTCACAAGTGCAGAAAACAAGAGAAATTATCTGAAAACATAAATAGACTGAATTCAAATGATTTTATCAAATTCAGTTTCATATTGGACTCTATGAAGTTTAGTGTTTTATTGAATTTACTCACAATCTAAGTATATCAACCTCATTTTTAACTCAATAGATAGGTACTACTTTATATTGAATTTTTATAAAATGTATCAATTTTAAATTATGAAAATAAACATTATGTATACATTTAGTCCTATTGTTAGCCATATTCTAGTATATTTTTATAATGAGGTTTTACACATTTAAACATTGATGGAAATGTTAGCTTATTGAAAACTTATGAAATGACTGAAACTTGCATTCATCCATTTTGTAACATGCTATGTGCCCACCATGAACCAGCGCTGTGCTAAGTGCTGAGGACGTAATGATATATGTAAAGGTTTAGAATAACTGGAAAGACAGCAGTGCAAAAGGCAAAGGAGAAAAGTATAGGGATGAAAAGTGATAAGGATAAGCAAAGTTGAATGCAAGGTAAAAAGTACAAAAATAAATAAGAGGAACCCCTTTTACTAATAAGTGATCTGAACTAAAATTCAGATAGCTATCATTAACTATTTTAAATACTGATTTACATTAAAAATATCTAGGCAAAATTTCTGGAAATTAAAGGGAAAACAGAAGCAGGAGGATATGTCACACCCTGTATACTCTTATCAATATCTATTTAAAATATGTAAATATAAAAATGACTGGGTACAGTGACATGAATAGTTTAATATGTAATTATATACTACTATTACTGATAAATATCTAGCCTATGTGCAGAAAAGAAAAATGTCTTCACTATATTTTTAAAGATTGTTCATACACTAGAGCACAAAGAATTCCCATAAACTTTCCAAAAGACAAAAAATAAAATAAAATTTGAAATGGGTAACACAGACATAGGAAACATATTTATGGTTGCTGGGGAAGGAGGTGGAGGAGGGATAAATTAGAAGTTTGGGATTAATAGATATACACTACTGTATATAAAATAGATAAACAAAAAGAATCTACTATATCCATAATGACTATACTCAATATTTTGTTATAAGGAAAACTAATCTGAAAAATGTATGTAAAATGAGTCACTTTGCTGTATACTTGAAACTAATATAACATTGTAAATAAATAATACTCAATAAAAATAAATAAATAAAATTTAGAAATAGATAATAAAACTAAATATCAACTACTAAGAGCTGTTTTGAAAGTTTAAAACTTTTCCTCAGTCACTGTTTATTAGTATATGCATACTTATTCATTCATTCATTCTTTTACAAGCTAACTAGAAAAAAGAAAATTAATGATATTATTCTATATCAAAGATTCCAGGGTACAACCAAGGTTGAACATAATGTTTATAGCTGAAACATTTTTAGATGTCAATGACGAAAGAATAAAAATCAACAAAGTTCAACTAAAGAAATCAAAAATTCAAATAAAAAGAACAACAAAAATATGAGAGTAGGGTAGACAGTTTTAATAAAGCAGATACATTAATGCATTTCAAAATGAAAAAAAAGGTGAATATATGGATTTTTGCCATAAACACACACATGCACACACATTTTCTTATTTTTCCATTTACTATCTACTTAATCATGTAAGTTATTTTGCCTATTAGAATCCATTTGCTTATGTTTAATATTTAAGAAAACATGCTGACTTCTTAATATATCAACTGTTATTTAAACACAGTACATTTTTGAAAAGTTCTGAGTATAGTTACATAAGTAAAACTTGTTATGTCTACAGAAATTTCATAGGCAGACCTCAGTGCAAAATTGTCTTCTTTAATTGTTGATTAGTCCAATTCAGTATATTTTAAAATTCTCCAGAAACGTTTCCCAAGACCAAACATGCAGAAATATAGTAGAGAACTATTTGATTTTTAGTTCAAAATGAAACGAAAAGTATTGTAGTGTGTCAGTGAATACTTTCACTAAAAATGGACTTGCCTGCAAGAAAGTAAAACATTTCATGGTCTTAGAAGCTTCCATTTAAAAGTAAATTAGTATGTTCACTCTCAGTTGGTTATGTGACTTGCTAGTGAACATATGTTGTGATTCTTCCTTTCATTGATTCATTTTTTTTAAGAGAAGAAAGAAAGAAATCAGAGGTGATAGAACATTTGAAGAAGAATGAAAACAAAGAATCTTCTGAAAATGTGTGCCTTGACAACAGTCTGCTGAGAAGCAGCATGGTGTCATGGTTGGAGTCTCTTGTTCAAGTCCTATCTGCCATTCTGAGCTGTAGGACCTCATTCAAGCCACTTGATCTTTCTTTGCCTCAGTTTCAACCTGTGGGAAATAGGGACAATGTTAGTGTCTGCCTCATAGTGTGGCTCTGAATACTTGATGAAATAATTTGTATAAAGCATTAGGATGATGTGTGACCCATAATTAAGCATTGGCTGTCCTTATTGCTCTTCTCTTAATCCTCTGCTTCCTTTGATATAACATGCTACCTGTGTTTTCTTAAGCCTTAATTGAGAAGTTATTTTTTGTTGTTCATTTGAAAATATTCTGAACTACTGTGTATGTAGTTCCCTTATTTGTGTTCTTTTGGAGAATATTGGTGAATTATACATTTTGTGTGTGTGTGTGTCAGATTCCAGAATGCTTTATTCCTGTGGGATAAATTCATAGAGACAGAAAATGGGGGCAGGTGAGCAGAAATCACTGTTACTATTTAAAAGAAGTAAACGAAAGGGGAGGATATCCCAAAGGGAGGTTTTCCTATGAGGTGTGTTTCTTATAAGATCATCCAGAGTCATTTCCACTAGTCTTACTCGTACACACAGAGCAAATGCTTGTCTTTCAAAGGCAATGTTAGGAGCTTCTTACAACAATTGCAGCTATGTATAGAAATGTAACCAGATATCACCTGCTTTCTTTGTTCTCTTTCTCTGTATTTAGCCACCTTAGTTACCACCACACCACCAGGACTAGGACACTAGACTCCTGGCTAATAAAATCGAAGAATACTTGTCATTACACATTCAGTCTTCTAGAAAAATAGATGCTGTGTGCTAGCTGAATACAGTACAAAGATAATAGAACCCTAAAACATTAAATCTGCTAAGAATTTTAGAAAGTATTTGTTGAGGCACGAGCACTTTGTGATTAAGCAGAAATCACAAAATCCAAGAAGCAAAATAGTTTGCACAAGTTTAAGTAGCTAATAAATGGCAACCCAAGAAATAATCTGTGAATCTTTTGTTTTATTGCAGTATCATTGATTTATAATATTATATTAGTTTCAGGTATACAGCATAGCAATTTAGTATTTTTACAGATTATGCGCTACTAAAAGTTATTACAAGATAACGGCTATCTCCTCTGTGCTATATAGTATATCCTTGTGGCTTATCTATTTTATACATAGTATTTTATAACTGTTAATCCCAAATCCCCCATCTCCTTTCCTATTTGATAATGACAAGTTAATTTCTACATCTGTGAGTCTATTTCTGTTTTGCATATAAATTTATTCATGTTAGTCTTAAGCTTCCACATGTAAGTGAAAAATTACAGTATTTGTCTTTCTTTGTCTGATTTGCGTCACTAAAGATAATATTCTCTTGGTTCTTCTGTGTGTGGGTCTTTTAATCCAAGTTTAGGACAGTCTTTTAGCATGCTACATATGTGAGTTGAGGCATGTGCTGCTATGGCCTCAATTGTTTTATATTACCCCGTATAATAAATACACATTTTGCACAACAAATGCTACTGAAGCCACTAAAAAGAGTGTGATGTTCCTGTCTTGTTGTGTTTTACTGTTTAATCATAGTCTCTGGCTATTTATATTTTTTAAGCTCAAGAAAATCACCAATTTGTTTAGGTGACCATGCTTCTAAGTTTCTTCTAATCTTTTAACGTCTGTATTATGATGTGTTGCATGTCCTTTTACTGCCATTGCAAAATGGGGCTAAAATATGACCAGGCTTTGTTTTGTAATGCTAACACAATCATATGTCTGTAGAAGAATTAGTTTATACTTGACTGTATATAATGGTTGTTACAGATCTTTCCCATAAGCGAAACTAATATCAAGGGATCACAATTTAAGACGAAAAAATATTCTCTAGTACTACTCCTTTACTAAGATCATGGCATCCGGTCCCATCACCTCATGGCAAATAGATGGGGGGAAAGTGGAAACAATGACAGATTTTATTTTCTTGAGCTCCAGAATCACTGCAGATCATGAATGCAGATATGCAATTAAAATACACTTTCTCCTTGGACAAACCTAGACAGCATATTAAAAAGCAGAGACATCACTTTGGCAACAAAAGTCTGCATAGTCAAGCAATGGTTTTCCAGTAGTCATGTAGGGATATGGGAGTTGAACCATAAAGAAGGCTGAGTGCCAAAGAATTGATATTTTGAATTTGTCTTGGAGAGTCTTGAGAGTCCCTTGGATGGCAAGGAGATCAAACCAGTCAATCCTAAAGGAAATCAACCCTGAATGCTCACCAGAAGGACTGATGCTGAAGCTGAAGCTCAAATCTTTTGGCCACCTGATGCGAAGAGACAACTCATTGGAAAAGACCCTGATGCTGGAAAAGATTGAAGGCAGGAGGAGAAGGGGATGAGAGGATGAGATAGTTGGATGGCATCACTGACTCAATGGCTGTGAGTTTAATTAAACACCGGGAGATAGTGAAGGACACGGAAACCTGGCATGCTGCAATTCATGGGGTTGCAAAGAGTCAAACATGACTTAGTGACTGAACAACTATACTCATTACAGCACTCTCCACTCTCTCTAGTGTATTTATCCTGCATTAAAGCTCTATTTCTTGGACTATATCACTCTTATCAGAGCATATCACTCTTATCAGAGCACCTCTGATCTCCATTTATACAAAATCTTTTGGAATGATTTTATTTCTGAGAAAGGTGAAATATTATGTTTTTTGTCAAGCATGTGCTATTTCATTTAAGTAGCTAATTTAAAACAGAAATAGAGGAGAAACCGAACTATATATTTCATCATTTCTGGAGAAGTCAAGCATCTCTAAATCTCCCATTAAATATTTGTAGAAAATGTGTAGCATCTGCTACCTATGAGTTAGATGACTTCTTTTGTATTATACTTACCTTCCTTCCTTTTTAATAAATTGTAAAATGAGTCATTTTTAGTGAAATACACTAATAGACACACTAATATAGGGATCATACTTTTCATCTCTCATATTTTACAAAGGACTTATCAATATGTGACAAAGACAGCAGAGTGAAAGTGAAAGTCGCTTAGTCGTGTTTGACTCTTTGTGACCCCATGGACTATACAGTCTGTTGAATTTTCCAGGCCAGGATACTGGAGTGGCTAACCTTTCTCTTATCTTCCCAACCCAGGGATCAAACCCAGGGATCAAACCCAGGTCTCCTGCATTGCAGGCAGATTCTTTACAGGCTGAGCCACAAGAGAAGCCCAGCAATACTGAAGTGGGTAGTGTATCCCTTCTCCAGCAGATCTTCCTGACCCAGGAATTGAACCAGGGTCTCCTGCATTGCAGGTGGATTCTTTACCAACTGAGCTAACAGGAAACTCAAAGACAGCATTCACAGCCCCTAAGGCTCAAACTCCCTATGGCTTCACTTGCACTCAAACCACAGTTGTCTCTCAAGCTTAAAAGGTATTGGTTAACACCTGCTGTTACACTGGTTTATTCCTAGGTATGGAGATGGTATTAACAAATCTAATCCCTATCATCATAGTTGTTACTGATTAATAGGGAGGCCTGGTGTGCTGCAATTCATGGGGTCGCAAAGAGTCGGACACTACTGAGCGGCTGATCTGGTCTGATCTGACTGGTATTATATTGTATATCTTATCTCTAATAATCAAAATATTGCTGAAAAGAAAATATTTAACCCCATTTTACAGATGAGCTAAAACAAGGAGGTTAAGTATTTTCCTCAAGGTTCCAGTCAAGATCTATCTGAATATAAACAGATATTCTCTGCATCCCGTTATACCCGTCTTGACATAAAATAGCACTTTGAACACTCTGTAAGTTTCAAGGAGAGGAGAGTCAGTGGGGGTAGTAAAGGAAAGCTTCTGGGGTGAAGGAGAGCAGCTTTTGTATTCTGTTTCCACCACCTTATTATTTTTCTCCTCTGTTCTTTATGATCCCCTTCATGTCTTCCTACTTTTTCATTGATTGCACATTTATTTGCCTTCTGGCTTATTACTTATTCTCCTGGTGAGTTTCCAAGAAATGAGATGTCCATCATGACTTCACTTCAGTAAAGTGTTTGTGATTCTTGTCCCCATAAAGCACAACAATGGCAGTGGCTGTCTCCAAGGAAACCACAGTAGATAAAGCTGTAGGCAAGTGAGTGGGCATGCTCATTCTTCTACTTCTTCCACTTAAACAAGAATCAAAATGACTTTCTGAGCCTTCGAGAGCTTTTCCTGAGGCAATTGTCAAGGATCTCTGTGGACAGCTTTGGCACATTTAGCTTTCTCCTTAATTTCTCCCTAAACTTTGTAGTTTCCCATTAAGTAAGGATGAGCGACTCCGTTTCTGTCGAGAGGCCAGTATTTATAATGCTTGTGTCCCTTTCCTGATTGTCTTTTTTTTTTCTTTCCTTTCTTGAAAATAAAATATGCACACAGAGAAACACAAAGTCTATAACTAGGTAAATTACAGCAAAACAAACCCACCTGTTCTTCCCTGGTAGCTCAGTCAGTAAAAAATTTGCCTGCAGTGCAGGAGACCTGGGTTCAATCCCTGGGCCAGGAAGATCTCCTGGAGAAAGAAATGGCAGTCCACTCCACTACTCTTGCCTAAAAAATCCCATGGACAAGGAGGCTGGCCAGCTGCAGTGCTTGGGGTCACAAAGAGTCGGTCACAATTGATTGACTAACACAAACCCACCCTTGTATTTACCACCCAGATCAAGAAATAGGTCCAAGAGGATCCCCTCTTGCTCTTTTACTAATTTCTACATCTTTAGTGTTTCCTTCAAAGGTAGAAATATTTTCACAGAGTCATCATGTTGAGGGAAATGCTGAGGTTTTTAATGAATTCATGTGTGTGGTAGCGAACCATGTTGTAAGTGTGTGGGAGTAAATATGAATAAGATAGGTCATGTGTTGATAATTTCTCAAGCTGAGTTATGAGCATATGGAAGTTCATTACATCATTCACTCTACTTCTGAATAAGTTTGAAAATTCCCACGATTACAGTCATGAAAATATCAAAATATAAAATATTGGAATTGTATTGAGTGTCTTAGCACACATCAGTAACAACGCCTTATACAGTGTCAGGTACACCATTCACTACAGCTCTCCACTTTGCTCCTCCAAAATACCCAACTAATAGATTTTTTTTCACTTTGGGATAGCCTGCTCTTTCTATAGTTTTCCACATCCTGGAGAACTATGAAGTGGAACTCCAGGGATATGAAGTAATAAGACTAATGCCAAACTGATGTTGCATCGCCATCTAGAGGTCGAGATGATAACTGTAAAGTCTTAAGTTCAATGAGCCTCTCACCTATAAGCTTTCAAATCTGGATATATGTAGCCACTGTGGAAAGAGGTCATTTGTTTGCTGTTGTTTTCTCTCCAGTTGAGTTTCCAGATCATACTACAAAGTAGGAGCCACCTGTGTTTATAGATGGCAAGGGGAAGTATATATCATAGCAACATGTATCAGCAGCGCTATAGCATGTTTGTACCAAAGAGGAGCCTCCCACATATCAGACAAAACACCTACAGAAGGACTGTGACTCTGACCGTGGTTTTTTTTAGCACATTCCTGATAATGAAATTCATGTTGAACTCAACATGAGTAGCTTTTCTTTTTTCTTGGCAGTCAACAGCCTACACCAACCTACATTTGACTGTTTGTTTTTCTCTCTGTCTAGAATAAAGGGAATAGAGCAGAGGATATTCTTGGGATTTATGATACTATCAATGTATTTTTACTACCATTGTTTTGCTAACTACAAATAATCATTTTCGTGCAAAAGGAAGAAATCATTGACATAAGGGTGTGTGAGCCAAAAATGTCATACTATTATGTATTGTAATTAATATTATATGTAGTTAATTTATCATTTATTATGTCCAAATTTATGAAATACATTATTAATGTAAAATTATTGATTAAGCCAAATTATTTGTTTTCACTTTTTAAAATTCATTTATCTGTGAGAGATCTCCTTACCTGCTAGAAGGCCATAATGTACAGTGTACATTAAAAGTACAACAGGAAATCAGAGTGATAAAATTTATTTTTCTAGGGAAGGTAGGAAAATGCTTCAGGTATAAGCTATCGCCTTGAAAGGTGAATGAAAATTGTCAAGCTAAAATGTAGACAAGAACATTTGGATAGGACAAAAGATGTATATTAAGAAAATTTTAAAGGATATTGTTTGCTGAAGTAAGGAATTTGTATAACTGCTTGGAAAATAAATAGTTGAGACTGCGGCTTGAAATATAGTCTAAGGTTAAATTAGAAATGCCTTTATAAACCTCATAAGCAATTTGGGCTTAATCTATAAGCAGAGAGTGGACAACAAAAGTCTTTAAGCTAACAAGTCTTAAGACTGTCTATATGTGCTTTAGAAAAGCAGGTCTGATGAGTATATCAAAAAATAATTGGAGAATTTAAAGCCATGAGAAACTGGGATGATGCTGCAGTGATCCAAAGGAGAGATGATGAGGACTTCAGCTGGTGTTGTATGCTACCTTAATATTAGTGTAAATAAACCAAAAACAAATCAAAGAGGCAACCTCCAGAGAGAAAATGTTTGCCGTTGATACTACCAACAAGGGTTTAATCTCCAAAATATACAGACAGCTCGTGTTGTTCAGTTGCCAAGTCATATAGAACTCTCTGCAATGCCATGGACTGCAGTAGGCCAGGCCTCGCTGTCCATCTCTTGGAGTTTGCCCAAGTTCATGTCGATTGAATCAGCTGGCAGCCGACTCATTGGAAAAGACCCTGATGCTGGGAAATATTGAAGGCAGAAGGAGAAAAGGGCGAAAGAAGATGAGATGGTTGGATGGCATAACATATTTAATCATTCATTCAACAGCTGATACAACTTAATATAAAAAATGAATAAAAATGAACACAAGACCTAAAATGACATTTCTCGAAAGTAGGCTTCAGTTCAGTTCAGTACAGTTGCTCAGTTGTGTCCGATTCTTTGCAACCCCATGAATCGCTGCATGCCAGGGCTCCCTGTCCATCACCAACTCCCGGAGTTCATTCAGACTCATGTCCATTGAGTCGGTGATGCCATCCAGCCATCTCATCCTCTGTCATCCCCTTCCTCTCCTGCCCCCAATCCCTCCCAGCATCAGGGTATTTTTCAATGAGTCATCTCTACACATGAGGTGGCCAAAGTATTGGAGTTTCAATTTCAGCATCAGTCCTTCCAATGAACACCCAGAACTGGTCTCCTTTAGGATGGACTGTTTAGATCTCCTTGCAGTTCAAGGGACTCTCAAGAGTCTTCTCCAACACCATAGTTCAAAAGCATCGATTCTTCAGTGCTCAGCTTTCTTCACAGTCCAACTCTCACATCCATACATGACCACTGGAAAAACATAGCCTTGACTAGATGGACTTTTGTTGGCAAGGTAATATCTCTGCTTTTCAATATGCTATCTAGGTTGGTCATAACTTTCCTTCCAAGGAGTAAGCATCTTTTAATTTCATGGCTGCAATCACCATCTGCAGTGATTTTGGAGCCCCCAAAAATAAAGTCTGACACTGTTCCCACTGTTTCCCCATATTTCCCATGAAGTGATCAGACCAGATGCCATGATCTTAGTTTTTCTGAACATTATGCTTTAAGCCAACTTTTTCACTCTCCTCTTTCACTTTCATCAAGAGGCTTTTTAGATCCTCTTTACTTTCTGCCATAAGGGTGGTGTCATCTGCATATGTGAGGTTATTGATAATTCTCCTGGCAATCTTGATTCCAGCTTGTGCTTCTTCCAGCCCATTGTTTCTCATGATGTACTCTGCATATAAGTTAAATAAGCAGGGTGACAATATACAGCCTTGACGTACTCCTTTTCCTATTTGGAACCAGTCTGCTGTTCCATGTCCAGTTCTAACTGTTGCTTCCTGACCTGCATACAGATTTCTCAAGAGGCAGGTCAGGTGGTCTGGTATTCCCATCTCTTTCAGAATTTTCACAGTTTATTGTGATCCACACAGTCAAAGGCTTTGGCATAGTCAATGAAGCAGAAATAGATGTTTTTCTGGAACTCTCTTGCTTTTTCCATGATCCAGAAGATGTCGGCAATTTGATCTCTGGTTCCTCTGCCTTTTCTAAAACCAGCTTGAACATCTGGAAGTTCAAGGTTCACGTATTGCTGAAGCCTGGCTTGGAGAATTTTGAGCATTGCTTTACTAGCATGTGAGATGAGTGCAACTGTGCGGTAGTTTGAGCATTCTTTGGCATTGCCTTTCTTTGGGATTGGAATGAAAAGTGACCTTTTCCAGTCCTGTGGCCACTGCTGAGTTTTCCAAATGTGCTGGTATATTGAGTGCAACACTTTCACAGAATCATCTCTTAGGATTTGAAATAGCTCAACTGGAATTCCATCAATTCCGCTAGCTTTGTTCGTAGTGATGCCTCCTAAGTCCCACTTGACTTCACATTCCAGGATGTCTGGCTCGAGGTGACTGACCACACCATTGTGATTATCTGGGTCATGAAGCTCTTTTTTGTACAGTTCTTCTGTGTATTCTTGCCATCTTTTCTTAATATCTTCTGCTTCTGTTAGGTCCATACCATTTCTGTCCTTTATGAAGCTGATCTTTGCATGAAATATTCCCTTGGTATCTCTGATTTTCTTGAAGAGATCTCTAGTCTTTCCCATTCTGTCGTTTTCCTCTATTTCTTTGCATTGATTGTTGAGGAAGGCTTTCTTATCTCTCCTTGCTATTCTTTGGAACTCTGTATTCAGATGCTTATATCTTTCCTTTTCTCCTTTGCTTTTCATTTCTCTTCTTCTTAAAGCTATTTGTAAGGCCTCCTCAGACAGCCATTTTGCTTTTTTGCATTTGTTTTCCATGAGGGTGGTCTTGATCCCTGTCTCCTGTATAATGTCACAAATCTCCATCCATAGTTCATCAGGCACTCTGTCTATCAGGTCTAGTCCCTTAAATCTATTTCTCTCTTCCACTGTATAATCATAAGGGATTTGATTTCGGTCATACCTGAATGGTCTAGTGGTTTTCCCCACTCTACACATGGACATCACCAGATGGTCAACACCAAAATCAGATTGATTATATTCTTTGCAGCTACAGGTCAAGAAGCTCTATACAGTCAGCAAAAACAAGACTGGGAGCTGACTGTGGCTTAGATCATTAACTCCTTGTTGCCAAATTCAGACTTAAATTGAAGAAAGTGGGGAAAGTGGGCATACAGATGGTCAACTGGTACATGAAAGTGAAAGTGAAGTCACTCAGTCATGTCCGACTCTTTGTGACCCCATGGACTACAGCCTACCAGGCTCCTCCATCCGTGGGATTCTCCAGGCAAGAATGCTGGAGTGGGTTGCCATTTCCTTCTCCAGGAGATCTTCCCAACCCAGGAATTGCACCCAGGTCTCCTGCATTGCAGGCAGACATTTTAGATATTCAATATCCATTAGTTATTAGAGAAAGGCAGATCAAAACTACAATGAGGTTATTATCTCAGACCAGTCAGAATGGCCATCATTAAAATATTTAGGAGTACTGGACATGGAACAACAGACTGGTTCCAAATAGGAAAAGGAGTACGTCAAGGCTGTATATTGTCATCCTGCTTATGTAACTTATATGCAGAGCACATTGTGAGAAATACTGGGCTGGATGTAGCACAAGCTGGAATCAAGATTGCTGAGAGAACTATCAATAACCTCATATATGCAGATGATACCACCCTTATGGCAGAAAGTAAAGAAAAACTAAAGAGCCTGTTGATGAAAGTGGAAGAGGAGATTGAAAAAGCTGGCTTAAAGCTCAGCATTCAGAAAACGAAGATCATGGCATCCAGTCCTATCACTTCATGGCAAATAGATGGGGAAACGGTGGAAACAGTGGCTGACTTTATTTTTCTGCGATCCAAAATCACTGCAGATGGTGATTGCAACAATGAAATTAAAAGACGCTTACTCCTTGGAAGGAAAGTTATGACCAACCAAAACATCATATTAAAAAGCAGAGACATTACTTTGTCAACAAAGGTCCGTCCAGTCAGGTTATGGTTTTTCCAGTAGTCATGTATGGATGTGAGAGTTGGACTATAAACAAAGCTGAGCACCGAAGCATTGATGGTTTTGAACTGTGGTGTTGGAGAAGACTCTTGAGAGTCCCTTAGACTGCAAGGAGATCCAACCAGTCCATCCTAAAGGAGATCAGTCCTGGGTGTTCTTTAGAAGGAATGATGCTAAAGCCGAAACTCCAGTACTTTGGCCACCTCATGTGAAGAGTTGACTCATTGGAAAAGACCCTGATGCTGGGCAGGAGGAAAAGGTGACGACAAAATTTTGTAATAACTTAGAATGGAAAAGTATCTGAAAATAATATATGTGTGTGTGTGTGTGTGTGTGTGTGTGTATATATATATATATAAATATATATATATATATCTCCAAATCACTTTGCTGTATTCTTGACCCTAATGCAATGTAAATTAACTACTACAATTTTTTAAAAAAGAGGAAAAAAGAAAATATATTAGTTGCTGTACAGTTCAATATAACATGAAAGTAAGAAGAGTATTTTTGAGGATATCTTTGAAATTCCTAATTATATTAATGAGCAGATGGTAACATCATTATCCAACACAAGGCTTCAGGGGAAAAAAATAATTTTGTGCAAGATTTTGACATGTTTGCTTTCCATTACCACTGTACCAAGGTAGGTGGGGATGTCTAACGGACAATGGAGATGAATTCTGAAATTTCAAAGAGCTACAAAAAATGTAGTATCAGGCACTAGAGTTCATAGATTGGTTCATCATAGCAGAGTGTGCTCAAAGCAAAGTACTGTGAACTAAGGACACTGTGTTAGAGATGAGAGATAGCCCTCCTGTATCTCTCATCATACCCTTCTCTTGCCACTCTCGAAGCCCTAATCATTTTATATCCTAAGTATTTATTTGCTACTGTTTTCTTTGTGATGCTCTAAATTGCCAAAAAGAGTCTTGAGGTTAAACAAAAATATATTTGGGTATAATATTGCAAGTCTTTGGAAATCTCACATTTTTATTTTCCTTAGAAATTCATAAAGGGAGACAGAATGGTACAGTGTTTAAGACCACAGATTCTGAGGCGAGACTGCCTGGTTTCAAATCACAGCAAATAGCTATGAGATATTAGGTGATGTCTTTCATTTCACTTTAACTTGGTATATATGTATATATTTGCAAGGCCAAAGGGCTTGCAAGATCTTAGTTTCCTGACCCAGTATTGATCCCATGCCCTCGGCATTAAAAGCAGTGTCTTAACTGGACTGCTGAGGAATTTCCTTCATCTTGTTTTTTATCACCCATAAAACACAGAGATAATAGTGGTACTTATTTGCTGGGATGTCATGCATATTAAGCAACTTAATATTCATGTAACAATTAGAATATTATCTGTGACAAATTAAATGCAATAAGAGTATTTGCTAAATAAATGCTAATTACTTTAGTAGATTTCTGTGGACTCTGTTTACATGTATGAAAGGAAGGGAATCAAGCCTGACATTTCTTGAAAACTATAAAGGATTACTTTTTTGTTTACTTGGACAATTGTTATCTATTTAAATCCTGAAATGATGAATGAACCTGAAAAATGATGATGTGCATGTTTCTATATTTTCTATTCTAATTTTAACTGTAGGATAGCTTGCCTTTTCAAATTGTTAAATATGTGTTTATTTGTGTTTAATCCATAGGAAAGGTCATAGGAAAAACATTGACAGTTGGAGATATCCAAACAAAGTATCACAGTATGTCCCCAGTAAAGCTTGAAAAATTTAACATTGCATGTGACAATCATTCCAGTAGCAGTGATAAATGTCACTTTTCAGTTTGTCCTAAAATAATGGCAACAGTGCAAATGAGAAGGGGAGTATGTGAAAAAATAGAATTATGGTGCATATCATGTTTGAAATCTCTGTTACTTATTATAACATGCCAGCCCCTTAATTTCTGAAATTTGAAAGGCACACATATTGTGTGCTTATAAGGACCTTGATACACAAGAGTAGTTATTAGACAAATAGACTTAACCTTCTTAAAAAGCAGAGACATTACTTTGCCAACAAAGGTCCATATAGTCAAAGCTATGGTTTTTCCAGTAGTCATGTATGGATGTGAGAGTTGAATCATAAAGAAAGCTGAGCGCCGAAGAATTGATGCTTTTGAACTGTGGTGTTGGAGAAGACTCTCTTGATAGTTCCTTGGACTGCAGGGAGATTAAACCAATCAATCCTAAAGGAAACCCGTCCTGAATATTCGTTGGAAGGACTGATGCTGAAGCTCCAATACTTTGGCCACCTGGCACTGATGCTGGGAACAATTGAAGACAGGAAGAAAAGGGAGCGACAGAGGATGAGATGGTTGGATGGCATCACCGACTTGATGGACATGAGTTTGAGCAAGCAAGCTCTGGAAGTTGGTGATGGACAGGGAAGCCTGGTGTGCTGCAGTCCATGGGGTTGCAAACACTGACATGACTGAGCAACTGAACTGACTGAGACTGAACCTCACCTGGGAACTTAGAAATGCAGAGCAGAGTCTCAGCCTTCCACCAGCTCTCTGAATTGCTGCTGCTGCTAAGTCGCTTCAGTTGTGTCTGACTCTGTGCAACCCCATAGACAGCAGCCCACCAGGCTCCTCTGTCCCTGGGATTCTCCAGGCAAGAATACTGGAGTGGGTTGCCATTTCCTGAATTACAAACTCCTTTTTAACAAGATTTACAAGTGATTTTATAAATATTAAAATTCAAGGGTAATTGAGTGAGGACACCTGGAAATCAGTAATGATTGACAACAGATAGAGTTTTGGAGAGTAAAGACAAAACAAACAACCCCCCACCCCCGTGGCTCCACATCACCAGATTTTTGAAACCTTTCTATGTTTAAAGATTACATTATTTTTATCCACAAATATTTATTAAAAACATTCTAAAGAAATTATAGTCCAACAAATAAAAAAGTTTGCTCTGTGCTAATCAGTGTTGTGGATTCTAAAGATTCAATGATGAACAAAATAGGCAAGATTCTTTATACTCAAGGTGTTAATGTTTCAGTTCAGTTCAGTCTCTCAGCCATGTCCAACTCTTTGGGACCCCATGAATTGCAGCACGCAGGCCTCTCTGTCCATCACCAACTCCTGGAGTTCACTCAGACTCACATCCATTGAATCAGTGATGCCATCCAGCAATCTCATCCTCTGTTTTTCCCTTCTCCTCCTGCCCTCAATCCCTCCCAGCATCAGAGGCTTTTCCAATGAGTCAACTCTTCTCATGAGGTGGCCAAAGCACTGGAGTTTCAGCTTTAGCATCAGTCCTTCCAAAGAAATCCCAGGGCTGATCTCCTTTAGGATGGACTGGTTGGATCTCCTTGCAGTTCAAGGGACTCTCAAGAGTCTTCTCCAACACCATAGTTCAAAAGCATCAATTCTTTGGTGCTCAGCTTTCTTCACAGTCCAACTCTGACATCCATACATGACCACTGGAAAAACCATAGCCTTGACTAGATGGACCTTTGTTGGCAAAGTAATGTCTCTGCTTTTGAATATGCTATCTAGGTTGGTCATAACTTTCCAAGGTGTTCTAAAACAACTATAGGAAATTCCTTTTTTTTTTTTTTTTTAAATTGGAATATAATTGCTTTACAACGTTCTGTAAGTTTCTGTTGTACAATTAAGTGAATCAGGTGTAAACATACATGTGTTCCCTCCCTCTTGAACCTCATTCCCACCTCAACTCAAGGAAATTCTTAAGAGCAAGAATCTAAACAAGTAGGCTTCTCTAGACTTGTGGGATTTTTCCTGATAACCTTTTACATATTCAGTTGTATATCACTCACATTTAGTCACTGCCTAGTTCTTATTCATATTCTGGGGCCAGATTCCTAGGTTCAAATCCTGGCTCAGTCTTTCTGTTGCCATATAGATTGGTTTTCTTATTTTAAAAATGGGAAAAATAATAGTGTCTTCATCAGGATATTTTATGAAGGTCAATGGGATTAATATAGACACAGTACTCAGGATTTGGTATGATTTATGTAAGTATGAGAGACTTTCATTGGTGTTGTTAGAAAGTTATCAGTGGTGCTTTTCTCTCTTCTGAATATGAGTTTTAAGGAACTAGTTCAAGTTTTGGAATGTGCAAAAAGTCTATGGCAAAACCAGCTGCCAGTAAAGGAGTGAAGAGTGTGCAAAATGGGTCAAGGGGGTTAAAAGTCACATACTTCTGTCAGTAAAGTAAGTCATGGGGATATACTGTACAGCTTGGTGACAGTATAGTTAATAATATTGTATTGCATATTTGAAAGTTGCTTAGAGAGTGAATCTTAAAAGTCCTAATCATAAGAAAAAGTTTATAAAATAACTCCTTTTGTATGGTGACAGGTGATAACTAGATTTATTGTGATGATCATTTCACAGTGCATAGAAATGTCAAATCATTATGTTGTACACCCGAAACTAATATAATGTTACACGGCATTTATACCTAAATTTAAAAAAGAAAATCATCCTAGGATTTTGAAACATCTCCATTAGTTAAGATGTCAAATGGTGACTACATGTTGATAGAGAAGACTGGCTTCTACAGATTCTAACCAAGATTGAAAACCTGAACAAGAAGATACTGATTTTAAATTTGGCATTTTAAATTCCTGATTTAAAATTCCTGCATTTTGTGCAATCTCAGATAATTGTTTGTTTTCTGTTCTGCTCATCTAATTTGCTTTAAATTATGCTTACGTCTCCAAGCTTTTTGTCTTTAATCTCAGCTCCTCTCTTGGTAAGTTTTGTTGGTAAATGAGTAGGAAGTTAATTCTTGCTTACCTTGATTTCCTTTCTAATTTTTTCATTTATTTTAGTTAAATCTCTCCAAGCACTGATTTGTTCCTTTTAAGCAGTATAATAATATTTAAAGCCTCACAAAACTAGTAAAGCCACTTAATTAATCACATAGTGATTCTATTCATGGGATATTTTTTCTTGTGCAAGTAGACATAGGATTTCTATAATTCAGATATATTACTAATTCTTCACACATTTGAAATGTTTATTTCTGAAGTAGCCTTTCCTTTTAGAACTGAAGGATAATACAAACCAGGTGTATTATATGCACACCTGTATACAAGTTCTTCACGGTTGTGTCTTGGTCAAACAATGCCCATTTCTCCTCCCCACTTCCTACCTGGGTACTCTGCTACTCAAAGCCCAGCATTTTGCATCTCATCTCCATGCCTTTCCCTACACCAGTATTTCTTAAAAGTGTGGCCTGGGGATTAAACCCTTTCAGAAGAACTGAGACGTCAGACTATGTTTTGTAACATTAAGGAACTGTTTAACGTTTTTCATCCTCATTCTTTTAGGATTGTACAGGGATGATTTCAAGAGGCTCCATGGCATACAATTTTACAGTAGATTGGAAGCAGATATGAGAAACCACCTACCTACCATTAACACGGACACTATAGAAATCTATAAAAATGCAAAACCAGGCCCTTCTTTACCTTTCTGTCTTAGAGGATAATTTTTCAATAAAAAATGTATTTATATATTAGCATTTAATGAGATTATTTTAATGAATGAATAAAATAATTGTTTCCAATGACCTTTGTTTTAACATACTACAGTAAAGATTGCTAGATTAAAACTATGTAAAAAAAATCATTAGGGGGTCTGCATTAATTTTTAAGAGTGGAAAGGGTTTCTAAAGCCAAAATGCTTGAAAACTTCTGGTATCCACTCTTCTTGGCATGGTTGAGACAAGGAAGAAGGTGGTGGTTGCCCCCCAGTCATACATGTAGTCTCCTATACTCTCTGACAATTTTATACTCTACCCACAAAACTCTGCCTCTGCAGAGGGAAAGAAAGAGTGATAGATTCATTTTGATATTTGGCAAAACTAATACAATTATGTAAAGTTTAAAAATAAAATAAAATTAAAAAAAAAAAAAGAGTGATAGAGTGAGCCAAAGAAAATGTGAGTTGCTATGTGGATAAGTCTCCATTCTAGATAATCAAGTGCCATGGTATAGGCACTTGATGAGATGACATTGCTTTATTATTTTGTAAAATAAATATTAGAATAACAAATAAAACAGAGTAATTGTGACTGATTATATAAAGTACTTGAAGGGACTTCTTTGAATTTTTATGAATCCAAGTCTATCGCTTTTTATAAAGATGAGGAAACTAAAGCCAGTTTTTATAAAGGGACTGACCTCTTAGTAACCAAAAAAAAGAAGAATCAGAACTCAAGTTTAGGCATTTAGGTTTATTGTACTACCATGTATCTCATAAACTTGAATTTCTTTCTATGTTTTCAATTAGGATAAATTTTACTCTAATTATATAGAAGTGTATGCATAATACTGAATCCCTGGATAAAAGCCTAGCATAAGAAGTAAAAGATCTGGAAAGGAACATTGAGAAAGTATAAATGAATGGTTAATATTTGTCAGATGATTAGGTATAGAAGTTCAATTCAGCTTTCAAAACAGCACATGCAATTCTCCCTATAATTTTTGCAAATTATTCCAATAGCCTATAATACTCTTCATTTGATGATTCTAAAGGGCTTATAATTACGTCTCAACTTTTAAAACCATATCATTATCCATTCAGTTAACAGAGTGCATTGATAAAAATCACAGTATCCTCTGGTGTACACTAAAATTGTTAAGCTGAATAATTTATGCAAATTACTTATAGAGTTAATATATGTTAAATATGTTTAATTACACTACAGAACTTAGTTCACAGCAGCACATACAATTATTTTTAATTATAAAAACAGATATTTTGGAGATTTATGCTCAACCCATTATACTGCTAGTTTATACTGCTTTACTTTGTTGCTTCCAGAAATAAATTAAAGAAAACAGATTAATAATTTGTGCCAGAATCTTGTTACTGAAAAGCTTATATATATTTAATTTTAGCATTTTCCAAGACTTAAAAGCTATCAACTGCTTTTGGGACTGTATTTAAAATAAATACTTATTACCAAGAGATGGTAGGAAACTTGACAAAGAACAGTTTAGAGACATAATGATGTTTATCTTTGGGAAACAAAACTGAGGGGATAATGATGACAGCAACTTTGGTTTTCATTATAAGCTTTTCTTTATTACTCGATTGCTAATCATATATATATATTACTTTGATTAAAAAGTCAAATGTAAGAAAATGCACTTGTGCATACACAATACTAGAAAATAATGTTTACCCATCACTTTCTGGCACTAAATATTTATGTTATTTTGATTTATATAGAATAGATGGCAAATAATGGATGTTCAAATGTTACAGAAAGAACTAATGACATAATTAAACCTTATTCACTTTAGGTGGATTCTTTACCAACTGAGCCACTAGGGAAGTCCATAATTAAAACCTAAGAATTTCTAAATTTTAGGAAAAAAATATCCTTTCCATTGGTATAATATTTCTGCATCATAGTATTAAGTACTAGATTTATTGATATATGTACCCATCTGGGCAACAAAATCACATATTATTGAATTACATATTTCAATAATATTAAGGCAGTGATGTGATTTTCTATGGCAAAGTGTGAGTTTGAAATGACCCTACATCTACATGCAGTATACCAATCACCAGTTCAGGAAGTTATAAGATTTAATAGAATATTTATATGGGAAATAATATACTGATACTACATGATAGGAAAATACATTATTTGGTGAAACTCAAAATATATAATGTTAGTAGACTCCTTTAATGAAATTTAGCTACTATATTGAACATAGAATGCTCTTAAGTAAGCAAATAGAATTTCAGATTAAAGAATGTTTATGTAGTAGTACATTTCTAATAACTCTATATGCTGTACTAGTGCTAGAATAAATAAATACAGGGTATTTTTAGTAGCTTTTATAAAATCCAAAACTTTTCAAATAGATTGTTATATTGAACATGATATCAATAAGTACAAATCTTTCAAAATTAATCCACAGACATTGCAGCCATAAACTAAGGAATTTTAAACATAAAAGAGTGCCAAACTAAAAGTAAATGCACACCCTACTATCTTTAATTGGATGTTAAAATACTTGAAGCTTGCTTCAGTGATAAATGAAATTATAATATCCTACAAGGAGATTATTAAAAAATAAATAAAACTAGCACATTATTTATTTGCTGTTTTATCTCCAAATAGGTTTACCGTGAATTTTATTTAATATACTTTTCATGATTAAAAGTAGCAGATTTTTCTGTTGAAAGAATTTCTCGATAGGAATATGATCTTTTAATGAAGATAAACCTTTGTTAATTTATTATGTGGAATTTCATTATCTAACAGTCTCATTTGTTCTCTTCCCTATAATATGCTTTCTTGAGTGTTACACATCAGCCTTCTAATAGGGTTTTTCTAATCAATGAATCTAAGTCATGTACTGTAGGCTTTGACTATAGAGTCAAAGGGACTTTTGAATATAGAGCATCTGGAAACATATCATTATTGCCACTGTGTCAGTTGGTCAATAATGCTGTGTCAATTTTTCATAGAAATATTTGTATAAATTTTCTCCACACAATTATATTTCTTTCTTTATTATAAATAAGCACTAAATACTCACCTCTGATTAATGGAAACATCCCCAGTGATCTCATGGCTCTCTGCTAGATTACAAACTGTTTTAATGTCAAAGAACCTTCCTTTTCACTTGGTAAACACTTAGTGCTTATGTTGTGTTTGGCATGTCAAGGATATATTTTAGCTCTTTGTAAATAATCTCTTTCTTATGGTCACAATGTGATGTAATAATGCTGTGATAATAATACCCAATGCATTTGCAAGACTTATTATATGCCAAGTTGTTTTAAGCAATTTGCCTTTATATTAGCTGATTTAATCCTCACAGTAACTTCTTGATGTTAATATTAGTCTTATCTCAATGTACAGGCACGAACAAAGATGTCAAATAATTTTCTCAGGGCCATATAGCAAATCAGAGCAAGATTTTGAAATCAGGTCATTGAACACCAAAATTCATTCTATGCAATAATGCCAATTTTTGCCAAAATTCGTGCTAATTTTTATTAAGGCATGAAGCCTCTTAACACATATTTCTAGTAGAGAATTCTCAAAAATTTAGTTTTATGATTGTTAAATCAAACATGCAAAAAGTCAAGACATGTGTGTTTCTGAAGCAGTATTCTCAAAGGTGACTGGAATACAGTGCAGAGAGAGATACATAAGACATTCCACTGGCAGTTGAGGAAAAATATTAATTTTGTGTTGCTATTATATTTGTTGGTTTTCCCTTTCTAAATTTTGGGGCTGTTTTCTTTTTTAATATATAAACCCTACTATAAGGCACAATAAAGAACAGAGATGGTATGGACCTAACAGAAGCAGAAGATATTAAGAACAGTTGGCAAGAATACACAGAAGAACTATACAAAAAAGATCTTAATGACCCAGATAACCATGATGGTGTGATCACTTACCTAGAGCCAGATATCCTGGAGTGTGAAGTCAAATGACCCTTGGGAAGCATCACTACAAACAAACCTAGTGGAGGTAATGGAATTCCGGCTAAACTACTTCAAATCCTAAAAAATAATGCTGTTAAAATGCTACTTATCTTTGACAAAGGAGGCAAGAATATACAATGGATTAAAGACAATCTCTTTAACAAGTCGTGCTGGGAACTCTGGTCAACCACTTGTAAAAGAATGAAACTAGAACACTTTCTAACACCATACACAAAAATAAACTCAAAATGGATTAAAGATCTAAACGTAAGACCAGAAACTATAAAACTCCTAGAGGAGAACATAGGCAAAACACTCTCTGACATACATCACAGCAGGATCCTCTATGACCCACCTCCCAGAATATTGGAAATAAAAGCAAAAATAAACAAATGGGACCTAATTAGCCTTAAAAGCTTCTGCACATCAAAGGAAACTATTAGCAAGGTGAAAAGACAGCCTTCAGAATGGGAGAAGATAATAGCAAATGAAGCAACTGACAAACAACTAATCTCGAGAATATACAAGCAACTCCTACAGCTCAACTCCAGAAAAATAAATGACCCAATCAAAAAATGGGCCAAAGAACTAAATAGACATTTCTCCAAAGAAGACATACAGATGGCTCACAAACACATGAAAAGATGCTCAACATCACTCATTATCAGAGAAATGCAAATCAAAACCACTATGAGGTACCATTTCACACCAGTCAGAATGGCTGTGATCCAAAAGTCTACAAGTAATAAATGCTGGAGAGGGTGTGGAGAAAAGGGAACCCTCTTACACTGTTGGTGGGAATGCAAACTAGTACAGCCACTATGGAGAACAGTGTGGAGATTCCTTAAAAAACTGGCAATAGACCTGCCTTATGATCCAGCAATCCCACTGCTGGGCATACACACTGAGGAAACCAGAAGGGAAAGAGACACGTGTACCCCAATGTTCATCGCAGCACTGTTTATAATAGCCAGGACATGGAAGCAGCCTAGATGTCCATCAGCAGATGAATGGATAAGAAAGCCATGGTACATATACACAATGGAGTATTATTCAGCCATTAAAAAGAATACATTTGAATCAGTTCTAATGAGGTGGATGAAACTGGAGCCCATTATACAGAGTGAAGTAAGCCAGAAAGAAAAACACCAATACAGTATACTAAGGCATATATATGGAATTTAGAAAGATGGTAACAATAACCCTGTGTACGAGACAGCAAAAGAGACACTGATGTATAGAACAGTCTTATGGACTCTGTGGGAGAGAGGGAGGGTGGGAAGATTTGGGAGAATGGCATTGAAACATGTAAAATATCATGTATGAAAAAAAAATGCTACACTCAATATGTCAACAAATTTTGAAAACTCAGCAGTGGCCACAGGACTGGAAAAGGTCAGCTTTCATTGCACTCCCAAAGAAGAGCAATGCTAAAGAATGCTCAAACTACCAAACAATTGAATTCATTTCAAATGATTTCAAGATAATGCTAAAATCCTTCAAGCTAGGCTTCAACAGTAAGTGAACCAAGAAAGTCCAGAGGTATAAGCTAAATTTAGAAAAGGGGGAGGAACCAGAGATCAAATTACTGACATCAACTGGATCATTGAGAAAGCAGGAGAATTCCAGAAAAAAACATCTACTTCTGTTTCATTAGCTATGCTAAAGCCTTTGAGTGTGTGGATCACAACAAACTGTGGAAAATTTTTAGAGATAGAAGTACCAGACCACCTTACCTGCCTCCTGAAAAACCTGTATGCAGAGCAAGAAGCAACAGTTAGAACTGGGCATGGACCAATGGACTGGCTCAAAATTGGGGAAGAAGTATGTCAAGGCTGTATATTGTCCCCTGCTTATTTAACTTCTCTGCAGAGTAAATCATGCAAAATGCTGGGCTAGATGAAACACAAGTTGGAATCGAGATTGCCAGGAGAAATATCAATAACTTCAGATATGCAGATGACACCACCCTTATGGCAGAAAGCAAAGAGGAACTAAAGAGCCTCTTGATGAAGGTGAATGAGGAAAGTAAAAAAGCTGGCTTAAAACACAACGTTTAAAAAATGAAGATCATGGCATTTGGTCCCATCACTTCATGGGAATTAGATGAGGAAACAATGAAAACAGTGACAGACTATTTTCTTGGCCTCCAAAATCACTGTGGATGGTAACTGCAGCCATGAAATTGAATGATACTTTCTCCTTGGAAGAAAAGCTATGACAAACCTAGACAGCATATTAAAAAGCAGAGACAACACTTTGCTGCCAATGGTCCATTTAGTCAAAGTTATGGTTTTTCCAGTAGTCATGTATGGATGTGAGATTTGGACAATAAAGAAGGCTGAGCACTGAAGTATTGATGCTTTCCAACTGTGGTGTTGGAGAAGACTCTTGAGAATTCCTTGGAGAACAAAGTGATCCAACCAGTCAATCCTAAAGGAAATCAGTCCTGAATGTTCATTGGAAGAACCAATGCTGAAGCTGAATCTCCAATACTTTGGCCACCTGATGAGGAGAACCAACTCATTGGAAAAGACCCTGATGCTGGGAAAGATTGAAGGCAGGAGAAGGGGATGACAATTGCTGGGTAGCATTACTAACTCAATGGACATGAGTTTTAGCAAACTCTGGGATGTGGTGAAGGACAGGGAAGCCTGGTGTGCAGCTCATGGGGTTGCAAAGAGTCAGACATGGCTGAATGACTGAACTGACTGATAGAAATATATTGTATGATTTATAAATGAATAATATAAAGTATTGTGGTACCTGTGTACTTTTAAAACTTTCTTATAAGTATATTATTTGTAAACTTTAGAAATAAACATCTTCTAGAGATTGTCCAGAATTAAGGGAGAAGTAGGGGCTTCCTTTGTGGCTCTGCTGGTAGAGAATCCACCTGCATTGTGGGAGACCTGGGTTTGATCCCTGGGTTGGGAAGATCCCCTGGAGAAGGGAAAGGCTACCCACTCCAGTATTCTGGCCTAGAGAATTTCATGGACTGTATAGTCCATGGGGTTGCAAAGAGTTGGACACGACTGAGCAATTTTCACTTTTTCTTTCACTTTCAATGGTATTAAGTTGTTTTTTTTCGAATCTTGCTGGAGGGACTCTCTTAAACTTTCATAGCGGTCCAGCGGTGAAGACTGCTCTTTCAATGCAGGTGAGGCCCAGGTTCAATCCCTGGTCAGGGAACTAGATCTCACATGTCACAGGTAAAGATTCCACATGCCCAATGAAGATCAAAGATCCCACATGCTGCAACTAAGACCTAGCACAACCACATAAATAGATTTGGGAGCTTCCTTGGTGGCTCAAACAGTAAAGAATCCACCTGCACTGCGGGATGCCTGGGTTCAATCCCTGGGTGGGAATTTCTCCTAGAGGAGGACATGACAACCCACTCCAGTATCCTTGCCTGGAGAATCCTCGTGGACAGAGGAGCCTGGTGGGCCACAGTTCATAGGATTGCAGAGAGTCAGACATGACTGAGCTACTAAGTAATGCACTGCACTACACAAGGGTAATAAGTGGCTTCCCTAGTGGCTCAGAATGTAAAGAGTCTGCCTGCAATGCAAGAGACCCAGGTTCAATCCGAGTTGGGAAGATCCCCTGGATAAGGGAAAAGCTATCCACTATAGTATTCTTGCTGGAGAATTCAATGGATAGAAGAGGCTGATGGGCTGCCATCTATGGGGTTGCACAGAGTCGGACACGACTGAGTGACTAATGCTTTCACTCACACAAAGATAATAAGGCATACACCAATCTTTGCTAGAATGTGTTAGAGTAGTTTTGTTTTGTTTGAGCCTACTTTCCTCATCTATATGATGGGAATATTTAATGCCTTTATCCTGGGTGGCTCAGACAGTAAGGAATCTGCCTGCAATGCAGAAGACACAAATTTGATCCCTGGGTCGGGAAGATCCTCTGGAGAAGGGAATGGCTTTCCACTCCAATATTCTTGCCTGGAGAATCCCATGGACAGAGAAGCCTAGTGGGCTACAGTCCATGGGGTTGCAAAGATTCAGACAGAGACTAACACTTTCTCTTTACTTTCTCATAGTTGTATCACTATGATTAAATAAATAAATATGTGTGAATTTTTCAAAAGCAGAAATCTTTACAAAATTGCTCATCGCTCAAGTATTGCTCACCAACACTTTGAAATGCCATTTCAAGTATTTGGGACAAGCTCATAAGAAAGAAATTTTTGTGCATTGAATCTTCTGGGTCCATTTATGGTTAAGTCATCTGGTTGATGTTTGGCATGACTGGCATGAAACAGACAGTTCCTGGGAGAAAAATATCCTCTTAGAGGCACTGTCTCTACCACTTTACTTGCTGCTGCTGATATTTCTGAAGTGCATTAATAGGCTTTTAGGAAACCACATTAGTGTCTGGCCAAGCAGTTCTGAGCTTGGTTCAAATGAACAAATTAAAAAAATCTGAAAAGGAATAAAGTCATTTTTTCTTTTCTTTAAAGCTCCCACCCAAAATAAAATAAAAAATATAAATAAGTCAATAAGTTGAGATGTGACTATATCCAGTTAGTAGATACTAATACTTCTCCTGAAAGTGTCTATATTATCCCCAGGGCACACATCTAGGTATTCTCTATTACCACTTTAGATTTTAGCTTAGTAAACATAATCAGTAAATTTCTACTGGCAACAGTAACCTATATTTTAGTATATAAAATCTGTTTATTAATTAAAGTAGGCATATCATAGAGTTTCATTTTATTTCTATTTTTCTATATTTAAAGTGCAGAAATGCATAAGCATTTCCCAAGTGATCTATAGAATATCAATCCTGTAGGCTTTCTTTTGTTAACCTAACATTCGTTACAAAATATGGAAGTTTACATAAGCATATGATTGAGAAGTCTGAGTATTTTGAATATTCCAGATCCCCTGGAGGAGGTCATGGCAACCCAATCCAGTATTCTTGCCTGGAGAATCCCCATGGACAGAGGGGCCTGGTAGGCTGCAGTCCATGGGGTCTCAAAGAGTTGGACATGACTAAGAAACTAAGCACAGCAAATTTATTTGACCCAGAAAGATTTTGGATTTTGTTTGTTTGCTAATATTACAAGGAACTAAAATTTATAAAATAGGATGGAATATACCAGGATATAGATTTCTTATTGATAAGTTGTTCTGCTGCTGCTGCTAAGTCACTTCAGTCGTGTCCGACTCTGTGCAACCCCATAGATGGCAGCCTGCCAGGCTCCCCCGTCCCTGGGATTCTCCAGGCAAGAACACTGGAGTGGGTTGCCATTTCCTTCTCCAATGCATGAAAGTGAAAAGTGAAGGTGAAGTCTCTCAGTCGTGCCCAACTCTTCTCGACCCCATGGACTGCAGCCTACCAGGCTCCTCTGTCCATGGAATTTTCCAGGCAAGAGTACTGGAGTAGGTTGCTATTACCTTCTCCCATAAGTTGTTCTTCAGTAACTCAAATCAGATGATTAGAAAATGCCAAAGTAGAAATGAAAGTTCTGCAAATTTTTGTTTTGCCATAGAACTTAAGTTATTTTACCCGAAGAATATTTACAACAATATAAGGGTAAATGATATACAATTCTAAAATGCCTATTTTTGTATTATTTAACTAAGAAAAATAAGATTTTTGTTAGCCTTCCATGAGAAAATGTACATCTGCTTGGTGAAAACATATTTTTTAAAGCGACTATACCATGCCCCTGTCAATTAACTATAGAATACATGTTAAGATGAGAAAAAGGTATCATGATGACATCCACAATTATGATATCCAGTACACATGCAAAATGGCAACCCACTCCAGTATTCTTGCCTGGAAAATCCCATGGACGGAGGAGCCTGGTAGGCTGCAGTCCATGGGGTCGCCAAGAGTCGGGCACGACTGAGCAACTTCACTTTCACTTTTCACTTTCATGCATCAGAGAAGGAAACGGCAACCCACTCCAGTATTCTTGCCTGGAGAATCCCAGGGACAGAGGAGCCTAGTGGGCTGCCATCTATGGGGTCACACAGAGTCGGACACGACTGAAGTGACTTAGCAGCAGCAGCAGCAGCACACATGCAAAGGACACAGAGTACATATTCCTCTCATGCCCTCACTCCTCTCTACTGGAGTTGTTTGATGTACTTTCCACCCTGCAGTAAAAAATGGCATGACAATGGAGCTAACAAAATAAAAGAAGACTTGATAACACACTAGCTGCTGTCTCATAATTCAGTCTTCATATGATCCCTTACAGCAATGTGACACACAAGGTATTTCAAACCACCTTCCCAATACAAACTAGATACAAGACAAGTTCTGAATGAAACACAAGAAATATTCCTGTACACTCATAGTTAAGAATCAAAGAATTTAAGGAAAATCTTTGACAAAATCCTTAGAGGAAGTAAGAATAGATGTGGCTATTCTGTTTACATTTGACAACACCAGAATCCCAGAGACTTAGATAATAAAGGTTATACAGAGAACAAAAGACAATATCTATGGTATTTGGGGAAATCTCCTGTACACTAGATTGACTTTCAAATAGATCATCCAACAAATGTACATACATTTATATTAGTATTTTAATTGTAACAATAGAGATATTGTGAATGCTTATCAACTTATCTACCAATTTTATATGCATATATATGTATACATCTTTAGATGAATTCCATAAACTTAAAGCTGAGCAATTGTGAAAGTATTCTTAAAGTATGATACTATTCATGTATAGTATTGGAACAGGTAAACTATACTCTTATTTTATAAATATATATATGTATATATATATATATGAGCATAGGAATTATAATTACTGATTAGATGACTAGTAACCTAGAGGATGAGGGAATGATATAGTTTGTGAACATTGTTCAGAAGGTTTCCATTTTATTGATGGAGTTAAATTTTTAAGCTTGATTGTAAGGATATGGAAATTCACTTTATTATTTTTTATGTCTTTCTTATGTTTCACATGTTTAACAGGTAAATCAATTACTCAATTCACCCTTGAGAAAAGCTGGAGGACTTCTAATAGTTTAATTTTCATAGTCATTGGTTGTGTTTTGGAGCTAACTTTCTAACGTAATGTACGCTAAAACTATCAAATTTTATCAACAAATGATGAAAATTTCCTTTTTTGTTGAGTTTCCTTGTGGTCTAGTGGCTGGGACTCCATGCTCCCAATACAAGGGACCTGGATTCGATCTTTGGTCAGGGAACCAGATCCCACATGTTTTAGCTAGAGTTTACATTCTGCAACCAAGGATCCTGTGTGCTACAACTATAAGTTCCAGTGCAGACAAATAAATCATTTTTTTAAATTTCCTGTTTTGGAAATGGACTTAAAATAAATAAATTTAATCTTTTACAAATTTTATTTTGATATTTTGGCATAAGGTTGCCACAAACTAATTTTTAAAGAGTGTGTTCTCATCTTGTGGGAGGTAAAGAAAAATCTTGACTTTTCAAAAGAGCGTAAGGTGCTTTTGATTCTGCCATCTTAAGAGGCTTTATATTAATTTCAGAATGATTCCTCTGAAAGTGTTCATTCATCCCCCATGCTTCCCAAACTCCCTCTTCTCCAATACTGAGGTTGAAGGAAGTGGTGAGAGATTGCTGTATTGTTGAAAATAGAAGAAAGTGAATTAAATAATGCTTATTATAATGATGCGAACAAAGTATTTGTCCAGTTAATATTGATGACTGAAAAGTACTGTTAGGAAGTGGAGCAAACAAGCTCTAGGACGGTCCAATGGCTGGGAGGGAAAGGCATTAGGTTTTGCCCTAGTGGTTCCACTGGTGTCACTGGGCCATTACTGCAAGATTTTTCCACAGAAACTTGTTTCTGGTGCAAACTTTAGGACTATCTCAACAACATTAACATGACTCCAACTCCAACCCAAACCCTGATTATAAGGGAGAGTTTTTTAAAGGAGTTTTTAAAGGGAGAATTTCAAATATGTAACAGCTGAGCATATTGGAAATGATTATTTCAGATTTTTTTGGATTCAGGAAAACCAGTTGATAAATGAGGTAAAAAGTAGGTTTTCTGATTATTTTAAGGGTCTTGCTAAAGGAAAATTAACTTGCCTTACACACTCTATGTAACTTATAAAGTTTGAGAGAATTGTACTCCACTATTCATTCTGTTCGATATGTTAACCTTTTCTTCATGATACTTAAGTTACCTAAAGATAGTGTGGTATTTAAGGGCCAGTTTTATGGATGTTGTATAAGAGAAGTAGAAATATGAGAGTTATTATAGATTTTTCTGGATAAGAGCCTGCATAAAATAGGTGATATTCTGTTCTGTAGCTCTGTACTTGAGTCACTGCAAGAACATATTAAATAAATATTATAGTAAATAGAGTAATAGAAAAAGGACAGTATCTATTATGTAATCAAATACGAATAGATTGTTGAAAAGGTTTATATCCAATATCTCAAAATGCTTGAACAAGCAATACATTCAATTACATATGCTCTTGGAATTATAAATCCATGTTCTCACACATATATAGCTATTACTACTTGTGATCCATATTTCATTACTTTAACCTTACATGTAAGCCAGTTGTCTGTTTTATATGCAGGACCTCAGCTGCTCTGTCTACAGAGGTGATGTAAAATTTCTACTTGAATAGCAATAAATCATGTTAATTTAGCCCTAGTCAAATGAAACATGATAGAAGGGATGAAAGAAGAATAGGAATGAGAATGGTCAAAACAGATTACTGAGTGTAAGAATTTGCACAGTTAAAGTGATGCACTGATATTGGGTTAAATACTTCCAGCTATGAAACAAAAATTTAGATCAGCAGGAGTGTTTGTATAATTACAATAATCTATTGATAGTTAAACTGGATAAAATGATTTTGTATGTTTTGATTGTAATATGGTGTCCTCTTACTAATTCAGTGAACACAATTCAATTAGTTTCAAAAATGAGGTGAAAATGGACCACCTGCCAAAGGGTAATAAGATAAAAATGAGTTGCACTGGAAATATAAACAGTGACCACAGATTGATTTAATAAGGAAACACCTTATTCAGTCCTCTTTCTACCACATTATGTTCTTAAAATGAGATTTAATGTAATTGGTTTCACCTATCAGTGCCTGCAAAATTAACATGCTTACCTAATATTGACTCAAAAATCTCTCTTAAGCAGTGTTTTCCTAAAGAGAATGGCTAACTTATCTATACAGTTCTGCATTTTCTATCATCTACCTTTATTATCAAAGTTCTGTTTGGGAAAAACATGAACATGAACATGTGTATTGTTTTGCATGTCTTTTTGTATTTTCCAAGGTCCTTGAATTTTTATTCCTCAAAAAGCTTAAGAAATTAAAAACAAAGGGGAAATGTGGGGCTTTTATCTTATGCAAATATACAATGAAATTTTAGAAATCCTCTACTTGTCAGAAAGATTAGAATTCAAACTTCCAGATGATATTAACCCCTTTTTGCCCAGTATTATTTCTTCGATAAATAATGGCTTTGGATCCAAGCTTATATATAGTTAAAGGCTGAGGGTTCCAGCTATGACTGAATTCGACATGCCTACTCAACACCTTGTAATCACTCCATGACTTCAACACAATATCCTTTCTTAAGAGTGAATAAGAGGTTCTATTTGAATAAATTCATTTCTATTTTTTTAGAAAGGGCTTGTGTGTGACTCTTAATCTCCATCGAAGTGTAATTGCGTACTGAAAAAAAAAAATTGGTTATTGTCAGCCATCTGATACGCACTACAGAGAGCCTGGAAAAAGCATGATTCATTGATTTTAATCATGTTCAGATGAGCCACTTCAGAGACTGTCATGTAAAATAAATACCATGCAAAATAAAGGCAGTGTTTTAGATTACAGAATTGTTTAGAATGTCTACTTCCAAGATAAACTGATTTGGTTCTTGTTGACCTAAGACAAATAGACGTTATATATTTCTCCAACCCCTCAAAAACTGGTATATTCAGGATCAGCAGAGAATCATAATTTGGGGTCTGCAACCATGGGAAGCCATGTGCAAGTCATTCAACAGCAAGGGCAGAAGAATGCTTTTAGAAAGAGGAAAAGGAAATTAGAGAGTTGTAGTAAACAAAGAGTTCCTGGCTTTTCTTTGGCTGAGACCTTGCCAGGAATGAAGAGGGATCTTTGCTATTAGTCTCTGCTGTCATCACAGGGTATGACAGCTCCCCATTCTGGTTTCCTGATTTTATTTAATTGAGATTTCTGTTTATTAATTTTTTACTTTCTGAATATTATTTTTAGTTGAGTTGAAGTTAATTTGACTATGTTTGACTACAAAAGAAAAGTCGTTGCTAATTAATTGCTGAAACACAAATTGACAGGGCTTAATAATATAAAATAAAATATAGTATAATACAGAGAGGAGGAAAAAGTGTACTTAATGTAATTGGTCTACTTATTAACCCAAAAACTTCTGTCTAGTCTATATTATTCTATAGAGTGTGAATATATAACTCCCTTAACCTAATTCTGTCTATCCCCCTGCCTTAAAAAGCATCATTAATATTTCTGTTTTTATTATTTGAAAGATACAAAGATGATGCTGAGTTACTTTGTAGTGACATAATCCTGAAAAATTTCTGGTCTTATCAGGGTAAATTTCTAGCGACATCCAAGTCCCATCCTATATTTTTTATTTCCCCCTTCCAAGTTCTCATCATGTTAAAGGTATATGGATTTATCCTCTACAACTGAAACTGCCATATTAAATAGTATCCCCTCCATGAATATAAGTTGACAAGATGGACTTTATTAAAACGAATCGCCAGTCCAGGTTTGATGCATGATACAGGATGCTTGGGGCTGGTGCACTGGGATGACCCAGAGGGATGGTATGGGGAGGGAGGTGGGAGGGGGGTTCAGGATGGGGAACACGTGTACACCCATGGCGGATTCATGTTGATGTATGGCAAAACCAATACAATATTGTAAAGTAAAAAAAAAAAAAAAAAAAAAAAAAAAATTGAAAAAACTTGCTCCATGAAAGACACGTTCAAAAGAATAAAAATGCTCTCATCAAAATGGGCAAAAATAGTTGCAAAAGGCACAGTCTGATAACCTGTCTTAGTACACATTGCTTTAACAGAATAACACAGACTAGGTGGCTTATAATAAACATCTATTTCTCCTATTCTTAGAGATTGAGAAGTCTAAGTTCAGGACATGAACAAATTTGACATATTATGCATGCCCTCTTCCAGATTGTAGGCTGCCAGCTTCTTGCTGTATCCTCACAGGGCAGAAAGAGGGCAAGAAAACTCTCTGGAATACATTTTGTAAGGCACTAGTACCATTCATAAGTTTTCATGATTTAATTACCTCCCAGAGGTTCTACCTCCTAATGCTATCACATTAGAAGTTAGGATTCCAGCATTTGAATTTCGGAGAGACACAGATAATTTAGTCCATTGCAGACTGTTATCTAAAATATATGAAGAACTCTTAAATTCTTAAAATGTGAGAATAAGAAAACAAATAACCATATTAAAAATGACCAAAGACCTTAAGAGATACTTTCAAAGATATACAGTTGTCAAATAAGTGTATAAAAAGTTGATCTACATCATATGTCATCAGAGAAATACAAATTAAAACAATAGTTAGATACCACTACAAAACTATTAGAGGCTTCCCAGGTGATGCTAGAGATAAAGAACTCTCCTGCCAATGCAGGAGACATGAGAGATGTATGTTAGATCCCTGAGTCAGAAAGATCCCTGGACGAGAGCATGGCAACGCATTCTAGTATTCTTGCCTGGAGAATATCTTGGACAGAGGAACCCCTTTCAGGCTACAGTCCACAAGGTTGCAAAGAGGCATACATGACTGAAGTGACATAGTATGCATGCACAAACACACACCCAACTATTAGAGTGGCCAAAATCTAGAATGCTGAAGACACCAAATGCTACCGAAGATATGGAACAACAGGAATTCTCATCCATTCCTGGTGGAAATACAACATGGTACAGCTGTTTTGGAAAATATTTTGGCAGTATCTTACAAAGCTAAACATACTTTATGATACTGGAATTAGCAGTTATACTCCTTGTTATTTAGTAAAGTAGCTAAAATCTTAGGTCCACATAAAACCTGTACACAGAGTGTTTATAGCAGCTTTATTCATAATTGCCAAAGCATGGAAGAAATGAAAGTGTTCTTCAGTGTGTGAATAGATGAATAAACTGTAATACATCCAGACAATGCAATAGTATTGAGTAACACAAGGAAATGAAGTATCAAGTCATGAAAAGACATGAAGGAACTTTAAATGAATGTTACTAAATGAAAGAAGCCAATCTGAGAGAACTACATACTATAGGATTCCAATTATATGACATTCTGGAAAGAGCACAGCTACGGAGACAATAAAAAGATCAGTGGTTGCCAGGGACTGCAGAAAAAGGGGAATGGATAGAACACAAAGAATATTTAGAGCAATGAAAATACCTTGTATGATATTATAGTGATGGATATATATCATTATGCGTTTATCCAAATTCATTGGCTGCACAATACCAAGAGTGGTTCCTCATGTAAACTATAGACTTTGAGTGACAATGATGTGTCAGTACAATTTTATCAGTTGTAACAGATGTCCCACTCTGGTGAACAGCAGTCAGGGATGTTGTCAATGGGGAATGTTATGCATGTGTTGTGGTAGGGGGTATATGGAAAATATGTGTACCTTCCACTAAATTTAATTGTGAACCTAAACCTTCTCCAAAAAGTAATGTATATTTTAAAAATAAAATAAATAGTATCCCCTAAAGGAGAAAATAATTATTTATTAACTATTAATAAGATACTAGATATAGATGAAGGATTTGAATAGACATTTTTCCAAAAAGTTGTAAATGGCAAATAAGTACATAAAAAGATATTCACTTTGTTAATTATTAGAGAAATACAAATCAAAACCACAATAAAGTAACATTTGTGCTCCTGCCCTGTTGTTAAGTCATCTGATTTTTGTGACCATGTGGACTGTAGCCCACCAGGCTCCTCTGTCCATGCGGTTTTCCAGCCAAGAATACTGGAGTGGATTGCCATTTCCTCCTTGATGGGATCTTCCCAGCCCAGGAATCAAACCCACATTTTCTCTGTCTCCTGAACTAGCAGGCAAATTCTTTTATACTGAGCCATCTGGGAAGCCCTTAAGGTATCATTACAAACCCACTAAGTAATTACAAGTAAAAAGTCAAATAATAACAAGTATTCTTGATGTCGTGGAGAAATTGGAGTCCTCACACATTGCTGACATATAAATGTATATATCATGTAAATGTATGTATTATGTAAATAAATATAAATGATATCATCCACTTTGGAAAACAGTTTGAAAGATTCTCTAAATGATAAACAGAATTATCATATGATCTTACACTTGTACAACTAGGGCTATATTCATGAAAAATAAAAACATAAGTTCACAAGAACTTGTACATAAATGTTTATATCATGGCTGCATTTCTTTCTGGGAGCTGTAGGAGGAAATCCATTTCCTTGCCTTTTCCACATTCTAAAGCCTTCTTGCATTACAGATATCACCACCATCTTCAAAGCCAGCAATGGCTAGTAGAGTCTTTGTCAGATCATATCATTCAGATTCTTACTCTCCTGCCCCACTTTCTCACTTATCCTAACCCTACGATTACACTGGACCCACCTGAATAATCCAAGATGACCCCCACTGTCTTAAACTCACCTCATTGACAGTTTAATTCTCCTATACCATGTAATATAAGATATTCACAGTTTTGGGAGATTAAAACATGAATATATTTAGGGGATAATTATCGGGCTTACCACAAATGACTGTTTTTTAAATTAATTATTTTACCATTTCTAAATTATTATTTTAAAATTGGTTAATTTTAAATTAAATTCTACAGATATTACTAAATGAAAATGACCATTAATGTTTTCCTATGTATTCAATGTATTCAAATAATGGGAGAGGTAAACTTTTTAATTTTAAAATAGAAATGCTAAAATATACATTTTAATACCAGGATACCAAGGGTTATTTTGCCTGCTATAAATGACCAAGAAAATATTTTTAACAAAAATTCAGCATGCATTTTGTTGCTTAGAGGCATAGAATTTTGACTGTGATGATATTTGCCATGCATTCATGCATGGTTATTCACTCAGTTCTGCTTGACTCTTTTACAACCTCATGAACTGTAATCCGTCAGGCTCCTCTGTCTATGGAATTCTCCAGGCAAAAATACTGGAATGGGTAGTCATTCACTTCTTTAGGGGATATTCCCGACCTAGGGATCAAACCCAGGTCTCCTGCATTGCAGGTGGATTCTCTACTCTGAGTCACCAGAGAAGCCCTATATGCTATGCATGGAACAGTGTTTTTTGCATTTGTAGTAAGTGCAAATCATCCCCATGTTAAATCATTAAATTTATAATTTATACCCCCAAACACTATTTTCTAATGCTTATTTTACTTTAAATGTTGCTCTTAAAAAAATCTATAAAACAATATTTCCTGTTAAGAAAGTGGGTCACAGGCATATGTGATTAGCAATTTTAGGTAATTTACAGCTAGAAGTTCAGACTGATCTTAATTCTGCCTCATAAAAAGTAATCTGAAAATTAACAAAAAATTACCTGGAGAAAAAAATGTATTCATGAAAAGCAGGATTGATCTGAACTAACCCCAAAGAAAGGCAATAAAGTGTTAGAACAGGCAGAAGCAAGGCAGAGAAGCAAAAAGCAACTGGATGGGAGTGGGGTTGTCTGTGGCTCATGAGAATTAAATAGATGTAGATAGGTAGGATGGGTATGTGCAAGAGTGAAGAGAAAGATTTGACCACCTGGCAGATATAAGTATTTAAACACTTGCTTTATTTTAATGACATCACAGTTAAGCAGAAGATAAAACTGTAATTCTTTAAGATTTTACACAAGTTGATAATCAGATCAGTGGAATACCAAAGATCAGTTAGAGCTGATCAGCTGCTGTAAGGTCTATGCAAAAACACACATTCTTAGAATTACGGTGTTTCTTGCTTTCAGATCTATACCTATCCATTCTCTTCCACTGTTTACTTCAGCAAATTAACCCAAAGACAGGAAAGCAAAATGCTGTCTCCTCCTCACCAAATCTTCCCACAGACATGGGGAAAAGATGCTCTCAAGTTATAAAAGATGCTCTCAATATTATCTTCAACTCTGGTAATGACACTGAACTCAGAATGGAAAAGGATACTGGTTCATTGTGGAATATTTTTAAACCTATATTTTCAGATATACTTTGTTTTTCTGGAGTTCTAATATCACTTGTAGTTTAAAATAGTATCATCCTATACTACAACGTATGTACTCTATGCTGTATTAGTTAGTTAAATTACTGTATCACACATTTTCATATTTTCCAGTCTTTATTGTGTTTTCCTGGCATTTTATGTATTGTTTTTTCAGTTCTTAGATGTTCTGCTTCAAGTAATTTATTGATTCATTTGTAATGCATTTAAAATATGAACTGAGTCTTCACAATGAACCAGGTATTATTTTAAATCCTTAAATTAACAAGGTTGGTAGACATGTATTTTGCTTTCAAGGAGCCCAAGTTCTTATGTTAGATGAGAGCCAGGGAATGGATTTTGATCCTAATTTGTTTTCTCATATTTTTTTTTCAAGGACTTCTAATTTTTACACAGAAACATTTTATCTTAGGATCCTATTTTGTTCTTTAAAATGCTTTCTTTGATTCTAGTGTTTTATTTTCTATTTTTGGTATAATTTCTTAAATTTAATGTAGTTTTATACTGTCATATATAAAAGCTGTAAAAAGATTACTCAGAATTATCAAAATGTATTTTCATGTGTAAAGTCATACATATTTGGTTGGTCAAAAAGTTTGTTTGAGTTTTTCCATAAGATGTTACGGAAAAGTCTTTGTAGCCAACACAAAATATTGTAATCACTTTTTATAATCAAATCTTTTGATTAGTTCCTTCATCCAACAAATATATATTGAATACTATTTACGAGTCAGAAACTGAGGAGAATTCATCAATGTAGAAAAACAGCTAGTATTTTTGACTTTGGCCTGTGCAAAACTTTCATTCTAGACGATGTAGAGAAAGGCAAATGAGGCTCAGAGACAGAAAATTATGTAATTTTACTATAATAAATATAATTTGGATTTACTGGGTGTAACAGTAGCACCTAAAATAAATATCTAACATAAATATGGGATAGCATAGAAGGTCATCAGAGTATTTTTTGCATGATTTTTATTTTTGTTTTGATGCTTTTTTAATGTAGCATTTACAAAAATGTGGAAGTAGGACTTACAGGAAAGATGCTTTATATATATATGTATAAAATATATATATATTTTAAAAGTACAATTATATATATGTATGCTGCTGCTGCTGCTAAGTTGCTTCAGTCGTGTACGACTCTGTGGCATCCCATAGATGGCAGCCCACCAGGCTCCCCCGTCCCTGGAATTCTCCAGGCAAGAACACTGGAGTGGGTTGCCATTTTATTCTCCAATGCATGAAAGTGAAAAGTGAAAGGGAAGTCTCTCAGTCGTGTCCGACTCTTAGCGACCCCATTGACTACAGCCAGTATAATTCATATAGGATAATTCTTCAAAAGGAGCAATTATATATGTACATGTATATATACCATATACATATATAATTGCTCCTTTTGAAGAATTGTACTTTTTTAATTTGTTCACTAAAAAATTTTATTTCTCTAGCAGAGAGTAGACTATTTAGTAAATACATAGTGGAAGAAAGGGCTTCCCAGGTGGCTCAGTGGTAAAGAATCTGCCTGCCAAACAGGAGACGTGGGTTTGATCCCTGGGTTGGAAGATGCCCTGTAGAAGGAAATGGTAACCGACTCCAGTATTCTTGCCTGGGAAATCCCACGGACAGATGAGCCTTGTGGGCTACAGTCCATGGGGTAGCAAAGAGTCAGACACAACTTAGCAACTAAGCAACAACAGTGGAAGAAAACAGATACATACACACTATATACCTTAATAAAATTCATAATCAAAAGGATTGCTTAAATTACCTCACTTCAGTGTACATATGTCACTTATTCACTAAATAACTATGTAGGTATGCACCCATGAAATTAAATGACCTTTGATCCTTGGAAGAAAATCTATGGCAAACCTAGACAGTGTATTGAAAAGCAGAGACATTACTTTGCCAACAAAGATCCATTTAGTCAAAGCTATGGTTTTCCACTAGTCATGTATGGATGTGAAAGTTGCACCATAAAGAAGGCTGAGCACCAAAGAATTGATGTTTTTGAACTGTGTGGTTGGAGAACACTCTTGAGAGTCCCTTGGACAGCAAGGAGATCAAACCAGTCAATCCTAAAGGAAATCAACCCTGAATATTTATTGGAAAGACTGATGCTGAAGCTGAAGCTCCACTATTTGGCCACCTGGTGGAAAGAGCTGTCATTAGAAAAGAGCTGGATGCTGGGAAGATCGAAGGCAGGAGAAGGGGACAACAGAGGATGAGATGGCTAGTTGGCATGACTGACTCAATGGACATGAATTTGAGCAAGCATCAGGAGAAGGTGATGGACAGGGAATACTGGCATGCTGCAGTCCATGGGATCCCAAAGAGTCAGACATGACTGAGCGACTGAAAATGACAAATATATTAGAATTTATTGTGTATAAAATACCACATTGAATAGACATGTTAGAAATAAGCAAAATTATTCTTTAGATAAGCATACTTCTTTATTTAGAAAATAAAAATTACGTTCTTTTTTTTTAAGGAATTAGTCAACTAATTTGTCATGAAATACACCTATCCTGAGTTTTTCTAGCCTACAAATTGATTGCTGATGTGTATTTTTCTATTGCTGCAAAAATTCAACAATAATCATCCTTCTTTGCTATATTGATGCCTATGCCATTTCCGAATTCACATATATTTTTATTGTAAATGTATAGAAACAGGAAAAGCCCAGCAACAATACTAAATTTTTAACAGCTATTTCAGTACTCATTTACAAATGTATTACATTTCTTGTGTTCTACAAGATTAAAAATTATGACTATATCCTTGAATAAACAAAGTAAATAAGTAAAGAGGATGTGTCACCTGTCAGTGACATGAAACAAAGTCAAGGGCACACTCGTGATGCATGTAGAAGTCAATATGATCTGATGGTCTCCCAGTGAGATGCATGTGAAGTCCATACTAATTAGCCTATAAATCAGACTGATGCTTGAGTTTATTTGGGCCAGAAAGACTACCTACTGTCAAGCAATCAAGCAATACCTCTTTAATTGCAATTTATTCCAACAACCACACTTTATTGATCCTAGCATACACTTATGCCACAGCAGTATCATTATTCAGCTTTATTTTAACAGCTTCGAAAGGTTAGAAAGTTAGAAACCACAGTGAAAGAGACCATTAACATGTTGAGTTGCTAACATTGCTTCATGCTCTATGTTGAGCAATGTCAACTATATTTATGAAATTATATAATAAGACAAGGAAAAGGGACTAATATTTACTAGGCACCTAAAAGAGCTATTGTTTTCTTATAATAAATATCACTTTTTAGTCACCAAAAAAAGCAAAGAGACAACAAAAAGCACATAAAATCAGGGAGGATCAATATTATTTGCATTTTACAGATAAGTTGCAGTTTAGAAAGTGTGTTAGTCACTCAGTCATAATCGACCTTTTGTGACCCCATGGGTCACATGGAATTCTCTAGGCAAGAATACTGGAGTGGGTTGCTTTTCCCTTCTCCAGGGGAGCTTTCCACCCAGGGAACAAATCCAGGTCTCCTGCATTGCAGGCAGTTTCTTTACCATCTGAGCTACCAGGGAAGCCCAAAGTTGCAGCTTAGAGGTAGAGTGAATTTCCTAGAACTTCATTGTTAAAATGTTCAAATCATCTCTCTCACTACAAAGCACATGTTTAATTTCTTATATAATTTCTTCCAATATTTTTGCACACTGACCATTATATGATATGGTCTTCATCATAACACACTCTAAGTGATATTTAAAGTGTGAAGACAGCTCATCTACATGAGTTTTGTAGCTAATATGGTTTTTATTTTTATTTATTTATTTATTTTTTAAACATAAAACATCAGTGTATGATCATTCTTATTTGTCAGTTGTATCCCCATTTATAATACAAGTTATCTTTTTTCCTGAATTTAAATATTCAGATCAGATCAAATCAGTTGCTCAGTCATGTCCAACTCTTTGTGACCCCATGAATCACAGCACTCCAGGCCTCCCTGTCCATCACCAACTCCCGGAGTTCACTCAGACTCACGTCCATTGAGTCAGTGATGTCATCCAGCCATCTCATCCTCTATCGTCCCCTTCTCCTGTTGCCCCCAATCCCTCCCAGCATCAGAGTTTTTCCAATGAGTAAACTCTTCGCATGAGGTGGTCAAAGTACTGGAGTTTCAGCTTTAGCATCATTCCTTCCAAAGAAATCCCAGGACTGATCTCCTTCAGAATGGACTGGTTGGATCTCCTTGCAGTCCAAGGGACTCTCAAGAGTCTTCTCCAACACCACACTTCAAAAGCATCAATTCTTCAGCGCTCAGCCTTCTTCACAGTCCAACTCTCACATCCATACATGACCACAGGAAAAACCATAGCCTTGACTAGACTAACCTTTGTTGGCAAAGTAATGTCTCTGCTTTTGAATATGCTATCTAGGTTGGTCAAAACTTTCGGTCCAAGGAGTAAGTGTCTTTTAATTTCATGGCTGAAGTCACCATCTGCAGTGATTTTGGAGCCCAGAAAAATAAATTCTGACATTGTTTCCACTGTTTCCCCATCTATTTCCCATGAAGTGATGGGACCGGATGCCATGATCTTCATTTTCTGAATGTTGAGCATTAAGCCAACTTTTTCACTCTCCACTTTCACTTTCATCAAGAGGCTTTTGAGTTCCTCTTCACTTTCTGCCATAAGAGTGGTGTCATCTGCATATCTGAGGTTATTGATATTTCTCCCGGCAATCTTGATTCCAGCTTGTGTTTCTTCCAGTCCAGCGTTTCTCATGATGTACTCTGCATATAAGTTAAATAAACAGGGTGATGATATATAGCCTTGACGAACTCCTTTTCCTATTTGGAACCAGTCTGCTGTTCCATGTCCAGTTCTAACTGTTGCTTCCTGACCTGCATACAAATTTCTCAAGAGGCAGGTCAGGTGGTCTGGTATTCCCATCTCTTTCAGAATTTTCCACAGTTTATTTGATCCACACAGTCAAAGGCTTTGGCATAGTCAATAAAGCAGAAACAGATGTTTTGTCTGGAACTCTCTTGCTTTTTCCATGATCCAGCAGATGTTGGCAATTTGACATCTGGTTCCTCTGCCTTTTCTAAAACCAGCTTGAACATCAGGAAGTTCATGGTTCACATACTGCTGAAGCCTGGCTTGGAGAATTTTGAGCATTACTTTACTAGCACGTGAGATGAGTGCAATTGTGCAGTAGTTTGAGCATTCTTTGGCATTGCCCTTCTTTGGGATTGGAATGAAAACTGACCTTTTCCAGTCCTGTGGCCACTGCTGAGTTTTCCAAATTTGCTGGCATATTGAGTGCAGCACTTTCACAGCATCATCTTTCAGTATTTGGAATAGCTCAACTGGAATTCCATCACCTCCACTAGCTTTGTTCATAGTGATGCTTTCTAAGGCCCACTTGACTTCACATTTCAGGATGTCTGGCTCTAGGTCAGTGATCACACCATCGTGATTATCTGGGTCATGAAGATCTTTTTTGTACAGTTCTTCTGTGTATTCTTGCCATCTCTTCTTAATATCTTCTGCTTCTGTTAGATCCATACAATTTCTGTCCTTTATCGAGCCCATCTTTGCATGAAATGTTCCTTTGGTATCTCTGATTTTCTTGAAGAGATCCCTAGTCTTTCCCATTCTGTTGTTTTCCTCTATTTCTTTGTATTGATCACTGAGGAAGGCTTTCTTCTCTCTTCTTGCTATTCTTTGGAACTCTGCATTCAGATGTTTATATCTTTCCTTTTCTCCTTTGCTTTTTGCTTCTCTTCTTTTCACAACTATTTGTAAGGCCTCCCCAGACAGCCATTTTGCTTTTTTGCAATTCTTTTCCATGGGGATGGTCTTGATCCCAGTCTCCTGTACAGTGTCACGAACCTCATTCCATAGTTCATCAGGCACTCTATCTATCAGATCTAGGCCCTTAAATCTATTTCTCACTTCCACTGTATAATCCTAAGGGATTTGATTTAGGTCATACCTGAATGGTCTAGTGGTTTTCCCTACTTTCTTCAATTTAAGTCTGAATTTGGCAATAAGGAGTTCATGATCTGAGCCACAGTCAGTTCCTGGTTTTGTTTTTGCTGACTGTATAGAGCTTCTCCATCTTTGGCTGCAAAAAATATAATCAATCTGATTTCGGTTTGACCATCTGGTGATGTCCATGCATAGAGTCTTCTCTTGTGTTGTTGGAAGAGGGTGTTTGTTATGACCAGTGCATTTTCTTGGCAAAAGTCTATTAGAATTTAAATATTAGAGTTGTAAAATTTCAGTTTGGAATTTTTAGCTCTGTAGATAATGTATGCAACATGCCTAGTAAAAAACCTTTTAGAGTTTCAGTGAATCTTTAGGAAATATTTGGTGAGTATAAAGATAGCTTAAAGTTTGACATTTCACTTATTTCCCCTCAACTTAAAAGGCTATCTGACTTAATTGAATATTGATAATTAAAACATGCATATATTTCAGATGTATAAATTAATGATTTGATATATGTATACATTGTGAAATAGTCACTACAATTCAGCTAATTAACATATTTATTTCTTCATATGGATGATTACCATTGTTTTTGAGGAGGAAGGAGCAAGAAATTTAAGGTTTACTCTCTAAACAAATGTCAAATGTAACAAATTTAAAGTGTATAATACAATGCTGTTAACTCTAGTCACATTGTATACCTTAGATCTCCAGAACGTTTTTATATTTCATGACTAAAGTACATATTCTTTGACCAGTAGAATACATATCTTATTCTCCCTAGCTAATTATAACCACAGTGCTGCTCTCTGTTTTTATGAAATTGACATTTCAGATTCCACCTATGATTGAGAATATGCAGTATTTGCTTTTCTGCATCTGGCTTATTTCACTTATCATATTTTTCAGGTTCATCCATGTTGTCTCAAATGACAGGATCTCCTTCTTTTTTTAAGGCTGATTAATATTCTAGAGAGAGTGTGTGTGTGTGTGTGTGTGTGTGTAGTTAAATTTATAGCCACATTTTCTTTATCCATTCATCAACAAACATTTGGAAATGTAAATTGATACAGCCATTTTGGGAAAACACTGGATTTTCCTTAAAATATTAAAAATATAAATATCCTTTGATCCAATAATCTCATTTATGGATATATATTCAAAAGATATGAAACCAATATCTCAAAGATATTTCTCATTCCAGCATTATTTACAATAGCAAAGATGTGGAAACAGCCTAAATATCCTCCATGGATGAATGGATAAAGTTTGTCATTTCTTATACATGCTTTCTGAGTTGATGTTTTTATAAACCAAATTATCACAATTCTTCATGAATCCTCTGTAAATCATTGACCAGATTTAAGCCTTATAGGAAGAGACCAAAAAGTGGAGACTCTAAACTTCCAAAGTAGCTCTACTTTTAATCCTTCTATTTGTTATGCTTCCATAAAATTTCATTCACAGAATAAATAAGCCGATATACTTTAAAGTGTAGTTTAAAAATCATGGATCTAGTCCAATGTCCTCATTTTCACAGGTGAAGAAATGAAGATTCAGAGAAGTAAAGGACCTGTGTCAAAGTCACAGTGCTAGTAAGTAATATCTACAAATCTAGAGTCATATGTGTCACACTGTTGACCTGAGTTCTATCTATTGCATGCCAATTTTTTATTTTTCAGTTAAGATTCAGTGTTAAAAGTCTGTGTAAGACTCTATTTCCATTCCTGACATATGCTTACTGGCACTAATTGCTTGTGATCTGTGTTCAGTTCTACTACACACTTTGGAAGACATGTAGAAACGGAGTTACAGGACGTTCCTTTTAAAAAGAGACAGTGTGAATCATGAGATGATGTCCCAACAGAAAGATGTAATTCATTTCAGGCCTTGCCATGTCCTTGGTGCTTAATAAGAATCATTACATTTTATTTTCAAAAATTCTGTAAGGTTTTGATACATAACTTAGAAATAAACTAAAGCTTTAAGATGTTTGATAGTTTTCCCAAGTACATAGAGCTATTTAATGTCAGAGCTAGTTTCAAATCAAAATCTGACTTCAAAGTTGCCCACTTTTTGTACTGTACAATTCTGTAATTAAACAAAGACAAACATCAATACAAATAATACATAATTCCAGATCAGTGTGATACACACTAGTATGATATAATGTCAAGAGAAAACTAAGCAATAAAAGATCAACTTGAGTTGATAGTGTATAAAGATAGATATTTTCTTGGTATTGACTCCAAGCTAGTGATTTTTTGAAGATTTATTACTATGAAGACATTATGTATAATAATATCTGTAAATGAGTGGGGAAATATTGGCTACATATACATAATGACATTACAGTTGGAGATTGCTAATTTGTCAAATAAAGTAGAATAAGAATTTCAAAAAAAGGAGGCTTTATTTTATCTGTTGGAATATGAATGAATTATTGAAGAAAGCAAATGACATTTTGAACCCGATGGGGTATAGATGTGTGAGGATAGATGAAATCATCCATCCTCAAGAGGGAAGTATAAGAAACATGGAGGTGGAAATAAATAGGGACATTTGGCAATAGGGGAGATTGAATCCTCAAATATGATAAGAGTGAGGTGTTATTTCAAAAGGTTGAACTGGGATTCTTTGGTGAAAGTTTTGAAACCTGATCTCAAAAATTATATTTTACTATATAAATGAAAAATGGATATTTTAGGTGCTTGTTATTATTATTTGTTTATTGCTGTAATCTGTGCAACCCTATAATCAGAGCTGTGTCTTAGAAAAACTATGACAGCATTATGATAGTCTACATAGATGAAAAATCAGAAGTGAGGATACCAAGTAGCTGGTGTGGAAAAAATGAGGTCAAACATTCCGTTTTGATTTGTATCTGTTTTGTCTGTAAAAGATGGTGACATCCCCCCTTCCCAGGAGCTGAATCACTCAGATTTCTACGGTAACTTTGAGGAGGAAATATTACTGATCTCATATCCCAGGCCTTAGCTCAGTCTTGCCTCAAAGAAACATAGAATGCCATAGATCCAATATCCTATTTTCTTCTATTTGTCTTTTTCTAATAAATATTTATTGGATGAATAAATAAATCCCTTTTCAATCTGATTGAAAATCACTGTTATGTAAAGGAGATGATAGATGCCATGATAGTTTTATTATCCTGGAAGCCTACTTCTTCCTAGAGAAGTCCTTTTGAGTAAAAACTTCCCTTGTGCTTTACCTTAAAATTTGCACTCCAGTTGGAGGAAGGGAAAAAGTAAGGGATACTTGTTTTTTCGTGAGAGGCATAAATTAACATGAAGTAGCTGTGCTATTCTAAAACATTTTGCCTAGATAATGAAGGAACGCCAAAAAATTGAAAAAAAAAGCCTTCATGCAAATTAAGAATCATTGATTCCTATAGATCAACCACTTGGTTTTAACATCTAAATAAAGAGGAAAGAGCCTTAAAAGCCCTCTGCCCTAAAGTTAGCTAAAGGATGTAGGACAACAGCTCTTAATTTGGATTTCATTTTCAACATCTAGCACTCTCCTCATTTTGAAAACCTTCTTGCTCCAGGAATTGTATGCATCCTTTAGTGAGGCTGACCAACACCACACACATGCCCTGCTGTTTCTTAACTGTGATCCCACAAGTAAAGATACTGCTATGCTTTCTTCTTGCTTAGTTGAATTCATCATAGAATTGAAACTTTCTTTAGATTTTTTTTTTTTTTTTGTCTTGTGGATTGCATTTTTTATTCCAGGCTCCCTTTAAGTATGTGCTTCATTTAACTTATATCCATTCGTCTTATAAGCAATACATCTACTAAATTTATTCCTTCTGTATTGAATCTCTGGTTTCCTTTGTTAGAGAAAACATGGGCTACTCCATACATGGGCTGTCCTTCTCAAAGGCAATACCTTTGCCATTAGAAAACTTTTTACCAAGCTGATATATATTAACATTTCTGTACTTCTAAGAAAGCAGCACTTTGATGTAGGTGCTATTCAAGTAAATTCTATGTATAAGGTTTGACATTTTGTTTGGTCAGGTATTTGAAATGAAAAGGTAAATTAGAGTTTTAGGTGGGAAAGTAATAATAGAAGTACACCTTTTCTAGTAGAGGTGGTAAAGGTCAAAATAGGCCAAACGTGTGAGGTCTGGTGTGAGCTCTGAATATCTATATCCCTCTGTCTGATACACATAAATTTTATTTGTGGAGTGAATATGTACCTTATTGGCTTGTAACTGACAGTTCTTTGGTCTTTCCAATTGTCTATTTGTGAAAGTACTCTAATCCATCAGTTAAAGGTGACATAGGATTGTCATTTGATTTCAAGCACCTGTCTCAAGAGTCAGTCCTCTGCTTGCTTACATGTCACACATTAGGCAAAATGGTGAGTTTGCACAAGGACTGAGTTGGAACACCCCAAGTGACTCCTGGTAGCCACTTGTTCTAAGAAGTGGAGATAAATGTCGCATACTCAGCTTTGTTTCTTGGCTATAACTATAATATTGCCAGCAAGACCCAGTGGCATTCCATTTATAATTTTCTGTTTATACATTCTAAATTGGTCTTTGAACTAAAACTAGAATGAGATTCATATTACAGAGATGCAACTTGCTTTGTAACTCTTTAATATTTGGTATAGGGAAAAGAGAGAAAACATTTGCTTAGTTTTCCAACAGGATAACTTAATAAATGTTGTAGTGCTAAGATAATTTTAAAGAAGGATTATTGAAAATGTATTTGAGCAAAAAATAGAACACTTTATTATGAGAGGTAGTTTGGAACAGAGATCAAGATTATAGATCCTGGCAAAACATAATATGTGTGAACTAATGGATTCCACCATTGTTATTTGTATAACCTTGGAAAAGTTTTCAAATGGTCAGATGTTTGTAACAGAGGTATGCTTCTTGCTATGATTTATTAGGATTAGCAAACCACTTCAGAGTAAACTTGACATAAAATAATGTAGAAGCCCTATGGCAAGTGAAGTTCCATTGACCTAAGGGCAGACTGAATTGGAGTAACTCTTTTAGCAGTCTTTGCTGGGATTGAGTGATCTTCCTCGTATCCTGGTGTGTGCCATGGAAGTGACAGGCCTTAATTAAAAAGGCTGAGTTTAATATCCTTCCTTAAGATTTTACCTTTTATAATGGCAGTGAATGTTATCTTTTCCCCAGCCTCTCCAGATTCTCACACCCCTCAAAAATGAAATTGGAAAGCAGCCGATTCCACTTCGTCAGGGCAGCCAATTAAATGGCAGAGGGTGTCTGTTTCTGTGTCATTTTCAGAAACAATTGTATCATTAAATCGCTGAAATTGTAGTGTCAGCAAGAAAGAGAGCAAATAGCTGCCAAAGGGAGGGAAAAATATGAACAATACAGCTACTTTGATGTCTTCCTGCCTTCCTTTCCAGTGTCTATTGCTGAACAAGCTACAGACAAAACGTGAGGGAGCAAAGGCTCCTGCCAATGAGCCTGGGTGGCTCTCACCTCCCTTTCTGGGAGGCTTGCTCACAGATTTCTTCCGCTCCCACTTGACACCTAGGCGGACCACACTAATCAGTGTTTCAGAACACAACACCCACGCCCTGCCTCTGCCCTTCTCCAATTACTGTTCACATGTAAAATACACTTTCTCATCTCCTTTTAAAAATGTATTCATTTATTTATTCAACAAATAACTATGAAGCTACTACCTTGTGCTAGGCACAGTCTCAGACTAACGTACATCAGTGAACAAGACAGACAAACATCCCTGCCTTTAAGGAGATTACTTGGAGGTAATAGAAACAGACAGTAAATTATTTACATTGTTGTTGCTGTTCAGACACTCTGTCATGTCTGTTTGCAGCCCCGTGGACTGCAGCACGCCAGGCTTCCCTGTCCATCACCAGCTCCTGGAGCATGCTCAAACTCATGTCCATCGAGTCGGTGATGCCATCCCACCATCTTGTCCTCTTTGCGTTGTAAATCTGTTAATTATGTGGTTGGGTAAGAGGAATCAAATCCAGGGGACTATAGTTTCTAATGGGATAGTCAGAAATTGGGAAAAGGTATTTTATGCTGTCAAGAGAGGCACAGAGAGTAGTGATTATAATAACACCCACTCTTTTGGGGGACTGCTGGGGTTCTTAACCCTTCCAGCTCTGTCACTTCCTAGTTGTGATACCTTCTTTCTTTATTTCTCCAGGTCTCAGTTTCCTCATCGCTAAAATGGGGGTGGTATTAAAACCTATTGAATCTCATTGTATGCAAAGGATTTAGAACATAATACACTGTACATATTACATAGTGCATGTAGTAAGTCCTTAGTAAATATGATATAAATTCATTATTATGTTCTGAAAAGAGTCTGTACCTCAATTTAGAGACATCTAAGTGTGAAAACTCAAGGACATTTCTCACTAATCTGATCCTCATTTGTATGATCAGGAAAATTAATATAATTCCTATCATTTACAGCTGTTGTCAGGATTAAAAGAACTTTCATATAATGTGTTCACAGGCGATCTTTGTTCAATATCACGCCCTTTCCTCTTCTAGATGCAGCTGAAACGCTTTGATGTATTCTCATTATCCAACCAGTGAAAATGTTGTCTCCTGGTGTCACTTACGTGGTACTTATTACATACAAGCGTGTGCTATATTGCATTTCCTCTTTTCTAAAACATTATGGATGATAAGGTGCACCTATTGATTTAATAGCAGCTTTTCAAGGGGAAGAAAAGAAACACTCCCACATTAAAGGCACCCATCAATTAAATTATGTGCCTTGATTTTAACATATTTAAATGTGAAAAATAAGTGGGTCATAGAATCAAGGAAATGCCTTAGTTTCTGTCTCATTGATCTCTCTTGATCTGTCTCATTGCTGCTGCTGTGTGATTAACTACTCAGATACTATGTAATTCTTTGTAGCCTTCTCTTTGCTTAACCTACTACCTTGTACATTTCAAGAACTCAATAAAATATTTCCTAGATAACTGCATAACTCCTTGAACAAAAGAACTTGTGTAAGTTTATACATCAAATGAAAACTGATCATGTTATTTTTAAGTAGGGGACATTTCTTCATTCAAAATTGTATAAAATTGGAAGGATATAGTGTGGTAGTTTTTTTTGGAGGGGGGGTGCAACATGCATGAAGAATCTTTGTTTCTACAGATTGTATGAATTGTTAGGTAGGCCTCCTTTTGAGTGCTAATTAGAGAAATTCAATTTGGACTAGGGAGCCAAAAAGAGAATTTTTCTATAAGGATACAGGATTCTAGCATAGAACTCAAGAACAGGAATGCAGATGCAACTCTGACCACTTCACTTCTAGCACCAATTGCTTCATGAATCATATTTTACTGCTAATAAACCACTCTTTCCTGAGGGGCATAACACAGCTTGAAGTTAAGGAATTCAGACACAGAGATGGTTTCCCTCGGTGCTTTGGTATCAAAGCTTTCACCTGTACCACTTTATCAGTTGGAGACAATTCAAGTAACTGGCGGAGAAGGCAATGGCACCCCACTCCAGTACTCTTGCCTGGGGAAAATCCCACAGACGGAGGAGCCTTGTAGGCTGCAGTCCATAGGGTCACAAAGAGTCGGACTGAGCGACTTCACTTTCAGTTTTCACTTTCATGCATTGGAGAAGGAAATGGGGCAAGTAAGGAACTGGGGACTGGCCTCTCGTCCTTAAAGCCTTAGCTCCTTCTGGCTAGTCAGGTTCCTGCTGCTGCTGCTGCTGTTGCTGCTAAGTCGCTTCAGTCGTATCTGACTCTGTGAGACCCCATAGACAGCAGCCCACCAGGCTCCCCCATCCCTGGGATTCTCCAGGCAAGAACACTGGAGTGGGTTGCCATTTCCTTCTCCAAGGCATGAAAGTGAAAAGTGAAAGTGAAGTCGCTCAGTCGTGTCCAACTCTTCACGACCCCATGGACTGCAGCTTACCAGGCTCCTCCATCCCTGGGATTTTCCAGGCAAGAGTACTGGAGTGGAGCGCCATCGCCTTCTCTGCAGTCTCCTGCTAGTTATAGTCTTTTCAAAGCCATTCAAGCTTCCTTTGCTGCTGGACCCAACATCAATGCCACATGATTTCAGTTTTTGTTATAATAGCACTCACCTTCTAGACCCATTTCAGAGAATCAGATTACTGTGATGTGAAATATGGAATATATTATAGGAATTTTTATGGAGTTGTGGCAGCTGAGGGGGATACTAGGCCACTGCTTCTTCATCTAATGTTGAGCTTAAAGTTGCTGTGAGTTGCTTAGGCTATGAAGTGGAAGAGAGCAAGGATAAAACTGGAATCCATGAGGATAAAGGGGGACCCAGGGAAATAAACTGGAACTCAGCTCCTATCTGTCCCTTACCAACTCTAACACTGATGATAAGGATGACCTACTGGAGAAGTAGGCAGCTTCACCAGAGGCCCACACATGCGTTTAACCTCAGAGAAGCCGAAGGAAGAGAATCAACAGAAGCTGAAGGAGCTGCAAGCATAGGTGCTGCCCTATGCCAGTGAGGTAAGTCAGCAGGCAGACCAGGGCACATGCTCCAGGGTCTGACTTCCTACACCCACCTTTGGAGAGAAAATGGGTTCTCACTTTTCTGCTTGCCAAATAGCATGCAGGTTTCTTTTGTGGCCTAACTGGAAACCATGCACAGAATGAATTGTGAGAAATGTAGTTTCAGTTTAGCTAAGGTAACACAGTAAAATATACCATATGCAGTGTGTATCAAGCCTTTGAAATATTCATTTCCATTGACTATAAAATAAGCTTTTGAAGATACAGAAACCCCATATGGCCAAAAAAAAAAAAAAAAACTGGTTGTTATAAAGATACAAGGTTCCTAAAATATATTCTAAAAAACCAAGATCGGGAATGTAAATATGGTTCAGGAATGTAATTTAGTGGGAATATATGTCATAAGCACTCTCTCTTTCTCTGCTCTTTGTTACTGCTTTTTTTCTGTCGTTTGTTTTATTTATCCTTCTGACACCACTCAGGTTTCCTCTGTACACTCAATCTGCGTGTTGGAATATACCAACATTAGTTCTTGAGATTTGCATAGTGGAACCATTCAGAGAAGATTAAGGTCATTCTCTAAGTCCCAATTAAATTTTCTCAGAGAACATTCAAGTTTACTGTGACAGAGGGCAAGTTCATCTTATACAAATGACAGTTGCCATTTCAAATATATGGATGAAATAAGGAAATGGCAATTTGCGGCGGGGAGGGTACACGATTGCAGTTCAGTAGATGTCTGCTACTGCTACTGCTGAGTCACTTCAGTCGTGTCCGACTCTGTGCGACCCCATAGACGGCAGCCCACCAGGCTCCCCCGTCCCTGGGATTCTCCAGGCAAGAACACTGGAGTGGGTTGCCATTTCCTTCTCCAATGCATGAAAGTGAAAAGTGAAAGTGAAGTCACTCAGTTGTGTCTGACTCTTCGCGACCCCATGGACTGCAGCCCACCAGGCTCCTCCATCCGTGGGATTTTCCAGACAAGAGTACTGGAGTGGGGTGCCATTGCCTTCTCTGTCTAATGGGGTCCAATTTTTGTCCTTGATTCACTGATCTGAAATTACAGATATGTACATGGAGTCATTTTTCTGTATTATTTAAAATATCAAAAGCATAGAAAATGTGAATATCCAAGTCACTTAAGTAAATTGTTGTGCCTTATGACAGACTACTTTGTGTACATAAAATGATTATGAAGTTTTAAATGATGTAAAAGTATGTAGCATTACATCAAATGCAAAAGGTATACAAAATAGGATTTTCAGTGTAAACTACTATGTCAGAATATCAGTATAGTAGCTGCACTCTTATTGTAAGATTAGAAGTGTCATTATTCTCTATTCTATTTATTTCTAACTTTTATACAATAAACATATACACTTTTACAATTTAAAAACATTCCTATAAAAGTTTCACCACAAGACTTTGTGTGCAAAGTACTTATTAAGCTGTTTCCCCTGGAAAGACACAAGAATGATCTAATTAACCTGCCCATCAGGAATTCAAGTAGAAAGTATTCATGGACATATTCTATGATCTTTGCTATCCAAGGACATCACAAATGGCTATTTTAAAACATATAATAGCATTTTAAAGATTTATTCCAAAATAGTAATACCACTCTCAATTAATCCTAATTTCTTGAAATATGCGCATTAAAAACAAATCTTTAAGCCCTATTTCACTCTCTTGAAATAAGTCATGCATTGCCCAAATAGCAAAGAAGGCAGTCACAACTAAAGGAAGTTTAACTGAACCAGATAAAAAATTAATTTGACCATTAATTCCAATATATTAGGAATATCCATATATTCAAATGTTGTGAATTTATTATTTACCACAAACGTGAGATTAATAAAATATGGCTTTGTTTTATCATCAGAAAGCAAGAATACAACTAAAAAAATGAATACAACATACATTTTCCACACTGCAGTAATATTCTTTAGAAGCTAGAAAATAACTCAAGCTCTGTTAATGAAGATGCAAAACAACTGGCCTGGTCTGAGAGCTTATATCTACATGCCATTTTGTCAGATTTGGGAGAGAGTGGGATGTCGTAAAACAAAAAGAAGCCATGCCCTAATTTTAAAGTTCTGATTAGTTGATCCTCTGTCTTCATATTATCTCTTTCTCTGTTCAATTAGATCACAATTATTTTACTGCATAGGATTGAATCTAGCCCCATAGTTTTGACTGAAACTCAAAGAACATACAATCAAGTATTTTTTCTCAGATGTATAGCATGCTAAAGCCTTGCCTCCAGCAAGTCATTCAAAGTCTCATAGGAAAACTCTTGACACTGGCTATGTTGACTTGATCCTAAAGAGACAAAGAGGCCTTGAGTAAAGGAATTTTTGTTCTACTCTGTACACATTTCTAAAGTTGCCTAACAAGTTCCTTTGGGCAGAGGAAAGTTTATAGTAGATGTCTGTGTGTGTGTGTGTGTGTGTGTGTGTGATGTGTATTTTTAAAAATGGATTCTTCTACTGAAGTTTGCAAAAACCTCTTACATCCCATCTTTACTGCAACTCTCTCTCCTTTTCTTTTTTTCCTAATTGTGCAATCTCATGAAAAGCATTTTAGAGTACTAGATTTAATTCAATAGCCATCATCATGGGAAAAAAAAAAAAAAAAGGAAAGCTGGGTTTGTATCTCAATGCTGCTATGGCTGCTGCTGCTGAGTTGCTTCAGTTGTGTCCAACTCTGTGTGACCCCATAGATGGCAGCGCACCAGGCTCCCCTGTCCCTGGAATTCTCCAGGCAAGAATACTGGAGTTGGTTGCCATTTCCTTCTCCATGTGTCTCAATAGTTAATAATATAGTATACTGGAATGGCTCCAGGCTAGATGAGTCACTGATTAAAATGTTTGGCTCTCAAAATTATTTAGGATTCCTATTTTTTCCCCTATTCCCTGCAGGGCCAATTAAATAAAGTGTTTATTTTGGTTTAAGGTTGTTTTGCTTTTAAAATGAAAGCTAATCTTCAGAGACAGATAGCATATCTCAGGGGCATATAGTCCTCTCCCTTTCTTGTCTACCCCAACCTGGCAGCAGAAACATTTTATCCAAACTCCGGAAATTGTGGCAATGGTGTAATATGTTTCCTGTTGCAAGCCCAAAAGAGTCATTTTTCCAAGTGATATCCAAGAGTGGGCTTGGGTCACTACAGAAACCAGAGACCATCAGACAGTTATTACAGTGGGCCCTCTTGACTATTAGGTATTGGTTTGAGCCCTAGGTATTAATGTATTGACATAAAGAAAAGAAATAAAAATATGATTTCCTTGTACATCTTTCTCAGAAAAATTTTGTGAGGGGAAAATTAGTTTCAAAAGCATCTTTTGTAAATCTCCTAAGGTTTTAGCAATGGGATGCTTTTGTTCTTCAAGTTTAAGTTTTAATACAGAATCACTTTATTCAAGAAAACTAGGCTGTCCAGGAAGTGTTCCATGAAACCATTGTCCTGACATAGAAAATTCAAAAGGCTAGTGCAAAATTGAGAGTTGATTTGTTGAAATCTACCTAGTACATGTAAATATAACTTGAAAAGAATCCCAATTATCATAAACATTTAGGACATGATACAAAGTAATATGTAGAACCATGTACATTATTAATCATTTATCTCATAGCCATGAATTAGCCCACTGAGTGATATGTGATCTGGCTGGCTGTTTCAGATAAATCAACTTTTATGAGAAAAGTATTTTATTTTAGGGGAAAGGATCACATTATCTCTGAATAAAAATGTCTTTGAACTCTATTATCTACTAGTATGTATGTATTGAAGAATAATAACATGCTATCATATACAATCACAGTAATACATTTATATAATATGTGTAATATACATAATACATAAATATGCACAAATATTCTTATGTCTCTGTACTTAGTTAGATTTCTAAATGGCTGAGTCAGCATGGAGAGACTCTTTTTTGGACATTAGCATTTTACCTGAATTATCTGACAATTTTTATTAAGGAACACAAATATCACTGACTCTAGCTGATAGCTTTTCTCATGTGGCCTAAGATTTTGAAATTTTTCCAGCCAAACATGGAAGGTACATTTTTCATTTTACTTTGTGCTTTTAGCTAGAGAAATGATGAAATTTATAGGAAGTGAAGAAATATACCTTAGAATTAATCAGTGAATCAAAATTTAGGTTTGGGAGAACTGTTCTTTTTGGATATTTGTTCTGATAGTTTCCTCAAAGTGAAAACACAGTTACCTGAAAGTACTTTCTGTTTGTTGCATTAAAAATATTACTACCTACTAGGTTGTGAATTTTTTAATTTGCTTCTCCTATTTAATGAAAAAATACACTTACTATTTTGTGAGAGTGGTACCAGACATCCATATTCTAACAATCAATATTTTATACAGATCAAATTCTTCCTTTAATCATTATTCCAAAAAATCAGGTAACATTTACTAATTATTATTGAACATGAGATTAATCCCATAGGATGAAAAAAATTTACTCTGCCTGGAGCTTTGGTTGTTTCAAAAAGTTTGGTTATTGTTTGCTGCTTAAAAAAAACAATAATGGAGTAAATCTAATTTAGTGTTGTTTATGAGAATAAAAGGGTTAAAATCATGTATAATGTAAAAATAATAAAGTATTTTACTATATATTTACTCAGAATTCATCTTCTCAGAAAACAACAAGAATTATGGTCAGGATAGAATTTACAGGCCTGAATAGGTAGGTACAACAAAATTTTTGAATATTTTCAAATATTATATTTGCATCTCAAAATGTGGCTAGCGATACTAAGTATTAGCATCACCTGAGAACTTGTTTTATTTTCAGAATCTCAGTTCCTCTCCACCCCCCATGAAATCATAATCTGCTTTTCAACAAGACTATCCTGTGATTTGATGCCTTTAAGAAACATTGCTCTAGAACACCTGTCTCTCTGCATCACCCAAAGGAATAGGTCTGGAGCAAGGAAAGGACACCTATTTGGAATCTAGAGCCACGCTGGTGTAAATATCACCTTGAACACATAGCATCTGAATGGCATGTCATTAATATCAGTCTATTTCACAAAATGTTATCAATAGCAATAACCACTGAAAAAGATTTTTTTTAGCCTCATTGAAGTACATAACCAAATAGTATTCACATATTAAAAATATGGAAATTGATATAATTTGAAACTTAGATTTGTGTTTTTTTTTAAGTTGGACATTTTATTATTGAATTATTTCAACAGTTTTGAGTAGGCTACATGCAGGTTTCTAGCAGCAAATTTTGTAGTTAGAGAGGCTTCAGGAATACGTGAACCGTTAACTTCCAGATGTTCAAGTTGGTTTTAGAAAAGGCAGAGGAACCAGAGATCAAATTGCCAACACCCACTGGATCATAGGAAAAGGAAGAGAGTTCCAGGAAAACATCTATTTTTGCTTTATTGACTATGCCAAAGCCTTTGACTGTGTGGATCACAATAAACTGTGGGAAATTCTGAAAGAGATGGGAATACAGACCACCTGATCTGCCTCTTGAAAATTTGTATGCAGGTCAGGAAGCAACAGTTAGAACCAGACATGGGACAACAGACTGGTTCCAAATAGGAAAAGGAGTACGTCAAGGCTGTATATTGTCACCCTGCTTATTTAACTTATATGCAGAGTACATCACGAGAAACACTGGGCTAGAAGAAGCACAAGCTGGGATCAAGATTGCTGGGAGAAATATCAATAACATCAGATATGCAGATGACACCACCCTTATGGCAGAAAGTGAAGAGAAACTAAAAAGCCTCTTGATGAAAGTGAAAGAGGAGAGTAAGAAATTTGGCTTAAAACTCAACATTCAGAAAACGAAGATCATGGCATCTGGTCCCATCACTTCATGGGAAATAGATGGGGAAACAGTGGAAACAGTGTCAGGCTTTATTTTTCTGGGCTCCAAAATCACTGCAGATGGTGACTGCAGCCATGAAATTAAAAGACGCTTAACTCCTTGGAAGGAAAGTTATGACCAACCTAGTTAGCATATTCAAAAGCAGAGACATTATTTTGTTCTATGGACCAACAAAGATCCATCTAGTCAAGACTATGGTTTTTCCAGTGGTCATGTAAGGATGTGAGAGTTGGACTGTGAAGAAAGCTGAATGCCAAAAAATTGATGCTTTTGAAGTGTGGTGTTGGAGAAGACTCTTGAGAGTCCCTTGGACAGCAAGGAGATCCAACCAGTCCATTCTAAAGGAGATCAGTCCTAGGATTTCTTTGGGAGGAATGATGCTAAAGCTGAAATTCCAGTACTTTGGCCACCTCATGTGAAGAGTTGATTCATTGGAAAAGCCTCTGATGCTGGGAGGGATTGGGGGCAGGAGGAGAAGGGGACGACAGAGGATGAGATGGCTGGATGGCATCACCGACTCGATGGGCATGAGTTTAAGTGAAATCCGGAAGTTGGTGATGGACAAGGGGGGCCTGGTGTGCTGCAGTTCATGGGGTCGCAAAGAGTTGGACATGGCTAAGTGACTGAACTGAACTGAGGCATCATTATTGGTATAGTATTTCAAAAGTTTGGAATATAAGTTATGTTTTCAAAGACTAATAATGGTCAGAGAAAGACACTGAGTGCTTCTTTGAATCCAGGGATTCTCAGAAGAGGTATCCTTGATCCTCACAGCAGATTCTATCTCAGAAAATGTGCTCCATTTGGTGGAATATGGGAATATGGGAAGTATGATTAGAAAACCATTGGAGTGAACTGTATTGTCTAACTAAATAGCCTGATCTGTTTGGTCAATTATGGAATCAGTGAAGTGATTACTGTCTCAGACAGAAATTCTATGTGTCTATTTAATAATTATAATATTATCAACAATAATAGGCTATTAGCCAGGAAGAAAGTGTACCTTGTCTTTGATTCTTTTCTTGCTATGAAATCTATTCATTTATTTATCAATGAATTTTTGAAATTAAAAATGAACATTTCCTAAACCTGAAATGATACAAATCACTGCTTAAATTACCTTCAAGGAGACATTTTGTTTCAACTAGGAAAAGGGGTTATCCTAGTATCTAATAACTGAATATTCATCTGATAAGGAAACTGTATGGTGATTAAAAAAAAAAAAGAATTGTGCTTTGTGAATATTATATTCCTTCTCTTTAGAGAAGGGTTGATCACTTAGCAGGCTTATAATAGAGCTTTCATACTTTACCCTAAAATTCTAAAAAAATGAGAGAGGAGGTATTAATATTTATCAAAAGATTGTTTTGTTTATAGAAAGACATGAATCAATACAACTACCCATTTAAACATTCTAGTTCTGCTAACTTAATACAAAAAAGGCAATCATCCAATTTGTTTAGAATTTCTCTTAAATTCACAGTAGTACATTCCTAGGATTATTTCTTTTACCTTAGAGAATATATGTTATGGATCTGTGCCCCTAAATACAGTCTTAAAATCACTTTTTCATACTAGTTAGCTGCACTGGTCACTTGTAAACATGCGTGTTCTTTCTACTTTTCAATTTATGTAAAATGAACATAATTAGTGTACTATATTTCTATATTAAAATAGATAAACTCCATCTCAAATATAGGACTTCCCTGGTGGCTCAGATGGTAAAGTGTCTGCCTACAATGCGGGAACCCAGGTTCAGTCCCTGGGTTGGGAAGATCTCCTGGAGAAGGAAATGGCAACCTGCTACAGTATTATTGCCTGGAGAATCCCCATGGACAGAGGAGCCTGGTAGGCTATAGTCCATGGGGTCGCAAAGAGTTGGACATGACTGAGCGACTTCACTTTCACCTCAAATTTATATATTTCACCAAACAAAATATAAGATCAGAACTGAATAATTACTGTTAATTAAATTGTTGACATTTATCATTATCAGTATTAAATTGCTAGTTTAAGTTAGTCAATAAAATATCTCACCCCTCCTAACTTCTGCCCCTCCCTCTTTGCCCAAATGCAGAAAGAATTATATTTGATTTCAGATGAGTTACTAAAATGTCCAGTTTTTCCTCATTGTGATTTCTAATAATTTGTTTAGGAATTAAAGCAAAACTTTATTCAATAGCTTATAATAAAGTAAAATTGTGAATTAGATAATTCTGCAATAATTTTTGCTTTTTGTTTTGTTTTTAGATAAAATCCTTAACCATATTTACTTTCATTACAGAACACTTCTTCACATGACAATGATTTTTTTCCAGTCTGTCACCTTAAGTTACCCATGTTACCATTTTTCTGTGAGCTCCTATATAAGGAATCCCTTCTGATAGTATTCACACTTAGATTTCTTATCTTCCCCAAGGCTAAATGTGTCTCTCAGTCTTTTAAAGTAGGCTATTCCCTCTTGCTCTTGCCTGGGTGAAATCTCAGATACCAAGTGGTACCACTGTGTAAACTGGTATGTTAATTGCCTTATTTCCTCTTTTCAAATATGTATTTGCTTTTTAACTATTTTTTGAGTATTTTAATCTAAAAATAATCTCCTAAAATGAGGATTACAATTATAGTAGCAAAATCATACAGTGAGATTTGATGATGAAAATTGTTTTGACATTTCTTTATAGATACAAATGAATAGCTTGACCTGGGCATTTACCCTAAAATAACTGTTGATTCTAGGTTTGACGTATTGGTCTAGAATGATAGAGAAATCCTTAATGTACATTTGAAATAGTACAATTTGAGAGTTAGCTGGTGACCCCTTGATTCAGCCTACTATAATATTTCCCAAACACAGCTTATTTTATAACTAACTTTAGCTCTTATTTGTTGTTCGGTGGTTTTCATCATTTTTATTTTTATACAGTTAGGATATGCCAACATTGCACTATTGTATCATGCATAATCTTTTTTATGGGCCTGCAGTGCATTAAACTGTCTGCAAGATTTTCGTATTCATGGTTGTGAAGAGTACTTGCTGGTCTTTCACAAACGGATCAAATATTTAAAGGGGTTTTGCTTTGAACTTATTGGAAACAGTAATGTAATAATCCTAACACAGTTTACTCAGAACATAAATTTTTCTCACTTCATCTTTTGATATGAATATTTTGAATTCCTGGGACTTCGTCTTCACCATTCCATTCCCATCGTTGTATTTAAGATTTCAGTTACATTAATATGCATCCCTAAGTGATAAATCTTCCTTCTTGGCTTTCTTGGCACATTTATTTCAAAGCTAAAATGCTAAACAGAGTAAAATGAATTCATCTTTAGGAAAAATTGGAACATTTAGCTTACAATATTGTGTAATACTTTTGCAGTGATCCTGTGAATGCCTTTAGAGTCAGCCATTTTAGTCAGCTGACTCCTCTGAGTCTGTGTATCTGCCTACTGGATGGCATTCTCAAACAAAATGTTTAGTACATAAATATTACACTACCATATTCCTTTTACATTATTTAATAACAGATACATAAAAGGGTTGCTTTTGTTTTAATAGTTAAATATTATGTCCCTACCTCTCCTAGACCACTTTAAGTCCCTTCAAATCCCTTTAATTGTTCTGATTTGGAATGAAATCTACACTCCAACAATTCACAGCATTCTGTTTGGTCTTGCTCCTTGCACATCATTTTATTGCTCTTGTCTTCCAAACCATGTTAAACTCTGTTTCTTTGATGCCCTCAATTTCCTTTTCTCTTTGTAATTCTGTTTTATTTGTTGCACCTGCTGTTCACTCTCCTTTTAAAATTCTTTTCTCAACACTTTATTGACTCACCCCCTTTCCATTCTTCATATTCCAGCTTATGTATGGTTTTCTTAGAGATATTTTCTTTGATTCTAGAGAGAAATTTTCAGTAGTTTCTGTTAGAAAGTTTTGATATAATATTTTATAGCAATTGCTGTCCTCCCCCCCTTTGGAACAGTTATTATCACTGTAATTAGTAGATTATTTAAATAGTTATTAGTGTTGTCTGTCAGTTGACTAAAGGTGCCTGAGGGCTGAGGTTGTCAATCTTACTTTCTACACAATGCTTGCATATTAGCCAACCCTCTGCATGTATTTGATGAGTGAATAAATTAATGGAAGAACTTTCAAATAGATGTTTCGAGGAATCAAAAAAGAGAAAATGATACAATTTGCATTTTAACAATGTTATTCAAATTTGAGATTTCTGTGGATTTGAGGATTGAATGTCTTGGTTGATAAGCTGAATTTTTGTGTTCATGAAAGACACGTTACAGTATCAAAAGATCCATGGATTTTTGGAAAAGGTGTCTACCAAGCACATGACAAAATAGTTGCTTACCAAAAAAAAAAAAAAAAAAAATTTATCTTAACCTTCCAGGGGGAAACCTGGCCAACCTTTGATAAGTTCTTCATCCTTTTATTAATAAGCCTCTGTGTAATTGAGAGGAATTTCAAGTTTATGTAGTCAGCTGTTTTCTCCTCAGCTCCAGGCATTGCTGACTTAAGCAACTCTGAGATATTATTTATCAATATTAAGTGCAGAACTATTCAGTTGCTGGTTCTTCATAATGCAGTGTACATGTGGAACTGTAACCATTATATGTAATTGAACTTGATTTTTTAGACATCCCTTGCTAAATAGCTTCATTGTGATGTAAATTATTCTGTGAAAAGTCAAGAGTTTCAAACATAAAGCAGAAATCCATACCATATAAAGATTTTAGAATCTCAATTGACAAGCTACTTACTGGCCCACTGAAATGTCAGATAATGCATTTTAGGCATTTTATTAGAATTTCCATGGGAAATGACATTTGGTGGCTGGAAATAATTTACTGGAAAATATATCTCTTAGGTTAGCACTGATTAAACTGAGTAGGTTGATAATACTAGGAATCAAATTATAGGAGGATGGAAAAAGTGCCATTGCCAAATATTTCCTCTAGAACCACGACCTTCACCTCCTTTGTTATAGTTCAGAGTTTTGAAACATTTTTAGCTTTCTCTCATGATTTTTCTTTAATTTTCTTTATTGTTATAAAATATTTCCTATTATTGTAAAAAGGAATGAAAAAGCATATTATTTTATAAAGATGAGTAGTTACTATTAATCCTTCTTACTGCATTCATTATCTCCATACAGCCATTTATTCAACAAAATTTTAGTTGTGAAAACAGATTTTATGTTCATTTTCTTAAAAAAAATAATTGAAAGGAAAAGGAGGTATATCTATTTAAGCTATTCAACATTTGCCCTTATAAAAGATATATCCCAGAAATATTTTAAATCAGTTTGATAATTGAGATTATACATTGAGGGTCTAGGGAATACCCACAGAAGCTGCCATCCATATAATGGGGTAGGTAGTACTTCACGTATATTATAAATTTCAGATGTACTTATTAGTTAACAGAATTTCAAATGTGAAAGCTAAAGTAGTAACAAACTGTAAACCACAGTATGAAATGATCACTAATTCATCCACAAAGGAGAAGGCTAAGTGCAGTTGTTTGCAAGCTTGAGGAGCCAGAATCAGAAGGTAATTACAGTTTCAGAGACAGATTAATAATGCATTACAGCTTAGGTAGGCTCTGTCCCCTGCCCATCCTTTTGAATCATTTTACAGTAGCTCATGCTGATGGCTTGTCAGTAGACACAGTGTGCTCTGCCACCTTCATTTCTATTTTTCTATAATGAATGATTTCTTAAGAGTTGATCATATGATAGTAAAAAAGAAGGAAGAGGAGGAGGAGGAAGTGTTAGGGGGAGAAGCAGCAGCAACATGCTTTTAGGCTGACTTTCAGCTCTTAGAAGTGAAACTCAGCACTGCTTCCAGATGAATGAGTGGAATCATCATGGCAGGCAGATTTTGGTACATGCCTGAGAAAAATACATTCTCTCCTGCTACAGAATTTTATCTTGTTTAGGGCAGCATTGTACCCAGTTAAAAATATCCCTTTCTCCAAACTCTCTTGAAGGTCCTATAACCCAGTTTTAGCTGACTACATATGAGGGGACACATACTGAATAGAGGTCCTGGAAGAGCTTTGATTTCCTAACTAAAAGGGCCTGACAAGGCTACCAGGAACCCTATGCCTTTGATACGCCCTCTATCTTAGTGCCTATTTATTCCTGAGGTGGAGTCACTCCATTGTGGTTGTAAGGCTGAAAGCTACAAATTGAGGATTCTCCATCAAGACAATTGAGCTAGCCTAGACCTCTGGTGATTTTCTAAGCAAACTCTGACTGTATATCTTCAGATGTCTTGCTTTGTGAGAAAAATAATATCCTTTATGATTATGCCACTGTGGCTAACTGAACCAAGGTAGCCACTTGAAATCCTCTTCGATGCAAATGTTAGGAATAGAAGAACAGCAAGATTCTTACCATTTGCAAAGGGGATGGCTTATAAGAAGAATATATTACAAGTTGGATTTAATTCACTTGAGGGAAATTGACAACTAAACAGGTACTAGATGTCTGAAATTACTAACAGGTTAAATTTTAGATAAAATAATGCATCAAGGAAGAAGTTATACTATGATGAAAATGTCATATCCATATTGAAAATTGAAGAAATAAAGGGCTGACATTTAGAATATATTAATTTCAGAGTATTAAAATTCAGCATTATATATGTATCACATGCATGAGCCAAAGAGAAATTTTACACTTTAAACTGTATAGTAAGATGTTGTGTATTGCCAACTTCAAGGCAACATTGGGGCTATATGGATTGCCCCAGAAGAGTGAGTTTTAGAATTTTTATCTGCTTGTTATTGTTTTTGACTATTACTTTTACCTTATTTAAGTTGCATCATTTAAGAAAACAACTGATTTTACACAAAAATCTGGATTACTAAAATCTTTCAAAATATCAAAAGATTTAGCAATTCTGGGCCCACCTTCCAGTAAAGTTCAGCTGTAGCTAAGCAACTACTGCATGTTATTTTTAGTTTACTGTAGTATCTTCCATGACCTATTACTTTAAACTCTCTTTTGCTTCTGTCTCTGGTTTGTTTGCCAGACTGTTTAACTCACTTTATTTGATCTACATAGATATTTAAGCTGCAAACTTTATCAAGTGAAATTTTTACTTAAAGGTACTCCTAGGAGAGAATGCAAAACTGTTTTATTTTAATAGTGTACTCTGCAAGGTTTCATATTATCACTGAAAAAGATAAACTAATTCAAATCTAATTTCAAATGACAACATAAAATCTAATTAACTGATTAAATTAGGAAGATAACATTGGCAAGAATAGCCCCCTCCAAATTATTTTTTTGTTGATATTTTTTGTCTCTACTTCACAAAGTACTGTTTATAGCCTAGCTTTTTTTTTGCATTAGTGTTTCTATACAGCTCAAAATGTGAAGTTTTGTTGCCAGTCTCACCAGGGAAATAAACCCATTGTATGTGGAATTACATTTTCTAAACTATGCTTTAGCAAACTAATAAGGATCTCTGTTCAGAAAATAGAATGTGCTTGCCCTATGAATCCATGAATGTCTGTTGTTTTGTTTTCTGTCTTTTATTAAACTTTTAATAGTTAGGACTGTTTAAAGAAGCCTTAGGGATTACGTTTAAGATCTTTAATTAAAACACTCACCACAATGTAGACTGTTAGCTTCTTACTCATCTGGGAAATTATTTAGTAAAATAATTGTTTTTGAATCTGTACTTATCTTGCCAAGATTAGAAATGTTCTAACTGCAGTGCTAAGATTGTTTTTTATACATTTAGAGTAACATATTCCTTATAAATTTGATAGGAATTGCTGTTATATATGTGGGGAGGAGGTAAATGTGCATAAGGTGCATTAAAACATAACATAACCTTTTGAGGGATGTACTGACTGAAGAAAATATAATCTTATATATATACACAATATAACACATAGAAATATAATGTAATAATTAACATAATTCCAGCATAAAGTAGTAAATTTTCTGAAAACTAGACCAAATTAAATATTTCACATTTAAAATTTTTCAGTATGGAAAAAAGATACAGTTCCCAGTTCTCATCATCTTTTTCCCATTCATAGAAGCACACACAATTACTCTCACTCCTTTGTTCTTTCTTCCCATTTGTTTTCTGTTGTTCAACCACCATTACTTAATTTTCAGAAACATGAATCATAGTATGTAACCCACGCATGTGAGCACCATTCCATTTGGGGATTTTTCTTAGTCATTCACAGTTCAAATGTTACTGTTACTATCATTACAGTTGTATTTTTCTAAATTCCAAAGTCCCTTAATGTTTATAGTTGAAGACAAATGCTTCCTTGCTAAATTATTGGGAATAGTACACTCTTTTTCTACTTTGTGAAGTAATGCACAGTGATCATTATTATATGTATCAAAGGTGTAGAACTAAGGTAATACTCATCTGAATCTTCTATATCTCTGTCTCTTTCTCCTAGTTTTGGAATTGTCCTGAGTTAAGTTGCTTTCTTTTGCAGTATTTAATTATATTTGCCTCTAACTTGTAGAGTAAGATATTAATTAGGTATATGATATTTTATCTCAAAATGAGGCTTGCTTGAAAATCTGACAGTATGTTAAGACAATTAGGGAGTGTGACTAGAAGTATTTTAAAGCAATTATAAAACATATATATATATATACATATATCACTATTGTAAATTTAAGACTCCAAATATTGTGTTTAGCACACTTTGTGTCTAAAACTTTCTTGTTTTTGTGTAAATGTCAAAGTGACTTGCCTGGGCCCCAAAGAGATTCTGATGACAGTATTCGAAAACTTAGGAAAACTCAAAGAGGAAAATATTATGAAATGGAGGCAGCATAATGTTGTCCTGAGCAGGAATTAACTCTGTAAATGTAGTTCTATAAATGGCATAAGCCACCAGCTAACAGCTGAGCCACTCTCTGGGGATCAACCAGCTTGAATACAAAATTGGGAGAGGCTGTAGAAGGAAGGTTAATTCTACTGTATAGTTCCATAGGGCCTATTACAGTGCCTTGCAGAACTGTAAAGGGCTAATGGAGCAGAGTATGTTTTATTTTTACCCACACAAATTATCTGGATTACCTTGTGAGGAAGTTTAAGGAGAAATGTAATATCAAACAAATATTATAAGATTGAAACACTAAACCATACACAGTATTAAAATTAAAATACATTGTTTGAAAGTTCCAAAATTTTGATTTTGAATTATTGCTATATTATATTCCATATATTAAAAAAAATTAAAAGCCCTTTAGCTTTAATAAACCCATTTTTTTTTTATATGTAGCTATAGTTCTATGCTTGCATTATGATTTCAGAACAAGTAAATGTGTTGGTGAATGTAATGGAGTCAGGGCATTTAAGACTCTAGATATTAGATTTTGCAAAAGTAAAATAAATTTCTTCTTTTGATTTAGGTTTATCTCGTCTTAATTTGTATGCATGTTATATAGCAGGCTTTCCAAATCATGCACTCTGATTGATCTTATTTTAAAAACAAGCATTCTTGGGATAAATTTGGAAAACTTCAGTGATAAAATTGACACAAACATAATCAAGAAATTCATTTTGGATGTCTCATATAAAAATGAATTATAATTGTATATGTTCTCATTGTTAAAATGATCTATATGTACATACATTTTAATATCAACTTGGTATTGGTCTTTCTTTCTGTCGGGGGAGTATGTAATTTCCTCAGTTCTGTCTCATCACAACAAAAATTTGAAGAGATGGACCAGCGTTACAGCCCTCAAACAAATCGTGTCACAGTTCTTGGACAGATCAGTGTTACAGCTCCGTGTTATATCTCAGTTTTATTTAGAAAATGAAGGAAAATACATCATCGAGGCATGAGGCCTACCCAAAAGACGCAAAGAGAAGAGAGAGACCCCCGGCCCTTTGGCTCCTCTTTTTGTATGTTTTTTCTACTCCCCCTGAGCCTGCTCTATGTAAATTGGGCTAGCCAGGAGTGATTGTTTGTTTTACCCAAGGTCCTCACTCCAGTCCCTGGACCCTCCTTTGTTCTATTTTCACCGGCTTTTCCCATCCTTGTCTTTTAGCCACCGCCATTCTGGACTCTTTTTTCCTTTTCTAACTACCTAACATTTCCATATGTTTGCAAGTCTTTTTCCACCTACCACCTCTCACACCATTTTCAGATGCATTTAGGTGGCTAGAAAGAAGGGTGAGACTGTACATTGAATTAACCTTTCTCATAGCCCAGAAGAAATTTATGACCAAGGCCTCAAATACCAGAGCAAACCTATAATTCTTAAAGGGGGGATGTGATACTGGACAGTGGTATCAAAGGACAGATAATTTAGAACTCAGACAAAAATTCTAAGCCTGTCTCAACAATTTACTTAAAATATTCTATTAATAATGGATGGTTCCTTGGACATTGGATAGTGTTGATCGTAGTTGCTCTCCTGCTTTGGCTTCTGTTTTTGTATACCCTTGGCTCTTTCCCTATTTGCCTCTCTCTCTCTCACACACAAACGCACATCTGTCTATAATTCCTCATTTTCACTACAAAACTACTATCATGTGCATATATATAATATTTTGTATAATTCTGTCTTTCTATTTATCTACCTGTCTCAGCCTTAAGTTCTCTCCTAAGCTTTAGGAATGCATTTCCAGTTTCCTCCCAGTCCCCTCTAATAGTACATGCCAGCATAAATCAAGTTTCTGTGACAACAACTAAACTCATGTATCTCTCTCCCAAGTTCACATCTAATAAAATGATAAATCCCATTGATTCAGTTTCTGAAACATTTGGAAATTTTGCCCCATTGATTTCAACATTATCCTTGTTGGGGACACATTTGCCTGTACTATGATAGTAATTATTTGTCTGGTCCTCATACTTATAATGTATCCTTTCTTATACAAATAAATTTTGCATTTATATATCATATTAATATTTCTATAGGATAATTGTCATTCAGTTTATCCCGGCTTCATAATAATCTGCATTCCCTCGCTAACTCAAAATCACAGTGTAAATTCCTTAGGCTGATGTCAATCTTCCTTTCACTGTTATCTCTCCCTTTTAAGTGTCTGTCTTCACAACTGTATCTTCTTTTCCACTTATCAAATCTCCAAAGCCCAAAAACTAGTATATGTATGAAGTTGGATAGAAAACCACTGGAGTGAGAAATGATCTGTCTAATCTGAACCCCCAGAAGGTTTTGCCTATGCCTTTCTATGGCATCTACCCCAATAGTTCTTTCATAATTTAGAAGTCTCTCTCTTTACAGGAAGGAAAACTGTTATGGAAGATTTCCAATGGGAAATGTTAGTTTAGCTGAATTTTGAATGGTGGGTGGGATTCAACACACAGAGAAAACTGATGAAAACACATTGAAAGCAGAGGGAGCAATGCTTACAGGTGCATTAGATTGGCATGTTCTGCTATGTTGACTGGATGCAGAAGGCTTATGTGTGTGCATGTGGTTGGGGCTTATGTAGAGCTCTAACCCAGTAGCTATAGAGAGATGGGTTTGTATTTCTTGCTAAGAAATGGCTACTTCAATTAAATTAAGAGCTATTTGAATGATTTAAAATTTTGAAATCCCAGTTATTTGTATTTTGGAATAACTGTCAACAATTGAGCTTTGGAATAATCATACTGATAGTATGAATCGAAGATGAATCAAAAAATTTAGGCATTGTTTTCTTCCAATTTGGGAAATATATACATATATCCCTTGTCCACATGTTGTACGTTCCTATTTTAAGGATTTCATACAGCCCCATCTTCAAATTTCTAATTACTAACTGCAGTAACTATGAAACTATGTGAAGCTGTGTGTAAGAATCAGGATGGTTTCCTGGACTGAATTACCTAATAATGGAAATTTTGCTACTACTTGGCATCTTCTTTGAAGCCTCTTTTCATAATCCTGTCCCAGTCTCAAGTCCAGAAAAGTTTTACACAGAAATTGGTATAACTATTACAGGAGACAGTGAGCATGGAGAGGACATATCCAATCATTATTAGTAGTCCTGATACTTCTCTTTATCTTCAGCCATCATATGTCAGTCAGGACCAGTGACGGACAAAAAGATGCATCTGGTTTGTGTGTGTATGTGAGTGTGTGTGTGTGTCTGTAGTTCATAAGAATGTTTTTATTCTGCACAGAAAGCTATATAGTGACAGGAAATTTTGCATTTCATAAAATTACATCCTACACCTTTTACATTTGCTCCTGAACTCTGCACAGATGCAACAAAATTTATTTTTCCAAGGTCAGTGGAATTGCACTGAATTGCACCTTTGTATCCTGTCCTTAGACTTTTGGTGGTTTTTACTTTAATTTTATTTTTATTGTCTGGCTCTGACTCTTTTCTCCTTACATTTTTGTCATTCTTTCATATATAAAGCATATAAGAGGAGGTATATAGAAGGCACTAGTATAAAGTTATACACTAACTAGTTATGTAAATGCAGGAAATGGGATGTTATCAGTCCTTCATTTCCATTTCAGGTAAAAAATGTAGACATATGTTTTTTAAAAGCATTAGAATTATGAATTTTAAAACATCTAATACCAAGTTATTATAAAATACCTAAGACCTTTTCTCTTGAAAATACATTTCTAATCCAACAAAACTAGAAGACAGCTATGTATTCTACTCCATATTAGTTGTAATCAATATCTCCATACTTCTATAATACTAAAATGTTATTTTAATTGTATATGTGCTTACTTTATCAAGAACAAAATCAATGTTTTAAGAAATCAATGTTGCAAAGTAGCCTCAAATGGATGAGGAAAAGTGAATGGCCCAAATATGCAGAAATAATTGACTCTGCCTTTTGTACCAATGTTAACACAGGAGCATATAATGAAAAATCAATTGTAACATAAAATCTTGTAATAGGTGTTCAAGTGTTCACTCATCAAATAAGAGTACAAAACTATGTCTGACCGCTGACTGTATTCTGTAGCACTAGACTATGAATATTTTTATTTCCTCAAAGTAGGAACAGATGTCCGAGGTGCACAGTGACTATGAGATGGATAAGACCTCTTTATTGGTCATCATATGAAATATTCAAGTGAGCAATTGCCGAAATCAGATGTCTATGCGTGTGGAAGTTCGGGAGAGAGAGAAAAGAAAGGTGGTCAGTAAAACTCTGTGATATCTCTCCTTCTTAGCCTTCCTTCCAGGAGAAGGATAAAGCTGTTGACGTTAACAGCTTTACTTTGAGTGATTAGCAGTGAAGACAGGGAAACCCATTATGGGTAGCCTAAGTTAAATTTTAGTCTTAGAGTCATGTCTCACTCTTTGTGACCCTTTGGACTGTAGACTGCCAGGCTCATCAGTCCAAGGGATTCTCCAGGCAAGAATACTGGAGTGGGTTGACATGCCCTCCTCCAAGGGTTTCTCCTGACCCTGGGATCGAACCTGCATCTCCTGTGTCTCCTGCACTGCAGCCAGATTCTTTACCAGCTGAGCCACAGGGGAAGCCCTAATAGCCCTGACTGTAAACTGAACCTATTATATGGCTGAAGTAGAGTCTGGTTGTACCAGGAATGATACAGTACAACTATTAGTGTCTGTGTGTGTGTGTGTGTGTGTGTGTGTGTGTGTGAGCCGAACTTTGAAGATGATAGAATTCCTGTTGCTCAGTAGTTGCACAGTAATGGCTGAAGTTGTGGTCATAGCAATATCTGAAATATGCTTAACCTTTTCTAAGGTACTTTTACCTGCTTTATTTTTGTGATCCTCATCTTCACAATATATGTCTCCCACACACTTATTAAATAAGTGATAAATAAATTTAATAATGGAAGATAATGTGAATACACACAAAACACAGTAAAAATGGGCTGTATGATTGCATTTAACTTGATTTTGCAGATGAGAAAACTGAGCTTTAAGCAAGGTGAGGATTTTACTTGGCCAAATGAGTAGCAAGGCCAAAACTAATATCTGTGTCTGAATGTAGAGCATGTTGCATTTTTGTTTGATTTTCACCAATCTTTCTAACTGCCACTTATCATCCCTAAGCATATAATTATGGAGTTCCTTAATTCTTTCATAATCAGTGTAAAGATTGTCCCTGAGCTAGGAAGAAGGCACTGTGAAAGCTAAAGATCTTCCCAACCAAGTTTAGAATATTAAGAGGGAAAAAGTCAAGACTAGCATCTTGTAGTACTAGGTTAAAGAAGGAGAAGGCTGAGGATTACATATAAAATATAAAGTATAGCATTATCTACATAAAGCACAATCAAAATAAAAACTGAAAAAAAAAACCTCAGTATAAATATGCTGAATTTGAATATCCAAAATTGGATCTTGTACCCACTTTTACGGGAAAGAGGCCAAATGGAGTTTGCAGTTGAAATTGGTTCACATTTGCCACACATACTCCTTGTGTGGCAGAGATTTGAAGATGTAGGTACAGCGGGTGACTCAAAGCAGCAGCTTGTTCTCAAGGCTGTTTTGGACTCAGCTGTCCTCTGCCCAGAGCAGCAGTGTATTAATGGAGAAACCATCTTTGCAGCCTTTTGTGTTTAAGAATCATTCAGACTTGTCAAAATTCCAGTATAGCTTTCCCTTGTTTGAAGAGAGTATTACAAGGTCATCTGTTTAGGAATGCATAAAAACCCCGAAGGCTTATTGACACGTGGGAGATAGTGGAACTTTAGCCAACAGCTTTAGAGTCCTTTGGGGTTTGTGGAAACATTTTCTCCAAACATCTGGGGAAGATCCAAACTTCCATTTATTCCTCTCCTTTTAAAACCACCACACATTTCTTTTTCCTTTTCATTTCTCAGTAAATATTCCATTTCCCTTTCTTTTGCCACAGAGACGTTTCTTTTTTTACAGTCTTGTTTGGTAAACTTATAATTTATTCACATGTTTTTTTCTGGAACCTAAATAGATATTGTACTTGTTTGTAAAAATAGAAATGCCTAATAGTAAGAATGGTGAACTGTGTTCTTTTGATATCTACTTCTGAAATCACATGTTTTCTATCTATATCTGTAGCAGTTGGCAGTGATTGGGAGAAAGCATATATAGGTCTCAATATTCCTTTGACTCGACATTAATGAATAATGTGTTTCTATTACTGGATTTCTCCTCAGTGCTACATATATCTATTAATATCCCATATGTATATTCATAAGCTTGACTTAGGGGCAAATGCAAAGAATCTGGTACAGAATTTGTCAATTTACACTCTTCTTCCTTCATTTTAAATCTCTTTACAGACTTGTGTCTATAAAAAGAATGATTTATTTGTGAAACACCATATTAGCAATTGTGAAAATTCCTCACCTAGATTGTATGATACCCAAAAGTTCTATATTTTCAATAATATGAGACTCTAGATATAATATTTCATTAAATGTTTTATGCCTTGCTGCATTTTTTGGAACAAAAAAAGGACCAATTGATAAAGTGTTAACCCACATCCAAAAGATGTTGTTAGATTCTATGTTAGCCTGAAAAATTGTACACTTATTAGTTTCAGTTTCTTTTTTTTTAATAAAAGTGTTTCATTTCCAAAATTTTATAAAGAAAATTAATATTGTATGAGAATATTGCTCTTCATAAGAATGGAATTTTGTTGTAAGAAAGAAATCAGCTGGAATTCAAAGGAAGTATTTGGGCAATAGTTTTTCTTAAAAAAAATGAACTTATTTCTTTCATGGACTTAGAAAGTTTTACAGTAAAACAAATTTTGAGAGTAGAGGAATAAATAGATAACTCATAAAGAAAGGAAATACGTGGAGAAAAATTACAGGAACAACTTTTTCTCCCGTCAGGTCAGTTCAGTCAGTTCAGTTGCTCAGTCGTGTCTGACTCTTTGTGACCCCATGGATTGCAGCATGCCAGGCTTCCCTGTCCATCACCAACTCTGGGAACTTGCTGAAATGCATGTCCATTGAGTGGGTGGTGTCACCCCTAGTTATTTTTAATTATTCAGAAGGTTGAAAGATTAAAACATGAAAGTTTCTGTGTCTGGGTGCATGAAAAAAGGATACTGAGCTGTTTAGTATTTGATAAAACTGGTATCCACATATGCTATAGTTAGGAGAGTTAGGTGCTGATATATTGAGAAATTTCGTTTCATATATCAAAACTAAAATGTAATTTTTAACCCAGAAATTATATTCTAATATTTTCACCCATAATCAGTATTGATATATAAGTACACGGTGATGATTCACAATGATTTTTATTGCATTTCAAATCAGTTTATTTCAGTTCAGTCGCTCAGTCAAGTTTGACTCTTTGCGACCCCATTGACTGCAGCACGCCAGGCCTCCCTGTCCATCGCCAACTCCCAGAGTTTACTCAAACTCATTTCCATTGAATCGGTGATGCCATCCAACCATCTCATCCTCTGTCATCCCCTTCTCCTCCCGCCTTCAATCTTTCCCAGCATCAGGGTCTTTTCAAATGAGTCAGTTCTTCACATCTGGTCCAAAGTATTGGAGTTTCAGCTTCAGCATCAGTCCGCCCAATGAACATTCAGGACTGATTTCCTTTAGGATGGACTTGTTGGATCTCCTTGCAGTCCATGGGACTCTCAAGAGTCTTCTCTGACACCATAATACAAAAGCATGAATTCTTTGGTGCTCAGCTTTCTTTATTGTCCAACTCTCACATCCATACATGACCACTGGAAAAACCATAGCTTTGACAAGACAGACCTTTGTTGGCAAAGTAATGTCTCTGCTTTTTAATATGCTGTCTAGGTTGATCATAACTTTCCTTTCAAGGGGCAAGCATCTTTTAAATTCATGGCTGCAGTCACCATCTGCAGTGATTTTGGAGCCCCCCAAAATAAAGTCAGCCACTGTTTCCACTGTTTCCCCATCTATTTCCCATGAAGTGATGGGACCAAATGCCATGATCTCATTTCTCTGAATGTTGAGCTTTAAACCAACTTTTTCACCCTCCTCTTTCACTTTCATCAAGAAGCTCTTTAGTTCTTCTTCACTTTCTGCCATAAGGGTGGTGTCATCTGCATATCTGAGGTTATTGAGATTTCTCACAGCAGTCTTGATTCCAGCTTGTGCTTCATCCAGCCCAGCGTTTCTATGATGTACTCTGTATATAAGCTAAATAAGCACAGTGACAATATACAGCCTTGACATATTCCTTTTCCTATTTGAACCAGTCTCTTGTTCCATGTCCCGTCCTAACTGTTGTTTCCTGACCTCATACAGGTTTCTCGAGAGGCAGGTCAGGTGGTCTGGTATTCCCATCACTTTAAGAATTTTCCAGAGTCCGTTGTGGTCCACATGTCTACTATCCATTATAGAATACTGGTTAAATTAATCCTGCTACTTCTCTGTAATAAAATATAATGCAGCAGTTAAGAAGATTGACAGATACTAACTGCTTGCATTTCTGGAAAAATATTTTCATATTATAATAAAAAGTAATTAATCAATTACATTAGAATTATGATCCTAACCAGAGATAATACTAGCTCCTGGAGAAAATGGACCCTGACTTCATTTAGAATATATGCATTAGATTACAAATTAATGCTTTGAGTAGCTATTCATATTTGAAGCAAGTTAATTCAATTGAAGTAACATTTTAAGACTGGAAGTAAAAGGGCAAAAAATACACTCATGAAAGATTTTCAAGCAATTAAATATTCTCTATTATAATTATTACTAATTTATGGAGAGAAATAATACTTGAAAATTATTAAGCTCTAGTTATTAGGGAATTAATTTATTTCCTACAGATTGGTTCATATATTTGAAAACCCTTGTTCTGAGTGCTGACAGGAAAATCAGTAGAAAGGAGTAAACAGTCACAAATTGTGTTTTCTCATTGAAAATTTTAATTTCCATAAGCGGGTTTTGTTTTCTTGAGTTTTCTGTTTATCTATTTCTGTTTATCAGAAGGTAAACCAGCTATTGATCCAGACTATCAAAGATGGAATGGAAGCATTTGTAATTATAAACTTTTAAACTTAATTTTTTGAGAAAATATAGCCAATTTGCAGGGCTAATAGTGCAATGAGGAAAAGATTATCCCTTCTGAGTTATGTTATGAACTCAATAGAAATATACTATTTTCTAGATGAGAGAAAATGGAAAATAAGCTGTCAGAATTTGATTATCAGTTCCTTGATTATATTAATACATTTAATGGGAGAAGTTATCAATAATTATGGAGATGAATTACAGCAGTGCAAATGCAAGAAACGTCCACTGGACTACGTGCTAAACCATTCAGATACAAATATTCTGTCTTGCTGGGATTAGTCTCAATTCTGAGATACCTGTTCCCAGCTATAAAAACTAGCTATTATTACCTATAATCATCAGATCTATGAAACTACCTTCTAATGAATTACCTTTTCTGTTCTGGCTAATTTGAGGTCTATGTATCAGTTATAATGCAAATTTTACCTTCTAGTCTTTCCTTGCAAACATCTTAACATTGTAAGAAGCTTCATACATATATTTATAGATAGATCTCTTCATTCATTTAGTTTTTTTTTTGTAATATCTAAGGATGACAAATTCCAGAGATTCTAACATGTTTTTCATAATCACACAGCTAGTTTGTGAGATGGATGAAATTAGCATCTTGATACCATGACTCCAAGGAAAGTCACTTCCTCTGACACATCCATTCTAGTGTCCAAAGCACACAGTTTTAGATTTCTGACAATTATTAAACCATAGATTTAAAAAAAAGGCAATAGTGTTAAATATCCTGTAGTTAATAGATTCTCAACAATTATGCATTGTTGATGATCCTGATGACAGTAATTCTACTGAATCAATCACATTAGTATGTGAATTATTATAATAATAAACCATAAAGTGTTAATAATAAAATGTAAATATTAAAACAATCATAAAATGTTAGTGATCAGGATTTATTGACATTTGCTGTGCATTCAGTATTCTGCAGTGTCATTATATGTGCTAATTATTTTAACTCCCTTAAAAATGTAATGAGGTAGATCTCAAATAAATCCTCAGTTTACAGAAGAAGAAACTAAACCATTAGAAAGTTACTAGGTACTTTACAACAAATGAAGTAGACAAAAAGATGATTAAAATAACTCTGACTTGAAGAAACCTCTGGTCTCTATCTTCACTGCTCTAATATACAAAGTTCTATAAAGCAAATCAGAAATTATATGACATATGATTAGTTAAACTGCATTTCTATAATGGCAATATAATGCATTATTGTATCTGTTCTATGAGGTAAGGCTCTCAAACTATACTGGTATTTACATATTGTTTCTTTTAGTTGTTATTGCTTTCTTTCTTTCTTCGAAAAGACTTATCATAATCATGGAAAATGGGTCTCCCTTGGAGTTTATCTAGCTCTTTAAATTTGATTTATTGTGTTGTAGCAAAAACTGTTTGAAAATTATGGCAGTTAAGTGAAAAATATAAAAATAATTGAGTGCACATAAGCAGAATACATAAGTGCATTAAAAATTCTAGGCTGTAAAGATTCTGTTGAACTTAACTAACATATTCCTTTATCATTATTGAAAATTGAATGCATGATTTGGCAATGAGCATGTCTGTACTATAATTGGAACCATCAGAACTCTAATTTGGCAAATAGGCTTCCTGGTTGAGTGATGGATCCCTCAGAATATATTGCTGTTGGAACCTATAATGTGTTCTTAAATTTAACTTTTCAGGAGAGGTAACATTATTTATTTTAGGGCACAAACAGTTGCTTTCTCTGCCAGGATAAAACTCTATTAAGAACTACCATTAAAAATAAATAAGAAAATAAAACAAACAAATAAAGCTATTTGGTTTAGTGGTGATAAAAAAGTTTCACAAGATAGGTTTTCATTTTTTGTTGTTTTTAATGCTAGAACATGAATTAAAGGAAAAAAAAAGTGAGAATGCCATTTTCTATGCTTTCATATATTTTATTACTTTGGGGAATCATTTTTTCTGCTTAATGTTTTATATCATTGCATTCATTCATGCATTTATGCTTTCATTCTGCTTGCTTTGGAACTGTGCCATACGAAATGGAAACTATAAAAGTAGAGCTTTTTAATATGAAGGTTGCCTTAGAAATGCTGTCTTTCCATGTCTGACATGTCTCAAAGCCATTCGAGTAAAGCCCACAAAACCAGAAGTAAATATTCAAACAACTATTTACCATACCAATGTTTCTTTGTCCCTTTCCCATCACTCTGATTTAACAGCTAAAGTCGAAAGTCTTGGTTTTACCCTCAGTATATAGTCAAGTATTAGGTATGTTTCTCCATATGAATTTAGTTTATTGATTATTGATTCATTTAATTATTTATACGTGAAGTATTTATTTATACTGTGAACTTCCAGATCATCAAGCTGCATTTAGAAAAGGCAGAGGAACTACAGATCAAATTGCCAACATCTGCTGGATCATTGAAAAAGCAAGGGAGTTCCAGAAAAACATCTATTTCTGCTTTATTGACTATGCCAAAGCCTTTGACTGTGTGGATCACAACAAACTGTGGAAAGTTCTTCAAGAGATGGGAATACCAGACCACCTGACTTGCCTCTTGAGAAATCTGTTTGCAGGTCAGGAAGCAACAGTTAGAACTGGACATGGAAAAACAGACTGGTTCCAAATAAAAAAAAGAGTACGTCAAGGCTGTATATTGTCACCATGCTTATTTAATTTCTATGCAGAGTACATCATGCAAAATGCTGGGCTGGAAGAAGCACAAGCTGGAATCAAGATAGCCGGGAGAAATATCAATAACCTCAGATATGCAGATGACACCACCCTTATGGCAGAAAGTGAAGAAGAACTAAAGAGCCTCTTGATGAAAGTGAAAGAGGAGAGTGAAAAAGTTGACTTAAAGCTCAACATTCAGAAAATGAAGATCATGGCATCTGGTCCCATCAGTTTATGGTAAATAGATGGGGAAACAGTGGAAACAGTAAGAGACTTTTTATTTTGCACCAAAATCACTGCAGATGTTGACTGTAGCCATGAAATTAAAAGACGCTTACTCCTTGGAAGAAAAGTTATGACCAACCTAGACAGCATATTAAAAAGCAGAGATGTTACCTTGCCAATAAGTTCCGTCTAGTCAAAGCTATGGTTTTTCCAGTAGTCATGTATGGATGTGAGAGTTGGACTATAAAGAAAGCTGAGCTCTGAAGATTTGATACTTTTGAACTGTGGTGTTGGAGAAGACTCTTGAGAGTCCCTTGGACTGCAAGGACATCCCACCAGTAATTCCTAAAGGAAATCAGTCCTGAATATTCATTGGAAGGACTGATGCTGAAGCTGAAACTCCAGTACTTTGGCCACCAGATGTGAAGAGCTGACTCATTTGAAAACACCCTGATGCTGGGAAAGATTGAAGGTGGGAAGAGAAGGGTATGACAGAGGATGGAATGGTTGGATGGCATCACCAACCCAATGGGCATGAGTTTGAGTAAGCTCCAGGAGTTGGTGATGGACAGGGAGGCCTGGCATGCTGTAGTCCATGGGGTCGCAAAGAGTCAGACATGACTGAGTGACTGAACTGAACTGAATTGACATGAAGTAACATCTATGCCTCCAAACTGGGTGTGCAGGGAGCATACAGAGAATCAAATGATACATCTTTTTGTAATTTATTTTTATTAACATTATTCAAATATTTAGGGGAAATAATGTTCTAGGTAGTTCTGCAAATTTAAAGATACCAACAAATGAAACCATTTTTCTCACGTAGACCCTCTTGAGGTAATCCCCAGATATGGTGGGACTTCAAATTCATTATGCTTCATTATTAGGAGTTTATCAGTCAACAAGTTTGGACAGCACTGGCCTCAGTGAAAGCACATTGGATTCATATTTAACAGGAGATGGCAAATACTGTAAGATTAAATAGTGGAAATAAAACAGGTAAATTCAGTGACTTTGGTGAAGCTGACAAGATCAACACTTTAAAAAGAAAGAAACAATGTAAAACATGTCAAACACCAAAATATTTAAATTCTTGCTCCCTCAGAAATGAAGTAGATGAAGACCTTCTTTGGAATTTGACTATTGAACTGTGAACTCTGCAGAAGCTGACCTGCTTATGTCCGACCTCATACACCTGGTGGTAGGGCCCCTACCTATGATAAAAGTATTAAATAAGTAATTTGAAGAATCTGGAAGTGATTTGGGGGCCAGACAAGACTGCATTTGAGGATGAAATGATTTAAATTTATCTTCAAATGAAGTAAGTTGAGCATGTACATTTCCAGTCATCTGCTTAAAGTATGAACCATTGTTTCTCCTCTGTGTGGTCCAAGGTTCGTGGCAATAATCATTCACATGGTTGTGTGTTTATGTTGCCATGAGGACCTGTCCTTAGTAATCACTGTGTATAAGGAGCCTTGGGCTGAGAAACTGCAGATTATTCTGTTGGTGAATATTGACAGTTTGGGACCTCAGCAAGCATCTGATTTCTGCTTCCTGCAAGAGTCAACCTTGAAGGGAAATGACAATGGACATGTTTATATGTCCAGGATTTCCTAAGCATAATCTGGTTGTTTTGGTAAGCTATATCACTCTGGCTTATCTAAATTGTGCTTACTTAAAAAAAAAAAAAGGAAACACTTAAATAATACATCTATGATCTCACAAAAGAGATCATAGCAAAAATCAACAAAACCAAAAGCTGGTTTTTTGAAAGGATAAATAAAATTGACAAACCATTAGCCAGACTCATCAAGAAACAAAGGGAGAAAAATCAAATCAATAAAATTAGAAATGAAAATGGAGAGATCACAACAGACAACACAGAAATACAAAGGATCATAAGAGAGTACTTTCAACAATTATATGTCAATAAAATGGACAACGTGGAAGAAATGGACAAATTCTTAGAAAAGTACAACTTTCCAAAACTCGACCAGGAAGAAATAGAAAATCTTAACAGACCCATCACAAGCACAGAAATTGAAACTGTAATCAGAAATCTTCCAGCAAACAAAAGCCCAGGTCTAGACGTCTTCACAGATGAATTCTACCAAAAATTTAGAGAAGAGCTAACACCTATCCTGCTCAAACTCTTCCAGAAAATTGCAGAGGATGGTAAACTTCCAAACTCATTCTATGAGGCCACCATCACCCTAATACCAAAACCTGACAAAGATCCCACAAAAAAAGAAAACTACAGGCCAATATCACTGATGAACATAGATGCAAAAATCCTTAACAAAATTCTAGCAATCAGAATCCAACAACACATTAAAAAGACAATACACCATGACCAAGTGGGCTTTATCCCAGGGATGCAAGGATTCTTCAATATCCGCAAATCAATCAATGTAATACACCACATTAACAAATTGAAAAATAAAAACCTTATGATTATCTCAATAGATGCAGAGAAAGCCTTTGACAAAATTCAACATCCATTTATGATAAAAACTCTCCAGAAAGCAGGAATAGAAGGAACATACCTCAACATAATCAAAGCTATATATGACAAACCCACAGCAAACATTATCCTCAATGGTGAAAAATTGAAAGCATTTCCTCTAAAGTCAGGAACAAGACAAGGGTGCCCACTTTCACCATTACTATTCAACATAGTTTTGGAAGTTTTGGCCACAGCAATCAGAACAGAAAAAGAAATAAAAGGAATCCAAATTGGAAAAGAAGAAGTAAAGCTCTCACTGTTTGCAGATGACATGATCCTCTACATAGAAAACCCTAAAGACCCCACCAGAAAATTACTAGAACTAATCAATGACTATAGTAAAGTTGCAGGATATAAAATCAACACCCAGAAATCCCTTGCATTCCTATACACTAATAATGAGAAAACAGAAAGAGAAATTAAGGAAACAATTCCATTCACCATTGCAACGGAAAGAATACAATACTTAGGAATATATCTACCTAAAGAAACTAAAGACCTATATATAGAAAACTATAAAACACTGGTGAAAGAAATCAAAGAGGACACTAACAGATGGAGAAATATACCATGTTCATGGATTGGAAGAATCAATGTAGTGAAAATGAGTATACTACCCAAAGCAATCTATAGATTCAATGCAATCCCTATCAAGCTACCAACAGCATTCTTCACAGAGCTAGAACAAATAATTTCACAATTTGTATGGAAATACAAAAAACCTCGAATAGCCAAAGCAATCTTGAGAAAAAAGAAGGGAACTGGAGGAATCAACCTACCTGACTTCAGGCTCTACTACAAAGCCACAGTTATCAAGACAGTATGGTACTGGCACAAAGACAGAAATATAGATCAATGGAACAAAATAGAAAGCCCAGAGATAAATCCACGCACATATGGACACCTTATCTTTGACAAAGGAAGCAAGAATATACAATGGATTAAAGACAATCTCTTTAACAAGTGGTGCTGGGAAATCTGGTCAACCACTTGTAAAAGAATGAAACTAGACCACTTTCTAACACCATACACAAAAATAAACTCAAAATGGATTAAAGATCTCAATGTAAGACCAGAAACTATAAAACTCCTAGAGGAGAACATAGGCAAAACACTCTCTGACATACATCACAGCAGGATCCTCTATGACCCACCTCCCAGAATATTGGAAATAAAAGCAAAAATAAACAAATGGGACCTAATTAACCTTAAAAGCTTCTGCACATCAAAGGAAACTATTAGCAAGGTGAAAAGACAGCCTTCAGAATGGGAGAAGATAATAGCAAATGAAGCAACTGACAAACAACTAATCTCGAGACTATACAAGCAACTCCTACAGCTCAACTCCAGAAAAATAAATGACCCAATCAAAAAATGGGCCAAAGAACTAAATAGACATGTCTCCAAAGAAGACATACAGATGGCTCACAAACACATGAAAATATGCTCAACATCACTCATTATCAGAGAAATGCAAATCAAAACCACTATGAGGTACCATTTCACACCAGTCAGAATGGCTGCGATTCAAAAGTCTACAAGTAATAAATGCTGGAGAGGGTGTGGAGAAAAGGGAACCCTCTTCCACTGTTGGTGGGAATGCAAACTAGTACAGCCACTATGGAGAACAGTGTGGAGATTCCTTAAAAAACTGGCAATAGACCTGCCTTATGATCCAGCAATCCCACTGCTGGGCATACACACTGAGGAAACCAGAAGGGAAAGAGACACGTGTACCCCAATGTTCATCGCAGCACTGTTTATAATATCCAGGACATGGAAGCAACCTAGATGTCCATCAGCAGATGAATGGATAAGAAAGCAGTGGTACATATACACAATGGAGTATTACTCAGCCATTAAAAAGAATACATTTGAATCAGTTCTAATGAGGTGGATGAAACTGGAGCCTATTATACAGAGTGAAGTAAGTCAGAAAGAAAAACACCAATGCAGTATACTAATGCATATATATGGAATTTAGAAAGATGGTAACAATAACCCTGTGTACGAGACAGCAAAAGAGACACTGATGTATAGAACAGTCTTATGGACTCTGTGGGAGAGGGAGAGGGTGGGAAGATTTGGGAGAATGGCATTGAAACATGTAAAATATCATGTATGAAACGAGTTGCCAGTCCAGGTTCGATGCACGATACTGGATGCTTGGGGCTGGGGCACTGGGATGACCCAGAGGGATGGAATGGGGAGGGAGGAGGGAGGAGGGTTCAGGATGGGGAACACATGTATACCTGTGGTGGATTCATTTTGATATTTGGCAAAACTAATACAATTATGTAAAGTTTAAAAATAAAATTAAAAAAATAATACATCTAGCTATAAGTAGGGACTGACATGAGAAATCTAACTATATGAAATCCCTCGGCCATGCATTACAGAATATAATTTTCATTATGATTCTCAGTGTTTTTTATGTATAGATACTGTGTAAAATAAGAAAAGCATGGTTCTTGATGAATTGGGTAGTTTTATAATTCTAGACGGTGAGAGCTGTGTAAGAAATTGTGATTTCTTTTTTGTTGCCTTATGGGATGCTCAGTGGTAAATTTGGCTTCAAGCATTATTACTTACTCTATCAAGTTAAGTATATGCTATCTTTTAATCCCACTTTTACATATTAGTTTGTTTTGTTTGTCTCTGTCTTCAGGTCTTAGTTTATTTGCTTTTATTGTAAATCACTTTATATCCTTCTTGAAAACAGATAGATTATAAATAAATCAACTTAAAATGAGATCAAGGATGGAAGATAATAGAGCATTATATTCAATCAATAAACTTTATTGATCATCTCCTATGTGAAAGGCAGTAAAAGTGACCAAGGATATCACCATGAATAAAAAAAATTATCTCTGCTACAAAGAAGTAAATATAGTTTATTTGTAAAACTAAATCTTATTTTCCATGCTAGAGTAAAAATTACCACACTTTTACTGGCTTAAAATAATACGCATTTGTTCACTCAGTTCTGTGGGTCAGAAGTGTCTGTTGGCTAGAGTTCCTTTCCTCTGACTCTCACAAGGTATTTTCCTGTCTGATCTCTAACCTGGAGACTGTTAGGAAGAACCCTTTTCAAGCTCATTCAGACTGTTGGCAAGATGGATTTTCTGGGGGCATTAGGCCTGAGGCCCTTATTTCCAGCTAGCTGTCAGTTGGAGGACTCTCTCCACTCTCTAAGGCCACTTGTATTTCTAGTTCCATGTCCCTCTCAAGTTTCAAAATGATGAAGGTATATAAAGCTCTCTCCTACTTCACACCTCTCTGCTGCATCTCTTCTGCTTCAGCCAGAGAAAGATCTCTGTGTTAAGGGCTCCTGTGATTACAATGAGTCCAACCAAGTAATGGTAATACAGGATGATCTCCATATCAAAAGGTTCATAACTGCACATGTGCAAAACGCATTTGCTGTGTAAAGTAGCATATTTTCAGGACTCAAGATAGTGGAATATATGAGGAGTCATACTGCTTATCATGCAAATGAAAAAGAAAATGATATAAACAAATAAGCTCTTTAATGAAAGTGTATGAAGGCTGTGCAGCTATCCAGAAAGCAATAGTTGTAATTGATCAGTACAGGAGAAATGCAGCAGTATACTCAGAAAAGAGAAGCAAATAACCAAAACTGATTACAGGGGGCATTTGGTTTCACACAAGTGCATCATTATTCACCACAACAAATAGAAGGTAAGACTTCTAATCTGTAACTCCTAGTAATGACATTGTATAGTAATAACATCTTTTTGTTTTGAAGTGAACCTAAGAGAAAGTATCTCTTAAGTCAAGCTGGGTGGAACTAGGACTGTTGTTTTGGCTTATCACATATACTTGAGCAACTATTTCTTCTCTTGCAATGATTATGGTTGATTTGCCTTGTAATTGCTCTGTGCAATAAAGGTAGTCAGTTAAATTATCAATGAATTTGGAAGTCACTTATAGCTTGGTGGAAATTGAAGCTTATGTGTTGTGACTCATGGTCTTTTATAGCAATGAAGCTAATTTTATATCTTCAATTATAAGTGAAAGGGTCATTGAAATCTTCAAATATCCAGAATTGCTTGATGCTCTTTGTTTTTAGGAAAATTCAATTTATGGCAAAAAACCCTTAAGATATTTATTTTCACTAAATATTTTATACTTTAAAAGATAAAAATGATAACTCAGAAACCCATGCAAAGATGTTTCAAATACTTGTCACTAAGGCAATGTATTCATACAATTTATTAATATAATTTATTAATACACGATTTTCAACAAATGATGGAAATGATTAGACTTTAACAATGTGTTTTGTAAAGGCGTGCAACAGTATAATTTTTCTCTTTTCCAGGTATATTTAATAATCATATGTGTTAAGTAAAATTCATCTAACTAAAGTATTTTACTTCTCTTCCTTGATAATGTATTTTCTTAACAGAGATAAATAGATGGAAAGTCATTCAGTAAACTCACATGGTATTCAGTTCAGTTCAGTTCAGTCATTCAGTTGTGTCAGACTCTTTGAGACCCCATAAACCACAGCATGCCAGGCCTCCCTGTCCATCACCAACTCCTGGAGTCCACCCAAATCCATGTCCATCAAGTTGGTGATGCCATCCAACCATCTCATCCTCTGTCACCCCCTTCTCCTCCTGCCCTCAATCTTTCTAGGTCTTTTCAAATAAGTCAGCTTTTCGCATCAGGTGGCCAAAGTATTGGAGTTTCAGCTTCAACATCAGTCCTACCAATGAACACCCAGGACTGATCTCCTTTAGAATGGACTGATTGGATCTCCTTGCAGTCCAAGGGACTCTCAAGAGTCCTCTCCAACACCACAGTTCAAAAGCATCAATTCTTCAGCACTCAACTTTCTTTATAGTTCAACTCTCACATCCATACATGACCACTGGAAAAACCATAGCCTTGACTAGATGGACCTTTGTTGGCAAAGTAATGTCTCTGCTTTTGAATATGCTATCTAGGTTGGTCATAGCTTTCCTTCCAAGGAGCGAGCATCTTTTAATTTCATGGCTGCAATCACCATCTGCAGTGATTTTGGAGCCCCCAAAATAAACTCAGCCACTGTTTCCACTGTTTGCCTATCTATTAGCCATGAAGTGATGGGATTGGATGCCATGATCTTAGTTTTCTGAATGTTGAGCTTTAAGCCAACTTTTTCACTCTCCTCTTTCACTTAAGAGACTCTTTAGTTCTTCTTCACTTTCTGCCATAAGGGTGCTGTCATCTGCATATCTGAGTTTATTAATATTTTGCCCAGCAATCTTGATTCCAGCTTGTGCTTCTTCTAGCCCAGCATTTCTCATGATGTACTCTGCATATAAGTTAAATAAGCAGGGTGACAATATACAGCCTTGACGTACTCCTTTTCCTATTTGGAACCAGTTTGTTGTTCCATGTCCCGTTCTAACTGTTGCTTCCTGACCTGCATACAGGTTTCTCAAAAGGTAGGTCAGGTGGTCTGGTATTCCCATCTCTTTCAGAATTTTCCACAGTTTATTGTGAATATCCACACAGTCAAAGGCTTTGGCATAGTCAATAAAGCAGAAATAGATGTTTTTCTGGAACTCTCTTGCTTTTTCAATGATCCACCAGATGTTGGCAATTTGATCTCTGGTTCCTCTGACTTTTCTAAAACCAACTTGAACATCTGGAAGTTCACGGTTCACATGTTGCTGAAGCCTGGCTTGGAGAATTTTAAGCATTACTTCACTCTTACAGTACCCATTCTCCTTTATTGTTTATTCATTTAGTAACAATCAATGCAAATGAAACATTATTTATGGCGTACACATTAAAAGTAGTAAAAAAATATTTTTATTAAGTAGTAATAAACTTACTATTTATGGTACACACATTAAAATTACTACTTTTAACACATCTTAAATGAGAAGACAGGAATTAATCATCTCATTTATAATACATTCTAATTCCATAATTTACCTCGTTAACAATTTGAGCATATTTCTTTATCTTTATAAAAGAGAGGCTCAGGTTAAACAATGTCTGAGGTTTTTTCACACTATAAATATTTAGAATTTTATAAGGTAATAAAATGTCCAAATAAATATATACATAAGATAAAAAAATTGATACCTAAAGCATTTTTAAGAGTTCAACTATTTCTAAGTTAAAAGTACAAATGTTTTCCAATAAACAGTGCTTTTAGATTGACTTGATTTACAGTCATTTTCTAAAATAGGACGAAAGAACCACATAGAGTAATTGTTTTTAATGGTTATTATACTTTAGCTTGTAACCACCCGATAATGTAACTTTTTCTCCCTATCTTTCTGCCTCTTTCAAATTAGATGTTTTATCTTAATAGGATTTTTTTCTCCCTGTGTTTTCAATAGATGAACATCTCTTTGTATTTATAACCACTGAACATTATCAAATTCATTTGAGGTTTAGCCTGCCTGAATATCTTTCTAACTCTCTCTAGATAAACATGGGAAAAAATAAAAAAATGTTTTCTTTGGGCAGTGTTTCCTGAAACACTCCATATAAAAATGAGGTATGGACCATTTACTATCAAGACACTCAAATTCTGGTCAAATGTTTCACATATTTTACAACAACATTGAGAGAATTTCATAGATTCCTGGGTACTTAACAACTTGCTAATTATTATAGAATATAGCATAAGTGATAGAAAAAATCAGGGAGAATCTATCACTTTTTAAATCGTGTATTTACAGAATGAATATCACTGAGAAATCACAATAAGAGTTGCAGAAAATAAGATTTATCACAGTATTGATTCCATACCATTCTTAAAGATGTAGACTATTCTGACTAGGTAGTACTAAGATCTCTCTAACTCTGTCTTACCTTTTGTATCTGGAAAAGTCCTCAACAGACAGACACCCTTGTGACTATATTTATTATCATTGTGTTCTGTGCTTAGTCGCTCAGTCATGTATGATTCTTTGTGAACCCTTCCCTACCCCTCTCCGTGCCTCCCATACCTGCCACCAGGCTCCTCTGTCCATGGGGATTCTCCAGTCAAGAACACTGGAGTGGGTTGCCATTTCATCCTCCAGGGGATCTTCCCAACCCAGGGATCAAACCCAGGTCTCCCACATTTCAAGCAGATTCTTTACCATCTGAGCAACCATGCTGCTGCTGCTGCTAAGTCGCTTCAGTCGTGTCCAACTCTGTGCAACCCCATGGACTGCAGCCTACCAGGCTACTCCATCCATGGGATTCTCCAGGCAAGAACACTGGAGTGGGCTGCCATTTCCTTCTCCACTGAGCCATGGGAGCCCCTTTATTACCAAAAGGAAATAGTCATATCTCAGAACATTCTGATGTAAAATAACTTATAAGCAAATTTTTCTAAGATTTTGAAATTTTTTCAAAGATTTGTTAACATATACATTCAGTATATCTTCCTGACTTCAGTATATCAAGATCTTCCTGACCCAGGGATCAAACCCTCATTTCCTGTGTCTCCTGCATTGGTAGGCAGATTCTTTACCACTAGTGCCACCAGGGAAACCCATTTTAATGTTAGATTTTATAAATTCTCAAGATATGTTCTTAACCTAATGAGGGAGAAAGGGTGAATAAATAAAATTTACATGAAATTAAAAGATGTTTGCTCCTTGGAAGAAAAGTTATGGCCAAACTAGGCAGCATATTAAAAAGCAGAGATGTTACTTTGCCAACAAAGGTCTGTCTAGTCAAAGCTCTGGTTTTTCCAGGAGTCATGTATGGATATGAGAGTTGGGCTATAATGAAAGCTGAGTGTTGAAGAATTGATGCTTTTGAACTGTAGTGTTGGAGAAGACTCTTGAGAGTCCCTTGGACTGCAAGGAGATCCAACCAGTCCATCCTAAAGGAGATCAGTCTTGAGTGTTCATTGGATGTTCATTGGATAGATGGCCACTATCTGGGTAGTCACTTGTTTTTTCAGGTAACAATCTGGCATTTGTATACATGTGTAGTGACTCTATTCATGCAACATTAAATGGGAGGGACTATGTATTTTAGGTATTGAGGATTCAACAGTGAACAAAGCAGAGAAGTCCTTCATTTATGGACAATGTCTATGGAGAGAAAACCAAAAAGTTAAGTAGATAAATTAATGTATAATGTTAGGTAGTAAAGAGAGAAGTAAATTGGAAATTATTGGAGAAGGAAATGGCAACCCACTCCAGTGTTCTTGCCTGGAGAATCCCAGGATGGGGGAGCCTGGTGGGCTGTCGTATCTGGGGTCGCACAGAGTCGGACATGACTGAAGCGACTTAGCAGCAGTAAAGACAGAATGATAAAAGGGATATTTTTGGCTTATTTTGCTACATTTTGCTAGATCTTGCCAAATAGCAAATGACCTTAAGATTTCCAGTAATGAAGCTCACTTCCTCTCTTATGTTATTTGTTGTCTGTGAGCCATGGTAGGTCAATTTCAGCTGTGGGCTTCTGTTTCTTCAGTCTGGAATCCAGGCTGCACAGCTTATGTGGGCTTTGAAGCCAGTTTCAGAGAGTTTGGCTTTTATTCCAAGAGAGATGGGAACACAACTGGAAGGTTTTGAGCAGAAGAGTGAAATGATCCATTATATTATACATTTTGTAAAGGATCATTCTTCTTGCTGGAAAATATGGGTAGTATCAGGAACAATCATTGAAGGCTAACAATACAGTACGGATATACTGTGAGACTTAAATAGAGTAGTGAGCACTAGGATGGAAGCATTTAAAGTGGGGACAGGCAAGTTGTCTGATTTTGGAGATACTGAAGACAGAGATGAAAGATGTGCTGACAGATTGTATGTAGGTGTGAGACAAAAATGCATTCAAGCGTTCAAGATGGCTGCTAAGTATCTCTAACTTGAGCAATTGAAAATATGGTGTTGCCTTTTATTGAGATAGCTTTACTATTAACTATATAAAATTGTGATAAATGCTTTATTTCTTTCCTGGGCTGTGATTGATATCTTAGAACTTCTGTCAATATAAAAAACTAAAATAAAATAATGGGGAGTATAATGTTACATGTGATAGAAATTTAGAGAAAGATCCAGTAAAGTCAGCAAAAATGATAACCCATCAAACAAATATCATAGAAAACAACTACCTGTGCCACTCAGATAATTCCCATATGTACCTTGCAGTACTGTGGTTGAGTGGCTCCAGAGTGAATAAGTTTAATGGCCCATTCAAATCTTTCCATCTGTATTAGTTTTCTATAGCTGCTCCAACAAATTAGCACAAACCTAGTGGCTGAAAACAACACAAAATTTTTTATTTTACTGTCCTGGAGGCTAGATGTCTGAAATTAGCTTCACTGGCTAAAAGTTATCATCAGGGACATCTTCTCTGCCGAGATGTAGAGAAGCTGTCTCCCTGGCTTATGCAGATTGTAAATCTGCATTCCTTGTATTTCTTGGCTCATGACTCCTTCCTCCATCTTCCAACCAGCAGTATAACGTCTTCAAATTTCTCTGTGCTTTCAACACATTTCATTCTCCTCTCTGTGGGCTGAATCTCCTTTTATCTCCCTTTTATAAAGACACTCTTTTTTACCATTAGGATCCACCCAGACAAATCCAGGCTCATCTATCCATCTCAATATTTGTAATTTAATCACATTTGGAAATTTTCTTTTGTCATGTAAGGTAAGATTCAAAGGTTGCAAGAAGCTGGAGTTGGTGTCTTTTGGAGTCAGAATGCAGCCTACCACACAATCTTTCTGCTCTGCCTTCCTTAACTAGGGGATTCACCCTCAGTAGTCATCCACTGTGACTGTACGATGGCTGTATGCTCTATGAAGCATATATAGACACTAGTCTTCAGTAGAAGAAGAAAAGACTATATCTGTGCATGTGTGTCTGGTTATCATCAAGGAAACCTTTTTTAGAAGCCCCTAAAGAAGCTATTTATAACTTAAGAGAAATCTCACTACATGCTCATTCCTGAATAAATCACTAAAGGCGATCAGTACAAATTCCCTAAACAGTTGCATTTGTTAGAAAAATAGAAGGCCAAACTGTTAAATACTGTCAGTATTAGGTAAGCAACCAACACTTTTCTTGCTTTTCTCTATCATTAGCTTAGGATTTCTATACCAAAAGAGTTTATTTCACATGAAAAATATATGTATGGGTTTGTATATATATATATTTTTTGTTATATATCTATGATATTCTTTGTTGAGATGATTTTATATATCATATGATTTTCTTGAGATAATTTATTATTTGATCATTATAATTAAATTCTCTCTAGTATTACTGACCCTTTATGACCTTGACCATTATTCATTAGACTTCAGCATCTGTAGAACCCTACCTTATTTTTGTTGACTCTAAACTTAATGCATGTCAGATTATAAATGCATCATAAATATATTTCTAAATAACTCCCTATGGTCTTATTATTTAAAACCAAGAGTAAAAACAGTGCTAGGTTAATCCAATGTAGGAGTTAGTAATATAAATTATTTTCTTAATATATTTATACATTATAATGTATATTAATAGAATCTGTCATTATTAAACATATGGAAGAAAGCAAAAGAGAAGGTTTCCAAAATTAAACTGTGCTGTGATACAACTACAACTTTCTCACATGGCACTGTAATCCTGAAAGCAAATGTCTGACATTCTCTTTTTTAAGTTGGAACCTGATTTATGGGTTTATGGCTGCATTAATGCCTCCATTATGTCATTGCCATTTGAAAAAGAGTAAACCAGCCAGCTTAAGATTGTCTTTGTTAACATTTCTGGAAAAATAATAACCAGCCTGTCATGAAAAGGGAATGAAATAGAAGAGTTATGGGGTTGGGAAATCTTGACTTCTGTTGAATAAATTAACAGTATTTTGGATGCTTTATGAAATATGCTGCTAGCAGCAACTACAAGCAGTGTTTTTAATTGTCTTCCTCATACACCTTTGGGAAGGTTGTTAGATTCAATTTGAAGATTGCAAGTTCACTAATACAACATAGTCACCCCGTCACAACTAAAGAAGATTTGACCAAGAGCTCTTGTTTAGCAGTTTTGATAAGTGACAAGGTTTTAGGACAAGTTCAAATTGACTAACATGGTCTTTTAAAAATTTCACTAACATATGTACACTACCATGTGTGAAATAGCTAGTGGTAAGCTGCTGTATAGCACAGGGAGCTCAGCTCACTATTCTGTGATGAACTAAAAGGGTGGGATGGGGCGTGGGGTGGGAGGCTCAAGAGGGATGGAATATAGGTATACATGTAGCTGATTCACTTTGTTGTACAGCAGAAATGAACACAACATTGTAAAGCAATTGTAGTTCAACAAATTAAAAATAAAGTAAAAAAATAAAATTCCATGGAAACGAATATGTGAAAATTTAACTCTCTCTACCCTACTTCTAGGCACCCACACACATGTCATAAGAAATCACTCTGTCTCTAAATACACCTCAACATTTCACCTGCACCTCTCTTCCCATCAAGTGCATTTTAATC